>NC_134402.1:239598482-239936340 GCF_038048845.1 Mixophyes fleayi
GCACTACACTCTCATCTCATCTTTGCTGTGCCTTCCTCGAGACTGCCGCTTTTCTTTACCATCTGCTTCACTTCGTGATCTACAGCTCCTGCCCTGCGCTGCACTCCTGTTTCCCATCGCTGTTGGTTCCTGTGGTTGCTACTGGTTACCTCCGTGTGCCGCTGAGTCCTGCCGCTGTGGTCAGCGCTATCGTCCATCTCCTGCTGATCCACTCTCCACGCCTTCACGTGTTCCACTGGCCTCTACCCTCCTGTCAGCATTGGATTTGTATCTCTTCTACTACCCTCTGCTGGATCATCTCCATCCTCCTGGGTTTCCTATGAGTCCAGTTCCACGTGTTGCCGATTCCTGTGGATTCGTGTCCCTGTCGGTCTACTCTCCTGTGCGCTGCACCTGCTAGACCGCTGCTTCTCCTATCCAGGGACTTCCTATCTAGTCGGCCTCCAGCCGCTCAGGTACCGCTGCAATCCCATCTGACTGCTACTGCTGAACCACGGTATGCATACTTCTCATTGACTGTGCTGTGTATTGCATATCTTGCTGGACTGTGTTTGGTTCTCTCTGGAGTCTGCTATCCGCTGAGTCTATTGCCATCATTGACTGTGTTATCATTGTGCTGGACTACTTCAAGAGACTTTCTAGATTGCAGACCTGATCAGTCATTTACATATATATATACCTATATTGTGCATATTACTGTGGATCGTGTATAAGGTGCCTGTGTATATCCTGTGTTGCAGTCTTCCCCCGTGCACCTCCTCACATATATATGCAGTGGTACAACTTGCTGATGTCAGACCACTGATCCCTGTTTCCGGTATCACCTGTTCCATTATCCTCTCACATAGCAGTGGTACAACTTGCTACCGCAGACCACTGACTACCTGGATACCTCCACTTGGATTCCATTCCTTCACTCAGACAGCGGTACAACTTGCTACCCGCAGACCGCTGACTCTCATCACCTCCTTGTTTCTGTTGGACATTCCCCCTCACTATAGCAGTGGTACAACTTGCTATCGCAGACCACTGACTACCTTCACGTGTCCTTGTCCATACAGTTCCTTGTGTATCATTACCTCATTATTACCAGTGTTGCTAGTCATAGACTTTCCTGAGCATCTCATCGGCCATCATTTCATGTTCCGTGATCACCCAGCTACCAGAGTACCCTATTACCATCTACATTGCTCTGGTAAGCCTACCATCTGGTGATCCCTGGGTAAAGACTCCTAGTGCCCGTGACAGTAAGATCAGGCCATGACAGACCCAGATGTGGAACCTACCGCTATAGAGATGCTGCGGTATCTGGTTACCCGTATGGAACAACAAGATGTTCGTCAACAACAGTTGCTGCAATGTTATCAGACTTTAGTCGCCCAAGTAACTTCTGTGCCAAAGGTAGCAGCCACTGTTGATCCTTCTGTGTCGTCATCTTCTTCCCCTGTGCCATCCCAGGTGTCTACTGCTTCCACGCTACACCTGCCTACTCCGTCAAAATATGATGGAGACCCCAAAACCTGTAGGGGTTTTCTTACTCAATGCTCAGTTCATTTTGAGCTCCAACCTCAAAATTTTTCTACCCATCGTTCCAGAGTGGCCTATCTTATTTCATTGTTTTCTGGACAAGCCCTCGCATGGGCTTCCCCTCTGTGGGAAAGAAACGATCCATTGTTACAGGATAGTGCCGAATTTATTTCCACGTTCCGAAGTGTATTCGATGAACCAGGTCGTGTTATTTCCGCTGCATCCAGCATTCTCCGTCTTCGCCAAGGATCTCGCACTGTGGCTCATTACGTCATTCAATTTAGGATTTTAGCCTCTGAACTTCAGTGGAACACTGAAGCACTAGTTGCCGCCTTCTGGCAGGGGCTTTCCGATAAAATTAAAAACGCACTGACTTCACAAGAACTACCCTCCTCTTTAGAAGATTTGATCTCTCTTTGCCATCGGGTAGACCTGAGGTTTCGTGAAAGAGAACCTGAGAAAACAACTTCGGTTAAAACACCTCCTCTCTCAAATCCTCAATTTCACCCAGCTTCATCTCCGGTGATACCCATGGAGATAGGTCGCTCCAAATTAACGTTAGAGGAGAGGGACCGAAGAATAAAGAATAGACTTTGTATCTATTGTGCCGATTCTACGCATATGCTCAATTCTTGTCCCAGGAGATGCCGGGCTCTAACCAATACTGGGGAGATAAGGTTAGGGTTCCTGCAGTCCTCTCCATCGTCTATGAAATCTAAAGTCTGCGCTTTTGATGTGACTATTTCCTTTGCTACCAAAACCTTTGAGTCACAGGCATTGATTGATTCCGGAGCAGCAGGAAATTTTATTTCCAAATCATTAGTAAATCAATGGTCTCTACCAGTGATTACCTTAAAAACACCCATTACTGTGACGGCTATAGATGGATCACGTCTCATCAACGGTCTCATCACCCAGAGTACGTCTCCAGTAACCCTTCAGATTGGTGCCCTGCATCATGAAGAAATATCGTTTTTGATCCTTCCTGTTACGACAAGTCCGATTGTCTTAGGCCTTCCATGGCTTCAGTGTCATTCTCCCCAGATTGACTGGCGCACTTCTCAAGTTATATCTTGGGGAGCTGAATGTCATCATCGTTGCCTCTCTCAAGTGGTTTCATTCAAAAGACAGCATTCGTCTATTCCACCAGGTCCTCCTCCACAGGATCCTTCATCTACGGATCTGTGTGATAAGGTTCAGTCTGAACGCCTTCCTTCTCATCGGGCGTTCGTGACGTCATCGGACGTTGAAGATGGATCTCAGGAGCCATCTTCAAAAAGTCAAGTGCTGGTGGTTCACGGTCACCATCCGTCTTTTCCGGAATTTCCTGCCCTCCCTCCCACCCAAGTTCCTGCTGTGGAGACTGCTTGTCAGACCTTCAAAAATATCTGGTCTCAGGTCAAAACCTGTTTAAAGAAGACATCTAATAAATATAAGTCTTTCGCTGATAAGAAGAGGCGGGCTATTCCACCACTAAAAATTGGAGATCGTGTCTGGTTATCCACAAAAAATATTCGTTTGAAGGTTCCATCCATGAAATTCGCCCCTCGTTTTATTGGTCCATATAGGATCATTCAAGTTATCAATCCAGTATGTGTGAAACTCCTTCTTCCTAAGAGTCTTCGGATTTCTAATGCCTTCCATGTATCTTTGCTCAAACCTCTTATTATCAACCGTTTTTCAACTCCTCCCTCAGCTCCGCAGCCAGTTCAAGTCCATCAGGAGGAGGATTTTGAGATTACCGAGGTACTAGATGCAAAAATTTCGCGAGGAGTCCTCCACTTCCTCGTTCATTGGAAGGGCTTTGGTCCTGAGGAGCGCTCTTGGATCAAAGCTGAAGATCTTAATGCTCCTGCCCTTTTGAAGAAGTTTTACTCCAAAAATCCGGACAAGCCCGGTTCCAGGCGTTCTGTGCCCACCTTTAAAAGGGGGGGTACTGTCACTCACCGGACCGTGAGTGCCTCTTCCCGGACATTTAGGAACCGTGGCCGTCCACCATCCTGAGGGTCTGCGCATGCGCAGCCCTTTTCTATACTTCAGTGTATACCCCTTTAACTTAATTGGCAGATCAGGCAACCTCCCTATATTAAGCACCTGTGGTCACTACCACGTTGCCTGATCTTGGAGTCTCATTCCTCATGAGTCTCTGAAGGTGTTCCTGTATTACTTGTGTATTCAGTGCTGCTGATTCCTGTGGTTTCCAAACCACTTCTACTACTGTGGTTTCCATACCACTTCTACCATCAACTGTATCATCAGGACTGTTTGCTGATTCTTATCCGCTGCCTCCGTGCACTACAGTCTTCTAAACCACTTCAACGTTATTTTATATCATCATGACTGTTTGCTGATTCCTATCCGCTGCCTCCGTGCACTACAGTCTTCTACACCACTTCAACGTTATTTTATATCAATGTGACTGTTTGCTCATTGCTATCCGCTGCCTCCGTGCACTCCAGCTTTTACCTCACTCACCTGCTTCTCATCAAGTCTGTTTGCTGATTGCTATCCGCTGCCTCCGTGCACTACAGTCTCCTGCTTGCAACTCGCCTGTGTTTAACATCGTGACTGCCAGCTGACTACTATCCGCTGCCTCTGTGCACTACAGTCTCCTGCTTGCAACTCGCCTGTGTTCAACATCGTGACTGCCAGCTGACTACTATCCGCTGCCTCCGTGCACTACACTCTCATCTCATCTTTGCTGTGCCTTCCTCGAGACTGCCGCTTTTCTTTACCATCTGCTTCACTTCGTGATCTACAGCTCCTGCCCTGCGCTGCACTCCTGTTTCCCATCGCTGTTGGTTCCTGTGGTTGCTACTGGTTACCTCCGTGTGCCGCTGAGTCCTGCCGCTGTGGTCAGCGCTATCGTCCATCTCCTGCTGATCCACTCTCCACGCCTTCACGTGTTCCACTGGCCTCTACCCTCCTGTCAGCATTGGATTTGTATCTCTTCTACTACCCTCTGCTGGATCATCTCCATCCTCCTGGGTTTCCTATGAGTCCAGTTCCACGTGTTGCCGATTCCTGTGGATTCGTGTCCCTGTCGGTCTACTCTCCTGTGCGCTGCACCTGCTAGACCGCTGCTTCTCCTATCCAGGGACTTCCTATCTAGTCGGCCTCCAGCCGCTCAGGTACCGCTGCAATCCCATCTGACTGCTACTGCTGAACCACGGTATGCATACTTCTCATTGACTGTGCTGTGTATTGCATATCTTGCTGGACTGTGTTTGGTTCTCTCTGGAGTCTGCTATCCGCTGAGTCTATTGCCATCATTGACTGTGTTATCATTGTGCTGGACTACTTCAAGAGACTTTCTAGATTGCAGACCTGATCAGTCATTTACATATATATATACCTATATTGTGCATATTACTGTGGATCGTGTATAAGGTGCCTGTGTATATCCTGTGTTGCAGTCTTCCCCCGTGCACCTCCTCACATATATATGCAGTGGTACAACTTGCTGATGTCAGACCACTGATCCCTGTTTCCGGTATCACCTGTTCCATTATCCTCTCACATAGCAGTGGTACAACTTGCTACCGCAGACCACTGACTACCTGGATACCTCCACTTGGATTCCATTCCTTCACTCAGACAGCGGTACAACTTGCTACCCGCAGACCGCTGACTCTCATCACCTCCTTGTTTCTGTTGGACATTCCCCCTCACTATAGCAGTGGTACAACTTGCTATCGCAGACCACTGACTACCTTCACGTGTCCTTGTCCATACAGTTCCTTGTGTATCATTACCTCATTATTACCAGTGTTGCTAGTCATAGACTTTCCTGAGCATCTCATCGGCCATCATTTCATGTTCCGTGATCACCCAGCTACCAGAGTACCCTATTACCATCTACATTGCTCTGGTAAGCCTACCATCTGGTGATCCCTGGGTAAAGACTCCTAGTGCCCGTGACACATTGATTAGGCAATAATGGGCGGCAAACAGTCAGTATGTGACCCAGAAGTTGACTGACAGTATGCAAGGGTGAATTGCAGAGGCCTTCAAAAAGTAGACTCAACACTGCAAATATTGACTCTTTGCATAATCTTAATGTAATTGACAATAAAAGCCTTTGACACTTTTGAAATGCTTGTAACTTTACTTCAGTATACCATAGCAACATCTGACAAAAAGGTCTAAAAACACTGAAGCAGCAAACTTTGTGAAAACCAATACTTGTTTCATTCTCAAAACTTTTGGCCATGACTGTACAGTACTACAGTATATTCTACATGAAGGGGCCAAGAACTTTCATTATTTGGCTACCAAAAAGCTCATCATTATCACAATTTACAAACTTCTGTTACAACTTACAACTTACATTCACCATGTTCCTTCTCTGTAAATGAACTGAAAACAAAGTTTTTAGATAGATTGGGACAGAACTACAGTGTTTTTTGAAAATACAGAAGCAGTGCAATACAGTGAGTCAGTACGAAGCAGGGCCGGACTGGGACTAAAAATCAGCCCTGGCATTTAAAGCACGCAGGCCCACCTCTGTTGATTAGCAGGAAAAAAAAATGTGTGCCGCAGTGCAGTGGCGGTGCCGCCAAGGGCGTAGCTACATTATGTTGGGGGCGTGGTCAAAATGGTGCGTTGACACATACATTATAATAAAACATTACATTTATCAGACCCTCCCCATCCACATTACGCCACCCCCCCAGATACATTATGACACCCCCAGCCCACTGTACTTCTGATGCTGCTGACATTCCTGTAGAGTGAGCAGGGAAGCTCTTAGTCTCATGAGATTAATAAATCTCGTGAGACTTACAGCTCCTCGGCTTGCTCTGCAGGCTGTGCCCTGTCCGGGACGGAGCACAGATCCTCCTGCTGACCAACTGGATTAAGGCTCGGGAGGCCCGGGCACTTAAGTCAGGGGGGCTCCTATGATGTAACTTGGCTATTAGACAAATTTTTGACAAATACAAAGGCAATACTGTGTGCACTACTGTTAGGTGCATGCAGTTCTGCCTTAACAAGCAGTACAGTGTGAAGCAGGACATATCTCCCAACTGTTCTTGTAGTCAGACCAAATCCTGACTAAGTGGGACAGTCACCCACCAAATTCAGAACAGTTGGCAGACTGTCCTGGTCTCTCCTACCTGTCTTGTCATGGTCACCACTTGTGGCTGCTGGTGTCTTTAGATCAGTTGCTGCTTGTCTGGATCCTGGAATGCTGGATGCCCTATTTGGAGAAAAAAATGAGCAGTTGAAATTTAGCCCTGGTGTTAAATCAATATAGCATCCATGTTTTAAAATTAGGCCTCACTGCAGCCACAACATTAAAATACTAGTATTCACATTTGATAAATACATCTATTTCCCTCCAACTAGCCCTGACATTAAATAGTATTCCCATTTAATAAATAAAACTATTTCCCTCTCTCCAAAGCACCCCAGCATTAAATTAAAAATGCAATCACCCCATCTGAAATTGATAGGCCCCACTATTAAATTGCCCCCACCATCACCCCACAAATTGAATAGCACCCAATAATTAGGCCCCACCTGCAATTCCCTATTAGATTAACAGCCTGTCACACAAATAGCTCCCCTGTCACTTATATAGCTCCCCTGTCACTTATATAGATCCCCTGTCACACATATAGATCCCCTGTCACACATATAGATCCCCTGTCACACAAACTAACCACCCCCCCCTCTTACCTTGTGCCCTCCGTGGCGCGCTGTGTAGTCTCTCCTAACACATGGTGCTCGTCCCATGTGACATCTCCAGAGCCATTCATAGAAGAGAGGGGAGTAGGGGAGGCGCGGCCACACCAGGAAGTAAGTGTAGTGCCGACCCCACCGCTCAGCACACAGACTGTCATGCCGAATTCTGGCATGACAGTCTGTGTGCTGAGCGATGGTGCCGGCCAGCTAGTAACCGGCCCATCTGACCATCGGCCCTTCTGGCATTTGCCAGAAGTGCCAGATGGCCAGTCCGGCCCTGGTACGAAGGGTGTGTTTTTTGCATAATTAGATCAACACATCAAGTTTTTCTCCTTTCTTTGGCATGGTACCACACACTTTGCTCATGTGAACACATTTCTGAATGTGAGATGTGATGTGGGACATTAGAGAGATAGAATTAAGTATTAGAAATGGAGAAAAAGGACAAGTGAAACTTGATCTCCACCTTTACTGGTATATCATAAATATTGTGTAAGATATTCTAGGAAAAACACTTTCCTCTGGTAACCAAGTGGTCCAGTCAACAGATTTGTTGGATGACGTTGATTTACAGCAGTATGTTCATTGATCACATCCACTGTATGCCACACATAGTGAATAACCTTCACTGTACCACACATACCAATGACTCAGTAACCAGCACCACCAGCTCTGACAATAGACTGGACTGCACTGGCAAACTAGGGCTAGCAACCAGAACAGACTACATTGTTATTAGGGCCCCAATGTGTAAGATAGTACTTGTATCCTGCTATATAGGGTTTAATTTTCTCCAGCACACCACCCAACAAACCATACTAGTTTGCAAAGTTACAGTTCCAAGAACTTTTATCATTTGCTTTGTACAGGACTTTGACTCAAAGGACACTGCCATTCACCCTACAGAAAGCAATTGTCAAACAATCATGGTCTTGTTTTCTGATATCTACAGAAATAACAATAAAAATCAAGGTATCCCTTCAGAGGTAATGTGGTAACCAGTACAAGGCATAATAAGTCGGACTTATCACATAAAAACAGGGAAACCTGCAACAAGTGTTCCTCATGTCACAATATGATCCAGCTACAGCCTTTTTATGGAAGGACATGAAAAATATTAGTGTTCTTTCCTTCCAATAGGGTATTATTATTAGCTTTTATTTATAAGGCGCCACAAGGTTTCCACAGCGCAGTACACAATACGAACAATGGACAATACAGGGAAAAACAGTACAAAACAATAAACGAGTAATACCATGACTTCAGAGGCTCCAGGCAAAGCAATTATATTGAAGTTGGAGCAGAAGAGAAGGTAGAGAGACAGGAGGGAGGAGGGCCCTGCTCATAAGAGCTTACATCCTAAAGGGAGGGCAAACAGAAAGCTGGCACAAAGGGAGTCAGAAGAGGGGAGCAAGTGTTCCCCTCTCCTGAGGAGGAGCGAGGTGATGAGAGCGAGCATGGAGAGAGGGTTAAATGGAAGGCTGGTAGGCTTTGAGGAAGAGATGAGTTTTGAGTGCTAGTTTGAAGGAGCACAAGTTAGGGGACAAACAGATGGAGCGTGGGTGGTCAATCCAGTGCAGCTCTGAAGAAGTCTTGAATTCTGGAGTGGGATGAGGTGATCAGAGTGGAGGAGAGGCGACAGTCATTGGCCAATCGCAGGGACCAGGTTAAAGGGTGGATGGAGAGGAGATTGGATATATAAGGAGCAGTATTATTATTATTATCGTTTATTTGCTAGGCGCCACAAGGTATCCGCAGCGCCGTACATGGTACAAACAGTAGACTATACAGGGTAGAACAATACAGAACAATAAACACAAAGTACCAGAACTTCAGAAACGCCATGCAGGCAAATACTGTAAAGACGGAGTGTGGAGACAGGAGGGGAGAGGGGCCCTGCTCATACGAGCTTACATCCTAAGGGAGGGTAGACAAAATCAGGCACAAGAGGGAGCCAGTGAAGCAAAGGGGAGAGTAAAAAGGAGCCGGGGGAGAAACAGAAGGGTGAGAGGTTAAGTGGATGGTTGGTAGGCCTTAAGGAACAGGTGAGTTTTAAGAGCCCGCTTGAAGGAGCACAGATTGGGTGAGAGACGGATGGAGCGAGGGAGGTTGTTCCAGTGAAGGGGGGCAGCTCGGGAGAAGTCTTGTACTCTAGAGTGGGAAGAGTTTCTCAGAGTGGAGGAGAGGCGGCGATCATTGGCTGAGCGCAGGGAGCGGGCGGGAGTGTGAATGGAGAGGAGGTTAGAGATATAAGGGGCAGTAGACTGGGAGAGAGCCTTGTAAGTGGTGGTGAGGAGTTTGAAAAGGATTCTGTAGGGGAGGGGGGGGCCAGTGTAGGGCAAAACAGAGAGGGGAGGCAGAGGAGGAGCGGCGTGAGAGGAAGATGAGTCTCGCAGCCGCATTGAGTATAGAGTGGAGAGGGCAAGGTGGGAGCAGGGGAGGCCAGTAAGGAGGAGGTTGCAGTAGTCGAGGCGGGAGATGATGAGAGCATGGATGACAGTTTTGGTGGCATCTTGAGAGAGTTAAGGACGGATGCGGGCAATGTTACGGAGTTGGAAGCGACAGGCTTGGGCAAGGAATTGAATGTGGGGGGCAAAAGAGAGAGAGGAGTCAAGAGTGACTCCTAGACAGCGGAGTTGGGTGACAGAGGAGATAGTGGAGTTATTAACAATTATAGAGAGGTCATGGTGGAAAGGGAGTCTGGGTGGGGGAAAGACAATGAGTTCAGTTTTGGAGATGTTAATTTTAAGAAAGCATGAAGACATCCAGGAGGAGATGGCTGAGAGGCAGTCAGTTACACAAGAGAGGAGGGAGGAGGAAAGATCAGGAGAAGAGATGTAGAGTTGAATATCATCAGCATATAGGTGATACTGAAGACCGAACGAAGAGATGAGAGCTCCAAGGGAGGAAGTATAGAGCGAAAAGAGTAAAGGGCCAAGAACAGAGCCCTGAGGGACTCCAACAGGGAGAGGGGAGGGGGTGGAGGAAGAACCAGATGTGGATACAGAGAAGGAGCGGTTAGCAAGGTATGAGGTGAACCAGGCATGAACAGGGCCAGAGAGGCCGAGAGAGAGAAGAGTATGCAGCAGGAGGGGGTGGTCCACGGTGTCGAAGGCCGCGGAGAGGTCGAGGAGGATGAGTATGGAGTAGTGACCCTTGGATTTGGCTGATAGGAGATCATTAGTAACTTTAGCCAGGGCTGTTTCGGTGGAGTGGAGGGGGCGGTAGCCGGATTGGAGAGGGTCAAGGAGGGAGTTGTTAGAGAGGTGTCTGGTGAGGCGACTGCAGACAATCCGCTCAAGTATTTTGGAGGCATAAGGGAGAAGAGAGAAAGGGCGGTAGTTAGCAAGAGAGGTGGGGTCAAGATTGGGTTTCTTGAGGATAGGGGAGATAAGAGCGTGTTTGAATGAGGATGGGACAACGCCTGAGGAGAGTGATAGGTTGAAGAGGTGAGCGAGGTAAGAGCAGGCAGTAGGAGAGAGAGAGCGAAGGAGGTGGGAGGGGATGGGATCAAGAGGACAGGTAGAGGGTGGAGAGGAGAGAATAAGGGAGCGAACTTCTTCACCTGAAGTGGGGATGAAGGATGACCACAGCTGGTTAATGGCGGGAGGTGACGTGGTGAGGGGGGCGGGAGAGCAGTGGGAGGAGGAGATGTTCCGTCTGATGGCTTCAATTTTGGAAGAGAAAAAGGAGGCAAAGTCAGAAGCAGAGAGGGAGGGTGGAACAGTGGGGGGGGGGAGAGGAGTGAGTTGAATGTGGCAAAGAGGTGGCGGGGATTAAAGGGACTGAGAAGAGATAAGAGACTTAAAGAAGGATTATTTAGCATGGGACAGGGCAGAGCAGAAAGAGGAGAGGATGAATTTGAAGTGAAGGAAGTCAGCCAGGGAGCGAGATTTCCTCCAGAGGCGTTCAGCTGTGCGAGAGCACTTTTGGAGGGAGCGGGTGAGTTTGGAGTGCCAGGGTTGGGGAATAAGGCGACAACGGCGGATAGAAGAGGCCGGGGCAACGGTGTCCAGGGCAGTAGCGAGAGATAGGTTGTAGAGAGAGGACGCCTGATCAGGGCAGGCCAGAGAGAGAAGGGCTGATAGGAGAGTATCCAGAGAGCAGTAGAAGGAGATGGGGTCGATGGCGTCAAGGTTGCGCCTGGTGAGGGTGGCTATAGGCGGGGTGGGAGCAGGGGTGGAGGATAGAGTGAAGGAGAGGAGATGGTGGTCAGAGAGTGGGAAGGGAGAGTTGGAGAAGTCAGAGAGATCACAGAGGTGAGAGAAGATGGGGTCGAGGGAGTGACCAAGACAGTAGGTGGGGGAGGAGGTTCACTGAGTGAGGCCAAGGGAGGAGGAAAGAATGAGAAGTTTGATGGTGGCGGGGTCAGAACGGTTGTCAATAGGGATGTTAAAGTCACCCAGTTTGATGGAGGGCAGGTCAGAGGAAAGATAGTGGGGGAGCCAGGCGGCGAAGTTGTCAAGAATAAGAGAGGTAGGGCCAGGGGGACGGTAGATGACGGAGACACGGAGGTGGATGGGGGAGAAGAGCCGAATGGAGTGGACTTCAAAGGAGGAGAAGGAGAGGGAAGGTAAAGTGGGTATGACCCGAAAGGTGCAGTTAGGGGATAGGAGGAGGCCCACTCCCCACCTGGCCGCTCGTCTGGCCTGGTGGAGTGGGTGAAAGAGAGGCCGCCATAGGAGAGAGCGGCAGGGGAGGCAGTATCAGAAGAAGTGAGCCAGGTTTCGGTTAAGGCAAGAAGATTAAGAGAGTTAGAGAGGAAGAGGTCATGAATGGAGGACAGTTTGTTACGGACAGACCTGGAGTTCCAGAGGGCACACGAAAAAGGGAGAGATGGAGAAGGGGAGATATGGATGAGATTGTCAGGGTTGACGGAGCGAGGGGGGGTGAGAGATGGGACTGAGAGATTTGGGCCCTTGGTGGGCGCAGGGGGAGAGGATGGGTATAGGAAAGGAGCGGGGCGAGTGGGAGAGAGCCTTGTAGGTGAGGGTAAGAAGTTTAAAAAGGATTCTGTAGGTGAAGGTGAGCCAGTGTAAGGCAAGGCAGAGAGGGGAGACAGAAGAGGAGCGTCGAGAAAGGAAGATAAGCCTCGCAGCCGCATTGAGCAAAGAACGAAGGGGGAACGAGGTGAGAGCGGGGGGACGCCAGTGTGGAGAAGGTTACTGGAAATGATAAGCGCATGGTTAATAGTTTTGGTTGCTTCCTGAGATAGGAAGGGCCAGATGCGGGCGATGTTGCGCAGTTGGAAGCGACAGGATTGGTCAAGGGATTGAATGTGGGGAGCAAAAGAAAGGGAGGAGTTGAGGGTGACGCCCAGGCAGTGGAGTTGGGGGACAGAAGAGATGGTTCAATTGTTAACAGTGATGGAGAGATCCAGGATACCAGCTTTTCACAAGCTGGATCTTGGATCCTTGGGCATGCACACATGTGTGAACTATCTTGTTCTGGCAAGTTAGCTTCAGGCTCCTCCATTGTGTTCCTGGTTATTACTTATAGCTCCAGTGTGTTCCTGGTCATTACATTGCTGCAGTGTTATCCTGGCTATTGCAAAGTGTCCCTTGTCATTTTCATCCATTCTAGAATGTACAAGCACCATGGCTGCATTGCCTGCTGTGGAATATGTAGTGCAACTTTAGCAGTGGGAGCCCTACAGAAAAAGTCTTCATTATAAAAATTGCATTAAAATATGTTGTCTTATTATCGCAATCTAATAAAGCCCCAGGGACCATTTGTGTTTTTAACCTGCCAAGAAACCCACTTTAAGAAAAAATAAAATGTAAATAAGCCATGCTAAATGAATGGAATCAGCAGCCTGAAAAGTTACACAATGCGATGTGTGAGAAATTCAAAACTTTTCACCATTTCCCCTAGGTCCGTTTGGTTGATTAACTAGTTTCATGGGGATTGGTGAGAAGGTGGGAAATATTTGGACTCATTCCTGCTTATATTTAACTAGTTGGTTGCTGCAACCATTCAGACAGGGAGTCTATGTATCTCCCAGTTTCATTAAATTAGCATCGAATGGCAATTTTTAGTAAATAAAGAACTTTATCCCAGTTTTTATTTCACCTTTATCCCATTGATTATGTTGACTTACAGAAGAAGAAGAGTGAGGACATGGGAGAACAACAGCATCATTCATGTAGTTTACATGACGACTGATTTCTTGTTCATATTTTTAAAGACTCTGACAGTGATACAAATAAAAAAATATCTAAATTTCCGTCTTTCCTTTTTATGGTATATGCCAAAACCATATATATTGTATTGATTAATTTTGTAATAATTAATTGAAAATAGGACTATTGTCCCAGCAGCTAAAATTATTTTACTGAACAAGACACTGTGAGTTTGCTCATCTGTAGCAAACAATTCCCAAGTTTTGTGTTGAGATAAAAATAGCATTTAACAACAGCTAATATTAGAAAAAAATTTTTACTTTTCATAACAATCTTATTTTAAATGAATTAAAAAGTATATATTAAGGAAAATAGAAGAGAAATATAAGAATCTGTTGTATGATGCAACTTTGGTTTTAAACTTTGTGGTGTGCACTTGCTAGTAGCAAGAATTAATAAACTTCGAGATCATGGAAATTTCTTGCTCTTTCGGGATTGTAGTTCTCACTTCATTGACTAAAAGAATCCATTTGATTAGCTGACTTCAAAAAGTATTAAGCTAAATACGTTTAGTATCCTTGCTTGAAGGATTAAGCCATGTAAGAGCTTGAATTTTGATCAGAGGTGAAAGGAAGTATGACAATGTTTGAATATTGATATTTAATCTCACCCTGTACTTTTCTGCATACATGTATACTAAAGAGAAGAATCATTTCAAATGTATTCCCTGGAGTTTATTGAAACAGCGGGCATAAGAGAAATTAATGGTTCTTGTAAATATAACTGATTGCATAACAGCTAAAATTTGGATAGCTAAACCAGAACAGACAGTGATTGGCTGACAAATTTTGTCTCAGCACCTTATTATGAATGTTTTAAAGGAAAAATATTGCATGTAGCCCAATGACCCAGTCCAAGGTAACCCACTGTGGAACCGGCCTCGGGGGCAGCTCCCATGCCCCCCAGCGTAGCCAGTCCCTGAGAGCAGACATACATATTGGAGTGTACCCATTAACTAGAACCCCTATTGCAACCAAATCATGTAACTTTCTTGTACACCATTCTACTAGTTAGAATAATATACCACAGATCTGGTGGTGACTGCATGGCCGACACAAATCCTGAGGATACCCCTACTCCCTTGGAAGTGACACTCCCTCTTGAGCTTTGTGCCATCCACCCCTATCCCCACAGCTACTTAGCTTAGCAGGTGAGAGGTGAGGCAGGATCCTCTGCTCCTTAGACTGGTAGTGGGTGACGGCTGTGACATCCTAGTCAAGCACCACTATCCCATAAATCATTGATATTGAGAACAGAAGTAGACAACTTCACATATTAGAATATGCCAGCAGTTTTTCCTTCATGTCAGCAGTTGGGGCTCTGTGTGTGCCCACTACTGGGCATTAAAACACGGATAAGTGACATTATGACACTCATTCAGTGTTTTAGTCACCCTTAACCCATGGTCACCTAGACAACTATCTAGGTTTACCTTATGTTAATATCAGCCCTGGGTGCATGTATATTTGAATAAAACAGTGCTGAGAGCAATGTAATAGGCTATTGATTATCCTATTGTTTTATTCTTACATCCATTATTTTCCGATAGGCAGGCATCACTGCACATATTATTGAATTACACCCAATAAGAAGCTTCCACCTTCTTCTCCTCCAATCCTGACAAATGCATTGTTGTTATTAGAATCTGCCCTTACTGAATGGAGGCTCTTTATTGGGTGTAATTTACTCATGTATGTACCAGTACTGGCTTATTGGAAGTAAAATGTATGAGTAAAGTAAATGCTAAACAGTAGCTAATAACTATAAAGTCCCTGCTGCTTCTGTGAACAGTCTGTAACATCTCCCTGGTCTGGCAGAGCTTCCCTTTGTCTCTTGAGGTGTGGGTTAAAATTGATATTAATCATCATCATCAAAATTTATTTATATAGCGCCAGCAGATTCCATAGCGCTTACAATTGGGAACAAACAATAATAAAACAATACTGGGTAATACATACAGACAGAGAGGGCCCTGTTCACAAGCTTACAATTTATGGGATAATGGTTTGATACACAAGGGTAAATGTTACATCATATTGAATATTTGTCCAGCTAGAATGAAAAGGCTACAAAGTATTTAGTGGGCTGTATGCTCAGTCACACAACTACGTTGTTCAGTGGGTCGTTGTCTTGTGTTAGCTGTGTAGAGGGTGATAATAGGGTAAACTAGAGAGATTAAGAGGGTGGTAGAGGAATATTATAAGCTTGCCTAAAGAGGTGGTTTTTCAGAGAACGCTTGAAGGTTTGAGGACTAGAGGAATGTCTTGTGGTGTGAGGGAGTGAATTCCATAAATTGGGAAATTGGGTGCAGCCTAAAAAAAGTCCTGTACCCGAGAATGGGAAGAAGTGATGAGAGGCGAAGAGAGACGCAGACCTTGTGCAGAACGGAGGTGTCAACTTGGAAGATATTTTGATTCAAGTCAAGAGATATATGTTGGTGCAATTTTGTTGATGGCCTTGTAGGTTAGTAGAAGAATTTTATATTGGATTCTTTGAAAAACAGCCAACCAATGTAGAGATTAACAGAGTGACTCAGCAGGCGACAAAAGATTTGAAAGGAAAATCAATCTAGCCGCTGCGTGCAAAATATATTGTAGGGGCTCTAGTCTGATTTTGGGAAGACCAGTAAGGAGAGTTTTACAATAGTCAATGCAGGAGATGATGAGTGCATGAATTAAAGTTTTTGCAGTGTCTTGTGTGAGATATGTCGTATTCTGGAAATGTTTTTAGATGTATGCTGCATGATGTAAATATAGATTTGATGTGGGGAACAAAGGATAATTGTGAGTCAAGGATAACACCTAGACAGTGAGCTTGCGGGGTGGGATTTATGCTCATGTTGTCAACAGAAATAGAAATGTCAGGCAGGAAGTTTCTATTGTTGGGTGTTTCTGTAAGAATTTGTGCTCATTCATTCTGTAGAGCATTTATGAGACTAGGAAGCAGAAGTTTTTTGTGTATGAATCACTTAAGGGTTATTAAAGTCATTTTATAGCTTACCAATAAACATTGTCCGCTGCGATTTGTGTGGTTCCAACGCACAAAGAGATTTAATAGCAAGATGCAACAAATAACAATTCAATAAATAATGTACGGCCGATACATATGCAAGCGCCCTGGATCCAGCCTACAGTCATTCAATCCTGAAGTCTGTGGTCAAAGTAGACTGTATGATGGTCTCAGAGACTGGTTTATATACAGTTTGTGGTACATAAAAAACAGTAGTGATGTCATGGCATGTTTCCATTGGTTAAGAATTCAGGACAGTCCAGTGTAATGCAGGTCATAGGTCGGTTCAAACAATGCCCTCCAAGGGTGGGGGTCAACTCTCCAACAGCTGCATATGTGTCTTCCCTCCGTAAAGCTAGTTTAAACTGGTCTATTTGCATTACACACACAATATCATTCTGATCATTAATCCTCTGTCTTCCATAACTTGCATACGCAAGGTGCGATCGCTTAGCTGATTGTAGCGGATGTCCGGTGGTAAATAGTGGATTAAAATTACACTAAACCTGACACGTTTCCTATATCCTGAACCTTCGATATTTATAAAGTAGCTTAAACATTATTATATTAAACTATTAAATCAATTACATTCAATTATAAATGACCGTGTGTTGGAACTTTATTAATTATATTAGGTAAACTATTTACATAATGAATGTGTGAGTGTAAATGTATGTGTGCATTATTTATCCATGCGATTGTGTCATAACACGTGACGTGTGTATATATATATATATATATATATATATATATATATATATATATATATAAATATATATATATATATATATATATATATATAAATGAATATATAAATATATATATATATATATATATATGTACATATATATATGGCAGCACGGTGTTAGTATCGCAAGGTGTCGGACGTTTGACTATATATATATATATATATATATATATATATATATATATATATGGCAGCACGGTGGCTAAGTGGTTAGCACTTCTGCCTCACAGAGCTGGGGTCATGAGTCCAATTCCCGACCATGGCCTTATCTGTGTGGAGTTTGTATGTTCTCCCCGTATTTGCGTGGGTGTCCTCCGAGTGCTCCGGTTTCCTCCCACACTCCAAAAACATACTAGTCGGTTAATAGGCTGCTATCGAAATTGACCCCATTCTCTCTCTGTCTGTTTGTGTGTGTATGTTAGGGAATGTAGACTGTAAGTTCCAATGGGGCAGGGACTGATGTGAATGATTTCTCTGTACAGAACTGCGGAATCAGTGGCGCTATATAAATAAATGGTGATGATAATATATATATATATATATATATATATATATATATATATATATATATATATATCAGGATGAGAGCATAAATCTGATATGATGGAATAGAATATTGAATGACAGGGCCAAAATAAAATATTGCATTGATACATAAATTAACCTGATTTTCCACTCAGATAAATGTTTGACCAGATGTTTTTAAAAAGGAAACAGTCAGTCCAGTAATTAGGTTGAGCAAACCCTTTTGTGAGGAGACCTGCCTAAGATATGCAGATCACAGACATCTATTGTTTTTGATCATTCCATTTCCTAATTGACTCCCTTTCAATAGATATTGTAAACGCAAAAAACAACTAGATGTAAATGAGAGAGCCATATGCCTAGGTGAGAATCTTGGAGACAAAGGCCACATTTGAAAGCCTATACAGGTATATAGAAATATGAACTTCAAAGGAAAATGTCTTCATAGTTCATATTTTGGAAAATCTGGGTTTACTCCATACTGAGGAGCAGAAATCACAACAGGGTTGTGAATGACAGGTACTGGCGGTATCCAGGAACTGCTATAATCACATATCTTTGGAAAAGGTATGTCACATTGTCATAATTCCATCATGTTTGGTATTTAAATGTGTGGGAGATTATGACCGGTTTATTGAAGGGGGAGTTATGTCTCTGGGATATATCTATGAAGAATTACCCAAAGGTTAAAAACTTTCTGAATATTTGTGAAAAAACTATAGTGACACTCAGGGGACATCCCTGCCCCCTATTAGCATTAACACGCCTCTATCAAGATCGTCCCATTTCATTTTGTTTAAAAAACCTGTGTTGTGAAGGGGCAAATTGTCAGTTTCTTGGGGATCAATCTAATTGAAGGACTGTCCATCCTTTCTGCCTAGCCCCAGGCATACAGATTATGATAAGTAAATTATGCTCTTTACTTTTACCCCATTTGTTTCTATAACTGTTTGCAATTTTTTACTTATATGTCAAATCTTTTTATAACTGTTTTTGTATTCTCTGTATGCATTGTACGTTTTGTATATTAAATCTAACAATTTAATAGTTCTGTCCTTGTCACAACTATATTGCGTACCTGCTATTGTTGGCGCAACTCAGAGGAAGGTGGGAAATCTAACGCGCCCCTGGTATTTACCAGAAACCCCGCAAGGAAGTGTGGACTCCGCTGCAGGGACACGCAGGTCGTGGTCCTTCCACGAGTCAACAGCGAGATACAAAGAGGTGTCAGACAGGCCGGGTCGGTAACGTTCTGGTAGTATGAGGTACACAAGGATATCCAGAAGAATGATGAGACAAGCCGGGTCGATAACATTCAGGTAGCGCAATACAAAGGGAGAATCCAAATAGGGGTGGTCAAACGGTCTGGGTCAAAAGGTCACAGGCAGAGCAAGGATGGTCAGGAACAATGCAGAAAACTGGTAACACACACTATAGCGCTGGAGGCAGGAAGACCTGATACTCTGGCACAGGTGTCATGACAAGAAGTGCCTTATAAAGCCCAGGGGACCAATAGAATTTGTAATGGGCGGCAGCGCTGTGTTTAGCTGCCACCGCGCTATCCAATAGCGTCCCGTTGCCTAGCAATGGGACGCGCATGCGCAGACAGCCACGCTGGGCGGCCGGGACTTCCGCATCTGGTTGCCTGGCAATCAGACGCGTGGGACAGTGACGTAGGCGGCCGCCCCAAGGAGACAGCGGGACGGCGCCTGACAGTCCTTATTGCTCTTAAACTAATTCATTGTCTATTTAGAAGAGACAGATTGCTTGGCTTGATTAACTCTTTCGAAACCAGTGTGTGAAGGGTTAACTGAAGAGGTAGAGCCCATAGTGAAGCAGGCTGTAGGGGCAGAGCCCTCTCAGAAGCAGGCTGTAGCTCAGGAACAGAGACAGCGGGTGGCGACTCGGAACTGGAGACAGCGGCTCCAAAGCTTCCTCAGTATGGTAATGAGTGGCTGATGGCTTGTCTCAACAGTGACAGGATGCATATATGTAAAGTTGTGGAACTTAACAAACAAATACTAACCCCAAATGTTCTTTTTCTATCTGTGCATATCGTGATTCAGTCTCACTTAGTGCTCTAGAGGAGAAGACTTTGGGCCTGTTGTTTTGGAGGCAAACAGCACCTAGTACATGTTGTGAGGCGTCTGCAGGGATCACCAACGTTAAATGCACATTAAAGTACTGCAGTACTGGAGGGCTTGTTAACATGTGTTTTAATTTTGCAACTGCAGCCTGCTGTGGCTCCTGCCACCACCATTCTGTATCTTGTTTTAGGAGCTGTCTTAGTGGCACAATTGTCTCACTGTAGTTGGGAAGAAATTTCGACAGGTAGTTTGTTACTCCCAGGAATAGTTGAAGACTGAGTTTGTCCTCAGGGAATGACATTTGCTGAATGGCTGCCGTTTTTCAGGGTCTGGCTTGACCCTCTTGTCAGTGAGGTGACCCACATATGGAACTTCTGACACACGGAACTTGCATTTTTTCTGGGTTGATGTCCCGCTTCAAAGTAAATCATAGCAATGGACCCCGGTATGTGAAGAAGCATAAAGGTGTTTATTACTAAGCAAGCAAGCTAGTAAATAAAGGCAAAAAGTACAATAGCAGCCCCTCTGGTAAATAAAGGTACTGCCAGATAAACATAATATAACAAGTCCAAAGTCCAAAAGGCAGGAGTTGCCAATGCAAAGCAGTATGTAGTGCAGAAGGTTTCAGCCAGATCCTGACAGTTGAGATTTAAGTTTATGGCACTGATCCTTTCCAACACCTGACGGTATTTCACACAGGTTTCCTGCAAACAGCTGTTCCATGCATCCTTGGAAAACTTCACTGGCAGTGATCAAGCCATAAGGCATGCACAAAAAGTATATCATCCAGAGGGTGTCATGAACCCAGTGAACCTGGACAACTCTTTATCTAGAGGTATCTGCCAAAATCCACATTTACCATCCAGGGTGCTGAAGATCAGGCATGTCAGCAATAACTTCTTTGACTGTTCTTAATGGGTGTGGTGCCTCAGCAGTGATTTGTTTAGGGGCACGGTGTCTATGCATATTCTGTCACATTTATGCCATTGGGTGGATAAAACATACTCACCGGATGAGGTGATGCAGCCAGAGACACCCTTTTCTGTCATTGGATCATGTTTTGTTTGCTGTCGACTCCCTGCTGTGCTGGGCCGGGCCGATGGTCGGTGTACATCCACGACTCGAATCACCTAGCTGGATGTTGACACATTGCACGAGATTTGTGTATCTAGAACAAGACAATTGTTATTATCTGTTCTGCCATGGGGGACCCTGCTCAACCTGATGGTGGGCAGGGGAACATTGCATAGGTGTCCAGTGGCAGCAATGAAACCTGGGAATGGGGGGGTTGTTCTCGTACATACGGGGCTCAGGACTTGCATTAGGGGGTAGGGAATAGCAGAGGGTCTGCTGGTGGAGGGGACGGGCCCTAACTCACGGGTTCTCCTCCTCGAGCCAAACATGGGTATCAGCATGCGGGATGTTGTCCAAGTCATCATCAAATATGGCTGGAGGGAATGGCTATTGTGAGGAATTAGTTAAGGTCATGTGATGTTGACTGGGACTACCGACCTTAAAGGGTCTACTAGGGGGCATGTTGTGAGAGGGTGACCCAAAATTTAGGTGGTGAATGGTGTGGATATATGCAATGCAAACATTGACCCCTTGGGCCTTAATATCAATTTCGAACTCACTTGATTCCTATAGACCAGAACTACCATCAGTAATTCAGTGCTTCGGTAGATGGTTACTCATTGGAAAACTGAAAAGGGTCCTCATTGTGCATATCCTATTGCTCTAGAAATTGAAAGATACCAATATATTCTAACATAAGAATCTAGATCTGAGTTTGGTTTGGAGTACAAGAATATTAGGGGCATATTCAATTAGTCACGTTACTCGCAAAAGTAACGCAGCGTTAAAAGTATTACCGTTATTAGGTAATTCCAACTCGGATTTCAGCTCGCAGTTCCCTGAGCTGCGAGCAGAAAGCCGGCGTTAAAGGTACTGTAATAACGGTAATAGTGCGCAAGATGCGTTACTTTTGACAGTAACGTGGCCAATTGAATATGCCCCTTAGACACATATCCCTACATATTTAGCTACTAATAGACAGAGATAGCCATATGATTTCATTGAAGATCTACATTATCCAATAGAACTGCCGTTATTGATCCATCAGATTGATAGGCTTTTATTTAACAGGTAGAAAAAACATTTTATTTGAAAATCCACATATTGTTTTATATCACACTTTCTATGATTTTATATCTTGGAGATATACATATTTAGAACCCCCCTCCCCTATTTTTTTTTTTTACACGGTATAAACTCTCCTCTAAATTTGCAGAGAAGCCTACACATGTGCATGTATACAACCTATAAACATAAGATAAGCCATCACACACATATACAGTATATATAGTCTGAACTGTTAATATAGGATGGTATTCTGATGAATCATCAAAAGTGTACTAGATGTTTATTTTAGACTGTGCGTTATGGTATGACAGTAGAACTGGACCAAAGTGTGACAGCTCCGTTTTTGTATCAAGCATGGAATTATGGATGAGGTTTTAGATTTAACAAATATGTATACTACACTTTTTGGATGGGACACACCGGGGCTAATGAGGAAAGGAGAATAGCAAAGGAGAGATGACATAAAAAAGGGGCGTGAAATGGGGGGGGGTAAAAGGCAAGGGCGAGAAAGATGAGAAATAGAGGGATAAGTAGAGTTGGAGTAGGGGAATAAATTGAAGGGATAGTGCAATGAACTAAAGGCTAAAGAGTAGATAGTATAAAATGACTGGAGATAACAATAAGAGCTTTTAGGTACAAAATCCTTATCTGCAGCAGGTCTCCTTCTGTTTCTTATTAAGCCAATGGACTGAGGACTTTTAACTCATGCAAGTGCTGTTAGTGAAACGAGAAACACACTTGTGATTTTAAGAGCATTTGTTTTAAGAGCTCTCTTGTCAAATACTGCTGTCCACACTACTTAGTCTGAGCAGGTTTGTCAGTTTATATACATTTTGTAATGTATCTCCTTAATAAGTATGCTGCAGTGAATTAGTTTGTAGATGTAATTTACATTATAAAAATTGGAACAGATTTCAGTTTTTTAAATGCCTGTTTTTCACTCAAATAAATACAGCAGTAGGTGTGGTTATAGACTACTCAAACTACTCAAATAAATGTTATTCTTAAAGAATAGAAAATTGTTTTCAAGGTTGGATGTGCTGTGCATTCAGAGATGCTCTTCTGCGTACCACCCATGCTTAATTGAGTTATTGTCACCTTCCTGTCAGTTTGAACCAGGATCCAATCATTCTCTTCTCATGTCTCTCATTGATAAGGTGTTCCCACTCACAGAACTGCCGCTCTTGTTTTGAGTAACGTTCTCTGTAAACTCTAGAGACTGTTGTGTGTAAAATTCCCAAGAGATCTGCAGTTTCCAAGGTACTAAAACAACCCATATGGCATTAACAATCATTCCACAGTAAGAGTCACTGAGATCAATTTTCTTCTCCATTCTGGTGTTTGGTCTGAATTACAATTGCAATTTTTGACCAGGTGTGTCAGGGAAGGGGTGGAAAATTGTAGGCCGGGGGGCCAAGACTTTACTCAGCAGCCTATGAGGAACATTTTAAAGGGAAAATGCAGGTGGCCCAGTGACCCAGCCCAAGGTAGTCCACTTTGGGACCAGCCTGGGGAGCAGATGCTCCCCCTGCCCCCCAGCCAGCCCCTGATGTCTGCATGCTTTTATGCATTTACTAGCAGGTGTTCAGGCATACCTAAGTGTTCAGCACCCTGTACTTTGTTCAATGTTAAAAACCTGAAAATTGATTTATTTTTCATGTATATTTCTGTTAAAGCACTTTACAAATAAAAATAATCAACCATTGTTTATATTTTTGTCTTCAATGGTCAATAAAATAAAATACCTTTACCTCTCAACTGTCCCGATTCCATCAGGATAGTCCTGATTTTAGGGGACTAACCTGATCAGCCAGGAGCTTGTCCCAGCATAAGGAACAGCTGGGATGTATTCCCACTCTTCACTTTATATACATGCTATGTGAACCAGTAAGTGGTGCACTCTTTATATAAGGGAAGATGGAAGGGAGATGTAGGTGGTTGGAGGGAAGTGCAAGCTTTGCCCTCCATGGTACTGACCATGTACACACATAGCTGGCCATACTCACACATCTCTGGCCACACCTCTGATGGAATGGCACTTCTCAAAATAGGGCCTTTATAATTTCAGCTCCAGACCGATGTGGCCCATAATCTGACCCTGATGAAGACCAGGGGGTCCGTTAGACTCTGCGGCTTGGGAAGGCCTTCGCCAATCCTGATTGATAGTTGCCCTCAGTGACCGTAACGATTGGATTCTTTACGTATGAATTCATTTTAACCAGTTCTAATGAATTTCTATATAAATGGAACTATGATGCCTTATTTAAGCAGATCTTGACAAACATCTGTAAGTGGGAAACCCTGTATTTATGTTGTATAGGCAGTATTAATAGTAAAAAAGGTTACTCTTCCCAGATTATACATTTTTAAGGTTACTACCATTCTCATTGAAAAAAGATAGACATTTATAGCACAAGCAGAGATATTTTAAAACTGAAGATCTCCTCCTTGTATTCTATATTGAACTGCTCAAGCTCATTGATGAAGCTGCCATGTTGAGAAAATGAAAAGTTGTCCTGGTAATAACTATCGCAAAAGCAAGATGGTGGACCACTACTAGAAGGGAAGTGTAGAGACATTATTAAAAGTGTTTTAGTCAACTTACCTTGTCTCTCTAAGAACAATCTATCTTTGCCCAAATAGTCAATCAACATGCTTTAGAGGGGGACATGTTGGACTGTGAGATGCTTTTGATCCAACATAGTTGCAATAATAGGCAAAACCCTAGGTACTGTATACCTCGCTCCAAGTGCCTTTCTTATTTATTTAGGAAATTTACTGGTGTGTCTTAGAAATGTATTTATTATTATTTAAAGGCTGTTATACTGTCTAGCATACACCTCCTGCTCCTTGCCTATTCCAACCAAATTAAATCCACAGTGTATTTGTTTGACTCTTAGGGGCATATTCAATTCCGATCCGATCTGCGGTAACGCGCGTTACCGCGTAAAATGCACACTACTGCCGGTAATACGGTATCGCAATAACGCAGATTTTCGTACGCAGCCCTATGGGCTGCGAACGAAAATCCACGTTATTGCGGTACCGCGGATTACGTTCGCGGCCGTTCCGGCACGATCCCGCGAATCGGGATCGGAATTGAATATGTCCCTTAGGGTTATATTTACTAAACTGAGAGTTTGAAAAACTGGAGATTTTGCCTTTAGCAAGCAATCAAATTCTAGCTATCATTTATTTAGTACATTCTACATAATGACAGCTAGAATCTGATTGGTTGCTATAGGCAACAGCTCCACTTTTTTAAACCAGCAGTTTAGTAAATATGCCCCTTAGATTATACCATCCTTGCTGCTTAAGTTACCCAATGATCATCAGCAGCAGCAGCAGCTATTTATATTAGAGATGAGCGCACTCGGATTTCCTGAATCCGAGCCCACCCGAACGTTGCCGATCCGAGTCGGATCCGAGACAGATCCGGGTATTGGCGCCAAATGAAAACTTGAAAGCGAGGCTCCGAGTCATAATCCCGTTGTCGGATCTCGCGATACTCGGAACCTATAAATTCCCCGCTAGTCGCCGCCATCTTCACTCGGGCATTGATCAGGGTAGAGGGAGGGTGTGTTAGGTGGTCCTCTGTTCTGGTAGATCTCGTGCTGTGCTGTTTAGTTCTGTGCTGTGCTGTGCTGTGCTGTGCTGTGCTGTGCTGTGTTCTGTTCTGCAGTATCAATCCAGTGGTGCTGTGTGCTGTGCTCTGTTAATTTTGAGTTCAGTGGTGCTGCTGGGTCCTGTGCTGTGTCCTGTTCAGTCCAGTCGTGCTGTGTCCTGTGGTCTGTGCATCTAAGGGCATAGTTATTTCCCCATTATTCCCAAGTGTTTAAAAAATTAAAAAAAAGTTATAAAAAAAAAATACAAAAAAATAATTACAATTTTTTTTAATTACAACAAAATTTGCCAAACCAATCCTGCAGTATAAGCCCATTGGTACTTCAATATTACCAAGTTCACACATTCAGCAGTAAAAGTCCAGTGGTACTGCTGCATTATTACAAAGTTCACACATTCTGCAGTATCAGTCCAGTGGTGCTGTGTGCTGTGCTCTGTCAATTTTGAGTTCAGTGGTGCTGCTGGGTCCTGTGTGCTGTGTCCTGTTCAGTCCAGTGGTCCTGTGTCCCGTGCTCTGTGCTTCTAAGGGCATAGTTATTTCCCCAATATTCCCAAGTGTTTAAAAAATTAAAAAAAAGTTAATAAAAAAAATATACAAAAAACTTTTAATTACAACAAAATTTGCCAAACCAATCCTGCAGTATAAGCCCATTGGTACTGCAATATTACCAAGTTCACACATTCTGCAGTATCTTGTGCTACATATAATGGAGACCAAAAATTTGGAGGATAAAGTAGGGAAAGATCAAGACCCACTTCCTCCTAATGCTGAAGCTGCTGCCACTAGTCATGACATAGACGATGAAATGCCATTAACGTCGTCTTCCAAGCCCGATGCCCAATCTCCTAGTACAGGGCATGTAAAATCCAAAAAGCCCAAGTTCTCAAAAAAAAAGCAAATAGAGAAACTTAAAATCATCTGAGGAGAAACGTAAAGTTGGCAATATGCCATTTACGACACATAGTGGCAAGGAATGGCTTAGGCCCTGGCCCGTGTTCATGACTAGTGGTCCATCTTCACCCAAGGATCTTAGCCCTCCTCCTCCTCCCCCCCTACAAAAAATTGAAGAGAGTTATGCTGTCAGCAATAAAACAGCAAACAACTCTGCCTTCTAAAGAGAAATTATCACAAATCCCCAAGGCGAGTCCAAGGGTGTTGGTGGTTGTCAAGCCTGACCTTCCCATCACTGTACGGGAAGAGGTGGCTCGGGAGGAGGCTATTGATGATGTAACTGGCGCTGTGGAGGAAAGTGATGATGAGGATGGTGATGTGGTTATTGTAAATGAGGCACCAGGGGGGGAAACATGGGATGAAAAAGCCCATCGTCATGCCTGGTCAGAAGACCAAAAAATGCACCTCTTCGGTCTGGAGTTATTTTTATCCAAATCCGGACAACCAATGTATGGCCATATGTAGCTTATGTAAAGCTCAAATAAGCAGGGGTAAGGATCTTGCCCACCTAGGGACATCCTCCCTTATACGTCACCTGAATAACCTTCATAGTTCAGTGGTTAGTTCAGGAACTGGGGCTAGGACCGTCATCGGTACAGGGACACCTAAATCCCGTGGTCCAGTTGGATACACACCAGCAACACCCTCCTTGTCAACTTCCTCCACGATTTCCATCAGATTGAGTCCTGCAGCCCAAGTCAGCAGCCAGACTGAGTCCTCTCCAATACGGGATTCATCCGAGGAATCCTACAGCGGTACGCCTACTACTGCCACTGCTGCTGTTGCTGCTGTTAGTCGGTCATCTTCCCAGAGGGGAAGTCGTAAGACCGCTAAGTCTTTCACAAAACAATTGACCGTCCAACAGTCGTTTGCCATGACCACAAAATACGATAGTAGTCACCCTATTGCAAAGCGTATAACTGCGGCTGTAACTGCAATGTTGGTGTTAGACGTGCGCCCGGTGTCCGCCATCAGTGGAGTGGGATTTAGAGGGTTGATGGAGGTATTGTGGCCCCGGTAACAAATTTAGTACCGGGGCCACCCCACTACACAGTCCAGAATTTTTTTTTGGGAAATTCAGAGCCGTGGAGGGTTTTTTATTAATTATATTGTGGTGACCACTCCTCTACGCAGTCCAGGTACATTTTTTGGTGCGATTAAGACCAGTTGATGGTTTTCTTATTATATTGTGGTGACCCACTCCTCTACACAGTCCAGATACATTTATTGGTGCGAATCATACAAGTTCAGGGTTTTTAAATTATATTGTGGTGACCCACTCCTCTACGCAGTCCAGGTACATTTTTTGGTGCGATTAAGACCAGTTGATGGTTTTCTTATTATATTGTGGTGACCCACTCCTCTACGCAGTCCAGATACATTTATTGGTGCGAATCATACAAGTTCAGGGTTTTTAAATTATATTGTGGTGACCCACTCCTCTACGCAGTCCAGGTACATTTTTTGGTGCGATTAAGACCAGTTGATGGTTTTCTTATTATATTGTGGTGACCCACCCCTCTATGCAGTCCAGATACATTTATTGGTGCGAATCATACAAGTTCAGGGTTTTTAAATTATATTGTGGTGACCCACTCCTCTACGCAGTCCAGGTACATTTTTTGGTGCGATTAAGACCAGTTGATGGTTTTCTTCTTATATTGTGGGGACCACTCCACTATGCAGTCCAGAAAGATACCTCGTTGCAACGTTTTGGACTAATAACTATATTGTGAGGTGTTCAGAATACACTGTAAATTAGTGGAAATGCTTGTT
The DNA here is from genome assembly GCF_038048845.1 of Mixophyes fleayi. Taxonomy (NCBI): domain Eukaryota; kingdom Metazoa; phylum Chordata; class Amphibia; order Anura; family Limnodynastidae; genus Mixophyes; species Mixophyes fleayi. Next base: position 239,626,743 of record NC_134402.1, read on the forward strand.
AATGAATGTTATTGAGGTTAATAATAGCGTAGGAGTGAAAATAAGCCCAAAAACTTGATTTTTGAACTTTTTATGCTTTTTTCAAAAAAAATCTGAATCCAAAACCTTAAATCCGAACCAAAACCTTTCGGCAGGTGTTTTGCGAAACAAATCCGAACCCAAAACATCGCGAAAATCCGAATCCAAAACACAAAACACGAGACACCAAAAGTCGCCGGTGCACATCCCTAATTTATATAGCGCTACTAATTCTGCAGTGCTGTACAGAGAACTCACTCAGTCCCTGCCCCATTGGAGCTTACAGTCTCTGAGGACTGATAATCTACACATTCTCTAAATGTGGTAGGTTCTGTTTCTATGTATGATTGTTTTGTATTATTTGTTATACCAACTGTTAGGCACAGCAGAGTTTTGTGCTGCCTTATAAATTAACAATGATGATGATGATATTCACCATCCATAGTTATCAACTATACTTAATGTCAAAGGAGAGTCTGGAGTTAAAATATCTGTTGCATTTTTTATGAAAATGCTCATGTTTTTCAATATTAACCTATATAATTCAAGCTTTGTGTACAATTGTGTCCACAGGACAGTTTTGCATCACATTCCAAGGTAACAAAATAAACAACTCTTCCTGGATAATAGAAATGCCATGGTGTAAACTCATGGCATGGCATTGAAGTCAGAAAGATAAAGGAAACATTAACTGATAGTGGAAATCCCAATTTGAATCATCACTATTGCTATTTCCACACAGAATTAAACTGTACTCAAGGTTTATGGAGCATGAGATGCTGTCATGGATACAAATTCAGTGATTCAGATAACTTCAAGTTTTGCACAATAGGACTTGTTTGTGGTTCCTGGATAGCTTTTAGAGGTTCTATATCAATTTACCTATATGAATTGGGAGGAGAAACAATGTTTTTGTTTCTACAGCATCAAAAGTAATCATGCAAATATCACAGCATTACTGAAATAATCTTTTGTTACGCTGTTATATATAATAACAATACTTTGATGTACAACCTGGTATGATTGTGTGCATAACTCAGGCGCGGGCTGACGTCCGTCAGCCCGGGGGGCACACGCCGCACAGGTGGCCGAATCACATGACACGTGATGAGACCACGTCAATGATGAGGCCGCATCACGTGTCATGTGATGCGGCCGCCTGTGAGGCCGCATCCAATTTATATCACTTCCGGGGGGCAGCCGGCCCTAACAGCCGTGTTTCTGTGGCCCGGGGGGGCCGATGCCCCCCTGCCCCCCGGCCCAGCCCGCCCCTGGCATAACTGATGAGGAAGTTCTGCTAAAGTTAGTTAGTTCATATGTCAACAAGTATCAATGCCCAATCACATGAATGTTACAAAAATAAGGCATGTTTATTAAAAATGCATTTAAGTATAACATTTGTGCTAATCCATAGTAATCAAAGAGGCACTTGCTTTTATTGTCTAAGTTGTCGTAAACAAAAGATAATTACTGATTGGTTGCCATGTGCAAGTAAATGTTAAATGCAACATTAGTAAATGAGCCCTACTCTTTGTAGTGTTACATAATTATTGCATTTTATTCTAGAGTGATCATTTCTAGAATGCTGCTCTGTCTCATGAACATGTGAACATGCTATGTGATCATGTTGTGTGAACATGTGAACATGTCGTGGAACATTAGAGGGGTAATCTCAGAAACATGGCGGATGATATAGCAAAGTAACAAAAAGGGACATTTCTCTTAGGAGAGCAATAAGTTATGACAATAGTGATATAGTAGGTAATAGCAATGAAGATAATATTGTAAACTCAACTTATTTTCCCCCTCATCCTCATCAGATTTCACTTAATGTCTCCCAAGCAAGTATTTCTAACACATTTACTTTACGTTTATTCACATCTTAGAAACAAGGGTCATCATAATAATTAAATGAAAATCCAGGATACCAATGTGATCTGAAGTTTACTGAGGACAGAAAAATCATTATGTGGCAGATATTCACTGAAGAATAATGATAATAATAGTTATTATTATTATTATTATTATTATTATTATTATTATTATTATTATTATTATATGAACCTATTCCAACTTATCATATTAATTTGGGTATATTTGGGTATATCAGGAATTTAAATTGTGGAACACAATACAGTCCTAAACAAAACCAAGTAAATGGGCTTATACTAGATGATGCATTTCTTCTTATAGCTCACCGGCATGGTAACCCAAGGAAATTCTTTAGCTAAATTAATTAAATATATATAGATCATCTGCCAAAACAAGATTATAATCTTTATTCATACATCAGCAAAGTGGGCACACCAACAAAAATATTATGTATAGTCAAGCCAGGCTTTTAATGTGCTGAGCTGGGGTTTCCAAAATTAAAGCTGGAGGGATAATGTAATCAGGGTAGTAAGAGGGACTATCAAAAATTGCAAGAAAAAAAATGATAAAGAATCATAAATCATACTAAAAATCTCAATATCTGGAACAGACTATATGAATTTAAACTCAATTTTTAGTCCTTATGTGAAGTGACATACTTGATGTTGTGTATTAAAAATATACGGATTACAAAATACTGATAGAATATATAATAGAGATCTTAAACTGAACACAATCAACTTCAAGCAAAAAAAATAACTCTTAATATTGTTGCCTTCAGTTTGATTTTCTGCTTGACTAGCTTTCTTTAAGGTCTCTGTATGGATGCCAGCTCATCAGCTTTTATTGTTAATCACAAACATAATTTTATAAGTCTAAATACATTTCTTTATTGTGCTAAATATGATAAGCAAGCTAATGAAAATTTTGCATTTAGGAACTCTCAAAATGTACTTTAAGACTCTCCTGTAAATGATTCCTGAAACAATGGGGAGTTTATGTTCTGCCTATAAAGTGGACTATGAAAAAGAATGTATTTGTTACTTGCCCCAAAATCCTTAGTAATCACCCATAAATATTATAGAAACCTTTTGTTTTAATTTTTAGGAATAGAAAGCACTTTATAATGTCAGCATATGGGGCAGTGTCCTGGGCCCAGGGCTTTAACATGCCCCTGAAATTCGCCATACCAACCCAGTAGTACTTGTATGACCTTGACAAGACATATGTATCCCTGGGGTTCTTGCTGTATATTTAAATTAACTAGTGGGGATGTTTGTGGCTTTCACTACAAAATTCTTGACTTTTGAGGATCACCGTACACATATTAAAACTAAAAATATAGAGCAACAATTTATTATGTGTTCTATTGAAAAGTAAATCTCAAAAGCATCCCATACTGACTATTAAAGTATAATGTTTCGCTGAGTGATCATGCATCCTCCTTCCCATGGTAACAACCATTCCTTTATAAAGAATGTTGTGCCTGATATGATTTCTAAGGCAAGGTAACTGTACAGATGTAGGGAAACCCTTTACAAGGCAGCGCCGCTTTAAATTTAAGCGCTGAAGACGTCGAACTCGCGGGTGTTGAAGAACCAGGAGCTTCATACATTTACCCCCTGGAGTAGTAGGTATGCTGACAATACATGACGATATATGCTATCCTGTATATTAGTAGACATTAATAAAAGCAAATTTGATTTAGCAACTACACACACTGCACTGTTGGCTAAAGAGTCATCATCATCAGTTATTTTTATAGCACTACTAATTCCGCAGCGCTGTACAGAGAACTCACTGACATCAGTCCCGGCCCCCATAAGAGCTTGCAGTCTAAATTCCCTAACATGCACACACACCCTGAGAGAGACTAAGGTCAATTTAATAGCAGACAATTAACCTACTAGTATTTTTTTTTGGAGTGTGGGAGGAAACCCACACAAACACAGGGAGAACATACAAGCTCCACACAGATAAGGCCATGGTCGGGAATTTAATTCATGACCACAGTGCTGTGAGGCAGAAGTGGTAACCACTAAGCCACCAAGTGAATATAGTCTTAGACACTTTCTTATTTCTACAGGCTGTCTTTTCCATATATCCATTCAATCAATAGATTACCAACTTTAACATGTGTTGTATAGGTAACAAGCAGCTCTCTATACAAATTTGTTTTACATGCTTTCATCAACCAATGTGCTGGCATCGTATGCTAGTAAATATGTATTTGTTTTTTATGACTTGAAAATCCACCAAAGTTCCCAGCCACTAACCTTACTGTGTGTGCATTAATCACAGTTTAAAAGTTATCGTTCTCCTTAGCTGATGCTACTATTCTCTACACTTTATCTCCTCCGCCTTCTCTCCATAGTACATAGGGAGTTACATATATGCATCTGTATATTATCCACAGATAGATTGCAAGGATTAACAATTAAACTGCCAGCTTGATGAAGTACAAGTACAGCTGCAAAATAATGAGAATTCCAACATAGCTGTAACCCAAATGTTGTCTGCTCTGTGTCCTAGTAATATATAGAGAAACTGATCAAGCAAATCACCAAATTTTTGTTACTGCTGACATAACTATATCTTCAACCAAATGTGCAGAAAAGCACATCAGCACCCATTAAATAATTAGTCCCCTCGCACACTCCACCAATAAATGAATAGCCTATTTCCCATACACATTATATTAAGACACAAGCCCCTGCCCTTCCCGTACACATTTTATTAAGACACCGCTTACACTCCCCTGCCTCAAACTTACATAGTTCTAGACTCACTGTATTAGAGAGGGAGACTCTTGTGTCTGCTTGTTGTTAAGTGTGTATTGTCGCTAACCAATAACGATTGTCAAATCTCGATTTGTGTTTCCAACGCACAAAGATTTATTCGCAAAAAGTAGTATAATATATTCAAGCAAAGTAATAATAAGTACAGCCTTTACTTATCGCAGGCGCTCTGGATCCAGTGTACAGTCATTCAATCCTGAAGTCTGGGGACAAGATGTCTGAACACTAGATGTGAAGCTGCTGCTTATATACACACAGGAATACAGTAATACAATGAAGATGGTATAGCTTGCTTCTATTAGTCCAGATTTCAGGAAGGTCCAAGGGGTTGTCAATCATTGGCTAGTGCATCCTAAAGAATCCAAAGGAGGGGTCATCTCTCCAGGGGGTATGCTCTGCTCTTTCCACCAAGATTCCTTAGTCTTAAGTAGTTCATAATTCCCTATCATTCATAACTTGTGTATGCACTCTGCGATTCCTTCGCAGAGTGAACCAAACAGTAGCAAATGTTAAGAGGTTTATTATGATACCACACATGATATGATTCAACCTGTTCCATATATTTCACTAATATGCATATAACTTTAATATAAAACATAAATACTACTATATTTCGACATAAATGACTATGTGTTGCAATTACCATTAATGTGTACTATTTTACAAGTGAGCGTGTTTGTGCGAATGTATATAAAAAGACTAAATACTGTTGGTGCCACGTGTTGTGGCTGCGCACGCCCTTTTACGTTGTTACGTGCCCTTTTACGCCGTAGCGTACGTACGCATCTTTTCAGACAAAGACAACCAAGTTTGCTCGATTTTAATTGAAATGACTTTATCCAATTTGCTGACTTCGACAGCTCCACCCTTTGATAGTGTAACAAACTATCACCCAATCACCGTTTCAAGTTCAGAATTATACAATACTTCTTCACAGACCATGATATCGGTATCTGGTACCACCCTTTTAGTCTCTTTCTCAGTGTTACTCCTAGGAGACCATTTTCCACACTACAACACAGTAGGAACACATTTGACACATAAACCAATCGCTAAGATGACACCCAGTATAAGGAGAAGGAGCTTACCTACACTACCAACCATTTCCTGTACCCATTCCCCCAGACCAGAGAACCATTTCACAGGGTTCAACCACGAGAACCAACCTGCCACCTTTTCCCCGACCTCATATAACGAAGAATTATGGTTCTTTAGAAATTTCCATTTCAATTGCAAAATTTCATCCATCTTCCAGTCTATAACCTCTTTTGGGTCATTCATATTATTGGTGATGTACGTGCAACATTTGACACCTAACTGGGTGGCCAGTGTCACACAGTACCCACCAGTAATAGAGGTGAGATAATTTAGTACCAGTCTATGTTGCACCAACTCCTTCTTGTACGCTTGTAGCTCCCTTCCAGTATACCTGAAAGTGTCATCATACATCTCGGTGATATTATCTATTAATTTAGCTAGGTCTTGGATATATTTAAAGTTTAATGTTCCCCGAGCGGTCCTGGTGAGATCTAGAGCAACCATAACTTGAAACCCAGCGGTCTCACTAATCAATTTTGTAGCTATGGGCTCCTCACCAGGAATCATATTTCTCTTGCCACGGTATTCATACTGTGTGTGTGTATGTATGGTGGTGATGTAGTCTTGCGAATACCAACCATTTCTTCATGAGTAATAGTCATGATTTCAGGAACCAGTTTAGCTAAGAAGCACAAGCCCTTGGAACTCGGAGTCACCCAGGAATAAGCTTTCCTTCCACAAACAAAATACACATCATCAGGGAGAACATAAGGAACAGTATGCCCATTAATTATATCACACAGAGTTTTGATAAAACTACCCATGCCTAGTGTCTCCATTTGCTCCAGATACGTGTCGGCATGGATGACATTCTTACAATTATCTATAGAGACTTTTCCAATGGCTACTTTCTTATGTTTGGTTATACGCCCTAGTTTGTGACTTCCATCAACATTCCTGCCTATTGGTGACCTTGTGAGTCTCCCTCTAAAATGAGTGTGGCGAGCCATTGTCTGATCTGATGGGTCAGTTTCCCAATTCTCCAGACGTTTTGCATGAGAGATATTTAGACACAGCAAAGATCTGTCTATGGAGTATTGTCGAAGCGTCAGACTAGGGGACCTAGTGTTATTGTACCTCCCGTCTATGGGCCTACCATCCCTCAATTCGAGTACTTCGGATATGTTTAGAGGGAATGGCACTAGTCCTGTATTATGCTGCCCTTGCGGCATGTGTGAGCACACCCAACACTCGGTTTGGTTTAGCACCTTAGCCACCAGGGAGTGATAATCCTCCAACGGATGCCCGCCTATATTCAGAGTACTGGGGGACTGGCATCGTTGGATGCATCTCTTTTCAACTAGGGAGTCGCAGAACTTGCAGATACAATACTCATCAGACAATAGCCCCTCACACTGCCTCCGAGTTCCTGAGCTAGCAGACCTTTTCATAACCCCCGGACCAAGCTTGATAATGGGCTGCTCTGAGTATCCTAATAACTTTTCCTCTGCCTCCATCTCATCCGCATCACTACCAGAACCCTCCTCTGTCCTCCATCCTCCTTCACAAAAATAGAATGTCCTAGAAAGAGTAAAAACAAGGAAAATCCTGGAACAAAAGAAAAACAAAAACCGCCACTCCATCGCTGGAAAGATAGTTCTGGGGCAACGTCTCTGGTTCAAGTGTCTCGACTGCAGGCTTTAGGTCTCCTGGAACAGACTCAAAAATGACAGATCTATGTCGTCGGTCTCAGTTTTATCTTGCACTTTCTCTGGATTATGGACTCTCCTGCAGTGGTTGGAATGGACCCAAGTGTCTCTCTCTGCAACCTTCAGTGATGTAGTACTGGTCAGCAGCACTTGGTACGGGCCTTCCCAATGGTCTGTTAAACAACCTGAACGTAAGAAATTGCGGATCATAACATAGTGTCCAGGTTCAACATCATGACAGTTCGTTTCTGGCATAGCAGGTGACAGCATTTTTTGTTTTTGTTGTTGTTGCTTTAGCTGTCTACTCATTCTTATAAGCTATTGTACAGTCACTTCATTATTACACTTCAAGTCGTCTTGTGGACTCACAATCAAATGAGGTTGTCGTCCGAACAGTATCTCAAAGGGGGACAGATTAAGAGGAGGTCTAGGAGTGGTCCGAATGCAATGGAGGACCAATGGCAAAGCCTCTGGCCATGCCAACCCAGTATCAGCCATTACCTTACCAAGCTTGTTCTTTATAGTACCATTTACTCTCTCCACCTTACCACTGGCTTGTGGTCGGTAAGGGGTGCGAAGTCTGCTACCGATTCCCATGAGTTTATACATATTTTGGAAGATATCACCAGTAAAGTGGGTACCCCTATCACTTTCAATGATTCTAGGGATACCGAACCTACATACAAAATCTTGTACAATTTTCTTTGCAGTGAACACAGCAGTATTAGTGGCTGCCGGATATGCTTCTTCCCTAACGGAAAACACATCAATACACACTAACACATACTTAAGATTCCTGCACGGTGGTAATTGGATATAGTCAATTTGTATTACCTGAAAAGGCCCGTCTGTAGGATGTGGGATGGCTCAGTTGGAATAGTTTTCCCGACATTTTTCCTCAAACAAGTAAGACATGACATTGCCTTCTTACCAGCCTGAGAGGAAAATCCGGGAGCACACCAGTATGCTCTCACCAGTTTGCACATACCTTCTTTACCCAGGTGAGTCAGACCGTGTGCTGCTTCAGCCAAGCTTGGATAGTATGTTCGGGGAGCTACAGGCTTACCTTGTCCATCCCTCCAGAGTCCTGAGGACTCTTGACCACATCCCTTCGCCTTCCAGACTGCCTTTTCCTGCAGGGAACACAAATCTTGCATTTCAATTAATTTCTGCATGTCTAATGTCTGAAAAACCATCATAGTCTCGGTCGATACAGTGATAGGTTGCCCTGCTGCCCATTTAGCAGCTTCGTCCGCCCTGTTGTTGCCCAATGACACTGGGTCTTCTTCAAAGGTATGGGCTTTGCACTTTATGACGGCTACTGTTCTGGGTAACTGTATCGCTGTCAGAAGTCCTTTTATGTGTTGTGAGTGTGCCACTGGCGTACCTGCTGCTGTCGTAAAGTTTCTAAGACGCCAAAGGGCCCCAAAATCGTGCACTACCCCGAAGGCGTACCTAGAGTCAGTGTATATATTGGCTGATTTACCCTCTGCCAACTCACACGCTCTCCTTAATGCTACTAGTTCCGCCACCTGGGCTGAGTGAGGTGGACCAAGGGGTTCAGCTTCAACCACATCCTGATCGTCTACAACAGCGTAACCAGTACATAGCTCTCCCGTCTCTGTCTGTCTATGACAACTCCCGTCTGTATAAAACGTAAAATCTACATTTTCTAAGGGAGTGTCACGTATGTCGGGCCTTGCAGTAAAGGTCTGATTCAGGTGTTCCATAGAGTCATGCGTGTCAGTATTCTTGCCTAACTCATCATCAACCAGGGCCTCCTCACCTCCCACCCTTTGTGTCTCTTGAGACACATATGGAAGGTATGTAGCTGAATTTAAGGTGCTACATTGTTTGATGGTGATGTTTGAGGGTGCCATCAGGGCTAGTTCCCACTTTGTGAATCTAGCTGAAGAAACATGTCTGGTTTGGGCTGAATTTAACAGGGCTGATACAGCATGGGGTGTATAGACAGTTGAATTATGTCCTAATACTATGTCCTCGCTCTTACTTACCAGAAGAGCAGTTGCTGCTACACTTCTGAGACATGTTGGGAGTGATCTTGCCATATTGTCCAATTATGCACTGTAGTATGCTACCGGTCTGCTAGCGTCACCATGTTTCTGTGTGAGGACACCTGCTGCACAACCATCAGCTTCCGTACAGTATAGCTCAAAAGGCTTTTCATAATCAGGTATTCCCAATGCAGGTGCTCTAGTCAGACTATCTTTAAGATTAAAGAACGCTTGCTCTGGCTCTTCTGTGTGTACGACACGTTTGGGTTTTGAGGAAGAGACTAGCTCCTGCAATGGTAATGCCAGAATAGAAAAACCTGGGATCCAGGATCTACAGTATCCACACATCCCCAGGAAAGTACGAATCTGCTTCTGGCTCTGCGGCAGAGTCATGTGTTGTATGGCCTCAATCCTGTCGTTTGTCAAGTGTCTTAGCCCCTTATTGAGGCAGTGTCCTAAGTATTTGACCTTAGTCTGACATGGCTGTAATTTATCCTTTGCCACCTTGTGCCCTGTTTGTGAAAGATGAAGCAACAGCAATTTACTATCATGTAAACATGACATAAAAGAATCAGAGCACAGCAACAAATCGTCCAAATATTGAATTAGAACAGACCCATTGTGGGGTTGAAAGGATTGCAAACAGTCATGTAAGGCTTGGGAGAAAATACTGGGGCTGTCAATGAACCCCTGGGGCAGTCTGGTCCATGTGTATTGCACTCCCCGGTAGGAGAATGCAAAAAGGTATTGGCAGTCAGGGTGAAGAGGGACTGAGAAGAAAGCAGAACATAGATCAATGACAGTAAAGTGACTAGCAGACGGTGGAATCTGCATGAGGATGACAGCTGGATTCGGCACTACGGGGAATTGGCTCTCAACAACTTTATTAATTCCCCTTATGTCCTGGACTAATCTATAGCCCCTCCCCCCACTCTTCTTCACAGGGAAAATGGGACTATTTGCTGTACTGGCTGTACGAATTAAAATCCCTTGTTGTAACAGCCTCTCAATAACAGGATATACCCCTAGTTCCACCTCCGGTTTTAATGGATACTGTGGGATTTTTGGAGCTATCCTACCACTTTTTAGATTGACCATGACAGGGGCTACGTTTGCCATCAGTCCAGTGTCCTGTCCATCTCTGGTCCTTAGTGAACCTGGTATTTCCAGCAACATCCCTTTTACTTGAGATGGACTTTGTTCTATAACAGGAGAGTGTAACATTAACCTTTGAGGGGTGTCCAATATATCCTGTACCTCATGTGCGACCTTCTCCGGTATATCTAAGAACACACCATCAGAAGTACAGTATATGACACATCCCATTTTACATAACAAGTCTCTTCCCAGCAAGTTAGTAGGAGCCGACGCAGCCAAGAGAAACGAATGCTTGGTATGCAGGGGCCCAATAGTAACTTCAGCGGGTTTAGTTAGAGGATAATGTAACACTCTTCCCGTTACTCCCATAGCTGGAATAGTTTTACTGGTCACCTGTAGATTGAAAGGAGAGGTTATCACAGATCGGGCCGCCCCTGTATCTACAAGAAAGGTTTGTTTCCTACCAGCTATGTTAACTATCATTGTTGGTTCTTCTCTCTGACTCTCAGTTAACCTTACTGGCTGTAGATTACAGGTATGACCTGACCCCTAGCGCTGACTATCATTTTCCCGCGCAATATTTGCTGTTATAATATGTGCGGGTAGATGTGAGTCTACTAGTCTATGTGAGTTCTTCCGTGGAGGATATCTATGTGTCCCACCTCTAAGGTTGTATCTGTCCTTTTTACAATCCCTCCTAAAGTGTCCTTCTTCATTACAATTGAAACATCTGATCACTCTATGTTTCTTATTATGTGGGTTGTATGCTGGGGGTCGTGTATGCATCCCCTCTAGAGCCTGTATACTCACCGTCATTAACCTATCACTTTTCTTCTCCTTCTTTCTAAAAAGGTTTTTGTCATGCTCCACAGCAGACTCCCTAAGAGAATCTACTGTGATGCCTCTCCAATTAGGTAATGTGGTTTGTACTCTCGTCTTTAAATCTTCTCTAAGGCCATCCATTAATACTCCTACAGCTACCTCTCTGTGATGTGGGTCCTCACCTATGTTTGATATCCCAGTGAACCGTGTTATCGCTGCTATAGCTCTAATGAAGTAATCTGCTGCTGTCTCACTATCTTTCTGCTTGATGGTGAAAATTTTACTCCAATTCGTTACTACCGGAAAATAGATGGCTAAATGTTTAACAATTTGTTCTATATTCTCTTGATTAATCTCATCCGTCAAGGTGTCATCTTCCTCCAACGAACAATCTTTGATGAATTGTTGTACGTTAGTATTGGGAGGAAGACACGCCCTCAACACTACCCGCCAATCCTTATCGGTTGGTTCGTGTGCATTTCCTAAGTCTTTAACAAACTTCTGACATTTAGCCAACTCTTTTCTAGGATCTGGGAATTCAGTCATAATGGAACGTAATTCTGATCTAGTCCAGGGACAATGCATTGTAACATTTCTTAAAGGAACTACACCATCCTTACCCGGTTTCCCATTGGGAACTGATATTGTGCGGACTGGGTACGCACCCACTGGTTTCAGAAGTCACTACCGGATCTGCTGTTTCAAGATTTAGAACGCTATCACTCCTAGTGATCACACTACTCTTACCTATCTCAGCCATTGCTCCTTTCCCATACTTACGCTGAACCTCTAGCATATTAACAGCATGAGCAATGGCCGAAATCACAGTGGGTTCATCTTCATCCTGTGATACACTTGTTTTAAACTGGCTTAAAACAGGATACAACTTAGCAATTTCTCTTTTTTCAGTTTTAATAACGGCTGTACTTACCACTCCCGCCACATAAGGTGGCGGGGGCGCGCTTGCGCTGAGTCCGCCACGCTTCTCAACGGCTACTTCCGCCCTGCGCGTGCTTTTCGCCACGCCTACTTCCGCTGTGCATTCGCTGCTCTGCCACGTGTTACCTTCCATTTGCCACAATTTTAAACAATCATTATGTCTATTTCTCTTTTTCGTTGACTTAATCAACCATACTTTATCTTTTACAGTATTTAGTACCTCTGCATTAAAACTCCCTATTGTTGGGAAAGGCCTATCACAATCTTTGGTCATCTTGACCCACGTGTCGCAATACGCAGTTGCGTATGCACCATATTTCTTACACATGAGAAATCTCGCTGAACCAATAGGACCTTCCTTAGGCAGTACACTGGCCATCTCTAGCGTATGCTTAGCACCCATGTTGAACAACACCAATCTATGCAGACCACACTTCCAAAAACTCTTTCAACAATTTGCTACAAACACTTTACCGCTAGAGATCTCTTACTGGCCGTGGACGTATTTGCTCAAGCCGCGTCCACTCGCTTCCTCTTGTACTAAACAAGGACCCCTAACACAGACAATATCACTGTGGGACCCAAGGGCTATCAGCTCCTCGATACCCTGGCCAAACCACAAAAAATCTGTTGAGTTTATTATAACTGGAAGAACAAAGTCGATACAATCAACCAGCCTTTCCAATATAATTCCTCCTAGCTGCTTCACCAATTCGCACTAACGGTTGTCGTGGGGTTAGATCGCACTGCCTACCAATACTAGTTATTAGCAAACCTTTCGATCTATTGGTAGCGCTTTGCGAAAACCCGGTTTTCGCATTCGGTATACCTGCCCTGTATACCGTCCTTCAGTTGGGCAACCCGCCTCGTCAGTCAGCAACTGAGCACAATCAACAATAAAACAGTGTATCTACGTTACAAAATCACACACTATACACCCTTTCTGCGCAGAAAATCAAAAGTTCCCAACAACAGTAATAATGTCTCTGAGGTTTTCACAAGTAATTATACTATGCACATATAATAACTATCAAAACGGTTGTTTAACCACGTGACAAATCTACCGGAAGTTCGCGTATGCACAGCAGGAAATACACATACGCTAAGCAATGCAATACAGTTAAAACGCACAATGACAGTAAAATAAACATTTTCTCTTTTGTCCCTAGGTTCTAGTTAGCGTGCCCTAGACAATGCAAAACGGACATTCGGTTTCACAACACAGAATAAAATTCAGGTTTTGAACACATTACGTTCTTACCCATATATGACGCGTCTCCACCCTTTGTTGCGGAACCGAAATCCGTTGGTCTTGCGTATCGTCCGGCAACTAAACCTCCAAAGCTCACGAGCCCCCAAATTGTTAAGTGCGTATTGTCGCTAACCAATAACGATTTGTGTTTCCAACGCACAAAGATTTATTCGCAAAAAGTAGTATAATATATTCAAGCGAAGTGATAATAAGTACAGCCGTTACTTATCGCAGGCGCTCTGGATCCAGTGTACAGTCATTCAATCCTGAAGTCTGGGGACAAGATGTCTGAACACTAGATGTGAAGCTGCTGCTTATATACACACAGGAATACAGTAATACAATGAAGATGGTATAGCTTGCTTCTATTGGTCCAGGTTTCAGGAAGGTCCAAGGGGTTGTCAATCATTGGCTAGTTCATCCTAAAGAATCCAAAGGAGGGGGTCATCTCTCCAGGGGGTATGCTCTGCTCTTCCCGCCAAGATTCCTTAGTTTTAAGTAGTTCATAATTCCCTATCATTCATAACTTTTGTATGCACTCTGCGATTCCTTCGCAGAGTGAACCAAACAGTAGCAAATGTTAAGAGGTTTATTATGATACCACACATGATATGATTCCTTCAACCTGTTCCATATATTTCACTAATATGCATATAACTTTAATATAAAACATAAATACTACTATATTTCGACATAAATGACTATGTGTTGCAACTACCATTAATGTGTACTATTTTACAAGTGAGCGTGTTTGTGCGAATGTATGTAAAAAGACTAAATACTGTTGGTGCCACATGTTGTGGCTGCGTAACGCCCTTTTACATTGTAACGTGCCCTTTTACGCTGTAGCGTACCGTACGCATCTTTTCAGACAAAGACAACCAAGTTTGCTCGATTTTAATTGAAATGACTTTATCCAATTTATTAACTTCGACATTGTCTTGCAGAGTGCACACATGGGATGGTGCCTGTCATGTGGTGTGTGCACCTTGTGACATCTGTCAGTGGTGGGAATAGAAAGAAGCCACGTATAGGAGGAGGGGGGAGGAACAAATCATAAGATCTACAACAACATGAAGAAAGGTGGGACCAGCCACCAAGAACCACACTGTCCCCTCCCGACACCCCTTGAGAGTACCTGGTCTGGGGGGATCTCCCTGAAAGAGGGGGGCCTAGGGCACATGCTACTGTCATGCCCTCTCTGCCCCTTAATCTGGCTCTGGTTACATTATTTAAAAACAACTGTTGGAAGTGCCGACAGAGGGTGGAGCAAAGATGGCCGTTAAGATGCCTTCTTGCATCACTAAAGCTTGTTAATGTTGTTTATTATCTTCTGACAACATTTACCAAAATACCCACTAATCAATTTAGATCTAATCATTATCGGGTAAGACAGTCCATACACTATGTGGGCTGTGACAGCATGTGACAGCTTTGCTGCATAACACGTGCTGGAAATTCATATCAGGTTCATTAAGCATGACAGGCATGTCTTGTACATATATAGATTTAGACAGCTAAGAGCACACATCTTTGTTCTAACATCTTAGTTTATTCCTTTTACTTTGTACACTTATGAAATTTGTTTTAAACTACATATCTTGCTTCTGATCTTGTAAAACATTTTTTTTCTGGTATCTTATTTTTTTCCAAAGGGAACTGCTGATGGCAGCCATAAGAGAGAAAATGAACAATGTTACATGGTACATAAGAAGGTATGACACAAAGTTTCCCCATCGGACAAGACAGATATAGCTCAGATGACAGACAGCTGAAAATATGTATTGTATAAGCTCAAAGACTGAGAGACATCCCTTCACTTCTGTTTCTTTACTGTTTCATTCTTAATTCTCTATCTCTAATGCCGACACTATTATACATTATTTGTTAACAGTTGTTGCTATTGTTTCAATGTCTTATTTTGGTCTGTTGACTCTCCCTCTAGTTACTTATTAGCAAATCTATTTTTATAATACATATCCTTTATTCTAAATGTTTTTTGCAAAGCTTAATGAAATATTAAGAAACTGAATAATAATGGAGTATGGAATAGAGGAGTATAGGATGGAAAGTGATATTTTGAACTAGCCATGGGACACTTTAAAACATTCCATTATGTTTTTTATATATTCAGACAAAACTGGAAAGTACAATGAAATCAGAGGCATTTGGCACATTAATGACCAGTAATTCCCAGGATCTACCACAAAGCTTCAGTTTGTTAACATATGGCAAAGGAAGTGTTAGGTATAGTACAAAACTCAGTCCAATTGTAAAGCTGTTATGTTTCTAGTACAGATCTGTAGGTGAGATGCGTTGTTTTAATTGTTAACGGTGGAACTCTCAGCATTTAAAGCTATTAAGTAACATTCTAAAAACATATTATAAATGAAGTAAGCAAGCTTTCTGTTTAACAGATAAAAAGGGACATGAAAAGAAAAAGGGGAATAATATAATTGAATAAAAAAAGGAAAGAGCAGTGTAATAAATATACATTGGGAAGGGATGACTGTAATGCCAAATCTTACTTAAGGATATGTCAAACTGTTCTGGATACAAGAATTCTAAACGTTCCAAAAATGTCGTTAACATACTTCTGTGTGGGGGGGATGGGTGGGGCATTCTAAATTTGAAATCCATAATGATTATTTAATTATGGAAACATGTAAAGTTTTTATTTGTGGGTTTTATGTACACTTATACAAAAAAGTCAAAAACAAAGTTAATTGTTTTGTTAGTCTGTTTACATTATGGGGTATATGAATCCTAGTGTAACAGGATACATTTTTTAAGGTTACTTGCTTGTTCTTTCCTTCCCTCTCTTCCTCCTTAAATGACTTTTCATGGTATATTAAAGCAGGCAATTTCATTTGACTCCTTATTCATAGATGTTAACACTTAACAAATGAGGATGGGGGTGTAAAAAAAAAAAAATACAGAGAAATTCCATGAAAGATACAGCATGACACCACAACCAGAAAACTCTTAAGTAATTTCAGAAATTGCAATTATTTTACAGGAAGTATGTTAAATGGCATAATTTTATATATATATATATATATATATATATATATATATATATATATATATATGTTGTGACAAAGATTCACATAACAGTACATCTAGTTTTAAGGTAAACAGGTGGAGGGCATGTGTGTGCTTTAAATTGACATGTTTTGTAGTGATTTAGAGTCTGCAGTCAGAGCAATCACGCAGAGCACCTGATGAGAACTCCATTTTAAAGGCAAGGTGGGAGTGTCACCTGTTTATCAAGCTAGGGCTGTGGGATGAGTGTAAACTATTTAAACCTGTCTTTTTCATTGGTCATGTGTGACCCATGACATACAGCGGCCAGTGTCTAGGGAGTTGGTCTTTGGCTATTTAGCATCAGGATCACAGGAAAGTGTGTGGAGCGCTATGATGTTGATAACTTTGCCATCCTGACAGTGAAGCAAAGGAAAAAGGAAAAGGCAAGAAGTTGTTCGTTTGTGCATCACCGGAAGGGTGCACATGCCACTGTATATGTGTAATACATATATATACATATATATATATATATATATATATATATATATATAGATATAGATATAGATATATATGTATATATATATATATATATATATATATATATATACAAAAAGAGAAAGGGGCGCCAACATAGTGCATTAAATGTGTAACATCTTTGGGATAGTCCATAAATGTGCAATTCCCGTACCAGAAATTCAAATTCAAATAGCCTTGAATAAGTGCTCATAGACCTTCACATGAATGTGGTCTGTAACGGACCGCTATAATGTAACGTCCTGACTCCAGCAGGGTCTTCTCCCAGAATAATAGCACCACTTCGAATTGGAAGATTTAAAAAGCTGCTTCCACTCAGCAAACAGACAGGGTGTAACTGAAAGTCTAAAAAAAGACTTGGCGCCCCTTTCTCTTTTTGTATTTTATTAGGCTGATACCTGCAGATAGGTGTCGATTGTATTGGGAGCTGCCATCTCATGTACTGAGTATACAATTTTTTTGTCACTATCACTTTGTGGTTGCACATTTATAAGCGCCTGTGTAGCTTAGAAATTTGGTGGGAATATATATATATATATATAGCTATATCCTAATACTGATTACCTTCTCGGTGATTTTCCTCTAATAGCTTCCATTTCCTTTAGCATTTTCAGATTTACCTCTATCTGTAGAAATCGTTCTATTATTCTATGACATACACTACAAGACTTTTGAATTAAATCTACAAATTGACACATAAAATGTACATATATCCTAAATTTCCAGAACTGTCTAACTCTCTCACTATCAAAATAAAGCAGACATGTGTGAACTTAAAAAAATTACTTTTATTTTCCGAACCAATAAAATTATGGTAAATATTTACAAATAATTATCTCACGTAAAGATTACATAAATTCAATTGTTCACAAGTAACAGTCACTCCAATGGAAAGACACACAGATATCAAATCTACGCCAATCTTATTGCATGTTTTTTTCAACTAATCTAAAAAAATTGCAATCAACCATTTAACTTAAATAAATTCACAAATTTACAGACAAATAAAAACCTGGTTAACAAAATTACTGGCCATCCCAATCCTTAAAATAAAAATAATACAGGAAAAAAAAAAATGTGAAACATCTTTGGCAAATTGGCACTGCTGTAATTACATTCAAATATTACACATAAAGCAACGCACAGCACTAAGAAAAAAAACACCAAAATTTCAAGTCAAATATTTTTCCTACAAAAAATAAATACAAAACATACACATATTAAGAAGCATTTTGTGTTTCTCTGGGGACTTGTAAAATCCCAGTATTCAAAGGCATATTTTTCAATTTCTTCTTTCCTAATCACAAGTAAGCTCTATCTATGCAGCCATGGTGAACTTTGGCAGACATGTTATGTGTATTTTCTGACATTGGAGATTCTTATTTTAAAAAAAGAAAAACTTCAGGATAAAGATAAATAAGAACGACATTGTATTCCTTTCTTGTAATAGGGAAAAAAGGAAATATGGTAATGATGGTTATACATTTTATTTTTCAGATTTTAAGAATGTACAAGGCCACTATAAAGTGTAAACCAGGTTACAGTAATGTCAATATGAGGCTGAACAAATTTAGGCAAAAAGTAGCATCAAAATAAAAAATGAAGATTCAGAACAGGCAAACAAGGAAACCTTATATACATAGCTTGAAGTCCATCATTGTATCAGTGCGCAGGTGCCAAAGGGGATATATTTCTATTGCTCACAGTGGTTTGCTAAACAGGATATTGCACTGGGTAATTCGTATATATTGGGTAAACCTACATGACCATAATATATAACTTGGTCCTGTGGAAATGTTAAAAAGCCAAAGTTCTTCAAAAATGAGTTGTGCACATCTTCTGTATATTGACTCAATTGGGGTAATTTACACATTTGATGCCAAAGTTCCAATATGTGATTTCAATCAGACATTTGATTTCATAAGTCTAACTTGTACTTGACCAAAGTAATCTTATTTCTTCATGTTTGCTTTGATTTACTGCTCATCAATGTACTTTGCGCTAATACTTGTTAGAGTTAGGTTTAAAACAATAAATAATTAAGTCTTCCTCTATACAATATTCCTTACATAAAACCAGTTTCTGTACAATATTAAATAACTATCTAAAAGGGACTTGATTGTTTTGGTGCAATATTATTAAAGCTTTGATCTTGTAAAAAAAGAAGGAGTTGAATGCAAATTAGATTTTATTCCTAAATTTTATAAGGTAATGTATTAGTACCTATTCATTAATCTGCTTTGTGTTGTCATGTTCTAAGAATCTAAGAGTGTAGCAAACTACTACATTATTAGCAAAATCCCTCATTCACAATTCCACCACCCTGTCTAAGGCGTGGCATTCTCTTCCACTCTTGCAAACAGTATTACAAATATGTCTGTATACAGTATAAGCAAAATAAAAAAAGCAGTATAAAAAATTACACCTTTGTTTTGAATTTTAACATAACATTTAAGTATTCTTGGGCCCTTAACTTATTATGTTTTGCAGAGGCCTACACACAAGAATTGATTACATTAATACAAGGCCTATTACTGAGTTTGGATGGGGTTGTATTTTTAAACAAACTATATAGCACATAAAGTAAGATAGCAATGAGCTATATGATGTATTAGTATAAAATGACAAGTGTCCTATTTTCAGTTTTGTGCTGTTGACTCTTTATTGTGTGAGTTGAGAGGAGGTCTCTGACACCTATCATTCCAAAAGAGACTAGAGTCTATTAATTAAAGAGTGAAAATTTCCATCTATAGTGCGTCATCCTTTACACCAATGGGTAACCTCCGCCTGCAGTTTGATTCGTTGAGTCTGGTGGTGAGAGAAAATCACCTACTACTGCAATTTACCATTAAAATCTCGCTTGTTAAATGGACTTCCCCAAAGCATGAGTTTTTATTACTACAGTAAGCAACAACAGAAAATCAGCCCTATAGGCTCATTTGAATAACTAGACCCCCTTAGTCCTTTTATGTATACCTCTATAACAATGTAACTGTTTGCTTTATGCTGTTTGCAGGGGGTAAGAGGTGAGATGGATATTTTGGAAAAATGTCCCTCCACTGAGTGTTTTGATATAATATTGCTCCCATTCCATAATCACATAGAGAGTATATACAGATATGTAATAGTAATATTTATTGATACATCTCTTAACAGTTGTAGTTGTGCGCACCTGTTTTATAGCATAAAATTTGATTAAAAACATTAACATTTTTCCCATATCATATTCCCAATTTCCAATTTAGAAAGTTATACACCTGACTGCAAATACAAGTGACTAGCAGACTATAGAACAGATAATATATCTTAGAGTTCAGTTCCCAAAATGAAACCTCCATCACCCCATCTCCAGCATCTGTCCTCCTCACAGGAGAACAGGGGACAAAAACATAGGTCACGCGGTTATAAGAATGCATCCGTTGCGTAATTTATATGTATCATGTAAGGAAATCCTGGAAATATGCAACTTTGAGGTTAAACCATGTTTGGGGAAAGTGTTTGTTTAGCCAGGCAAAGTCCACAGTCTTCAATGAAATCAACAGGTTTTTTTGAAAGGTACTGAGCTGTTAATCCAACTCAGAGATTATATGTATCTTTTTTCCTGAATTGTTCAGTATTAGCAATGTCGGTACCAAATTCCTAAATAATATACAAAATAAATTAGTAATTAGGGGAGAGAATAGGCATAATTTGTGACATAAATTTTGAAATGATGTCAAATTATTTAGTTGAGTGCTAATTTTTTTGTCATAATCAGATTCAGAATGGCAGTTGGCTTAATATGCATAAAAACATTTAGAACCGTAGAAGTGTTATCAAATTCACGGTGCCATAATAAAACATTAGGCAAAGCTCAGTAGATGTCAATGATATATATGATATTTAAATTAATACTAGAACTTCTGCCTCACAGCACTAGGGTCATGAGTTTGATTCCCCACCATGGCCCTATGTGTGTGGAGTTTGTATGTTCTCCCCATGTTTGCGTGGGTTTCCTCCGGGCGTTCCGGTTTCCTCCCACACTCCAGGTTCGGTTAATTAGATGCTATGAAATTGACCTTAATCTGTGTTTGTGCGTGTGTGTGTGTGTGTGTGTGTGTGTTAGGGAATTTAGACTGTAAGCCCCAATGGGGCAGGGACTGATGTGAGTGAGTTCTCTGTACAGCACTGCGGAATTAGTGGCGCTACATAAATAAATGATGATGATGACCACAACCACAATGCGCCCAGTTTTTGTGTTTATGGGCAAAAACTGAACAGTTTTATTTAAAGGAGCGCAGAGTAGGCAGGCACCATAAAGTGTACTGGACAGACTCTCTAGTAAAACTGTGCAGATACAGAACACAATGTTAACGGAGTCCAATGTTTTTTTATTAGAAGCACACAGGACAGACTTTACAGAAAAGTAAAGAATAGCCAAAGATCAACTTTTTTTTGGGGGGAGGGGGGGGGGGTAGATTAATTAGTCACAATTATAGCTCTCTCTCATCATTTACCATATTGGTAAAATTATGTTAACAACGGGCTATTTAGATCTTCCTATGTTTTGTCGTTAAATTCCGTTAGTATTAGATCCATTCTGCATGACTGCAGTTGATATTTTGCAAACATGTAGCATGTTTCTGAACTAATGGTGATAGAACCATATCTGTATTTCATCTGTATACAGTTTTAAATGGCTGATCTGGCCACTCAAGTTGAAAATGGTGCTGTAGGATGTAGCTCTAATTTAGTTATGGCCACTAGTGCATTTTATTGTTGTCTCCTATATCCATGAATCAATTCATTCAAGCAAATGCAACTGGCAATGGTAATCAACTTGCATGAGATGTTTAAAAAAACCACAATTTAGTTTGTGAATATCCTTTAAATATCACTATATTAAATATTTTGCCTTTGACAATGTTGGGGACATACAGTATCTGCAATAATTTTTGTATATAATGTACTTGCCACATTTTTTGTTTTAGAGTATGTTTTTTGTATTTAAGTTTTGTATTGTATTGTTTGTATAATAGTTGTGTTTTAATATCATGGGTTACATTACTCAATAAGGGCAATACAATATGCACAAATTCTCTCATTATAACAAGGGATATGGAAAGTGTTATCATCTAGACTATGACTGAAGCTCTCATAAATGATGACTAGTATTTTCATTTATCATTTTCAGTTAACAGCCCAGAGGTCACCTAATGATAATACTAGACTGACACTTGAGCTTGAAGAGGACTAATTTATAAAACCTGATGCACAGCAAAATGGTACTATAGCCTATAGCAGCCAATCAGACTATTCTAGTTTTAAAGTACAGCTTTGAAAGCAAACATCTGATTGGTTACTGCTGGCTATAGCACAATTTTTGTTGTGTGCCAATGTTCACAAATACCCCCTAAGAATCCTAGATCTAAAAACAATAGCTGAAGACTAAATCATCTTCAGAGTCTTCCATCCTTTCTGAAAAGTATGTTGTGAACAATATAAGGCGCATCTAATAATAAGGAGAAAAGAGCTCAAATGCACTGTAACCCATCATAACCAACTGGATATGAGTTTTGATCAGTGCACGCTAGATTAATGAAAGAAAATGCCTGATTGGTTGGCAGCATCAACCTTTTCAACCGCAAGACAATAATTGTATCCTGATTTCCCACTTATATTCCTATTGCATAACCTTTAAAGTAAATGGGAGAATGGAAAAAACAGTAGCAAATCACAATCTTGGTTGAATTGAGTCCCATTGGAATATATATTACAGCATATTTGTGCTACTCGAATTATGTTAATAAATTTGTGTTCTTTATTGATAACAAAATGTGTCTGGCTTCAAGCACATTGTATATTTAAATAAATTATTCCCATTTGATATTAATTTATTACAAAACATATACATAAGCACAAAGGAGGGTTTCTGTAAAAGCTTTTAAAAAGAAGCAACACTCTGCAGCCAAAGTCATGTTTACATGTTTCAATGAAATAGAGCTTTCTCCTGTTCAAATATCGAACATCTCTTGGGTTTTTCCCCACATTCTTTATGGGAAGCAGCTCCATAAAAATAAATAATCCATTTAAACCCATTCCATGCTGCTTTTTATCTAAAAATAAATAGATACGAGCTGCGGGATTTGACCTCATATGTTCGCTAACTAGATGCATTGTGTGGTGTTTTGTCTCTATTTGCAAATTCATTACAAAACTAGGCACCATGTACGATGCAAGAGCAAGCAGTGATTTTAACAATATAGTGGAAACAAAATCCCACACTGCAGAGATTTCACAGGAATTACTGCATAATGAGATGCCTTTGCATGGTCTGATCATGATATTATCCAGAAGGGAAAAGGCTTAAGGAACATTCTAGCTCAAATTTATGTACCTGCTAACAACGTCAATATTGAAGGACAATACATGAAAATATTCAGCATTTTGTGAACCCCCTGCCATTTTTTTTCAATTTATAATACACAAGTGATGCTAATGTGTACATATTTATACAGGGTAAACAGTTTTTCTGTAATCAATATAAATCAGATATGTAGGATCCAATTCCTATATTGTAAAAAGGATATTAATTTTGGCCTTGCATCATATTAAAATAAGACGACAGCTGCTGTTTTACTTTATTGCTATGCATAGTGGATGTTAATAAAGCTTTATAACAATAAAGTAGTACAGTCCACTATATCTGATTTATAAACTCCTGTGTATAATTCTGTATAAATGAATAAATGAATAGTTCTGATGTCATCAATTATAATGGTTAGTTTTGCTGCTATTACGTCAGTGGTAATTAGGAAAACTTGTGCATAATAAGGCATAATATACTCTGTTGCTGATATCTGAAGTTACCACAGATGTCCATTACATGTATAAAAGCACTTCTCAGTCGCTGCTAATATCCTTATAACTTAACAGAAGTGGCTGCATTATCCCATATATAATACCACATAACGACTACTTCCTAGTGACCATAACTGGATATGTAAAGAAAAAAGTACAAATGATCACAAACTTTAATAGACCTAGATACTGTGTACCATCCCTCCACTTTGTGACTGGTTTGTCACCTGTTGAGGATGATAATACCTTATGGTGTGAATATTTTGTACATATAATTTTTGTGGTTGGTTAAACTTCCTTCATGTTATGTAAAATTTTATTAAAACATGTCTAGCAAAAAATCCCCTATCTCTCTTACAAAATATATTTTTCCACATATAGCTTAAATTGATTTGATGTCATAAATGTTGTATTATGTGGTGTTACTTGTATGAAAATGACTTACATCGAAAGACATTTAGGGGTTTATTTACTAAACTGCGGGGTTTGAAAAAGTAAAGATGTTGCCTATAGCAACCAATTAGATTCTAGCTATCATTTTGTAGAATGCACTAAATAAATGAAAGCTAGAATCTGATTGGTTACTATAGGCAACATCTCCACTTTTTCAAACCCGCAGTTTAGTAAATCTAGCCCTTAGTATCTGCTTTCATTAAATAACATTGCTCATACATTGACTGCACTGTGCAGAATACCATACTTTTAGTTTGGAAATCAGGTAAAATGATTAGATGAATTTTAGACATACATTTTGACATCAGCCCCAAACATAGCCATAGTGGATGGTAACCTGGTTCAATGTTGAATTAAAGCTTACTGAATTCTGTGAATCAGTGCAGCATTTTATAAAATATAGTAAGTATGCTGTAAGCACTTTCAGTTACAAACTTGTATCATGTTGCAGTTTATGCTAAGCCACTCATAAATCACACCAAGGAGCATGTATATACAATGGCACTGTATATGTGAAAAATGATTATAAAAACAAACAAACAAATAACTGATTTGGTTAACTGTTTTTCATCTGTCCCAATGTAGCCAAAACAAGTCACCATTCCAATAATCATTAGGCTGCATATATTTGCACATGAGTGAAGTGTAGAACAAAAATGAAGAAATATTGAACCCACTCCAATAATTGAAAAGATGGTTGGAAAATAATTGCTTTTTGTCCAAAGTGACAATACTGGAATACTCCTTATTTTCATCTCAAGATATCATAGCAGATTAATTTATATGGTACAATTCCCACGAATAACAGGTGTTGTAAGTGCTTATGTTCTCGTTGCATTTTGTCAGTGACGATCGTAGGCAGTGGCGGCAGCAGGGGGCGCTGCTCCTCTTGCTGCACTGTAATAGTATGGAGAGCCTGAAAAAGAGAAAGGGGACTGTAAGAACAGCAACTGGAAATTGTTGTACAATATCTGAAAAGCAAGTATATGGTTGTTGCACACAAGGCAGCCTGCTCAGTTGTGAAAATCCAATTTACATTGAACGTAAACCTGCCTTCTTCTATAAATACATTCTCGGTTTCACAGAAACTTAAATGCTGGGTAGTAGATAGAACTAATGCATCCATTTAAAGGGACTTAAAGTATTATTAAGATATTAGCTTATTAAAAAAATATTGCTATAGGACTTTACTTAGCATCTATGATAATACTAGCAAGTCTGTTTGCAAATCTTACCGTTCAGTATTCAGTAATTGCTTCTTTTCTCTTTCCCATTAACTCTTCCCAGAGCTCTCCTGTCAGTTTAACACATGGCCTAGTGGCAAGGGACATGTTTGTCACCACTGGGGGTGGGATATAACATTATTTGGGGGCAAGACTATGCTCAGAAAGGTCAGAAAAAATGACAGAGAACAGGTAAAGAGGTGTCTTTCTAAATTTCTAAATTTGCTCATGACCTGCACAGAGAGAGATAACCTAAACCTATGTCTAGTCTATAAAGTCTCCTGTGCTAGGTACAAATAAGGAAAGAACAGTGGAAGACAACAATCGTGTTAGTTTGCTTCATTTTTATAAAGTGTACAGTATTATGACAGATTCACTATTATTGTATTTTTTTTTTATTTATTTTTTTTAAATCCAGTATTTTTATTGAAATTTTTTAAGATATAAACATACCAAACAACAAAAAGAAAAGAAAAACAAAAATTATTGTATTTTTACTTTAATTTATCTATAGGAGGATTACAGTGAATGGGTTTAGATGAAAGACTTAGATGACAAATTATGTCAGCTAACCTCATGTTATCCATTTATTCTATATTCAATCCTATCTATTCCAATCTGCAATTATATTGCTTGGGAGGCTCTTTCAATAAAATGTTTGAAACATATCATTCTGAACCTTGTTGTACCTCTACATTATTGTTATCCTTTATAAAGTGCTGACAGATTACACAGCACTGTACTTTGATGGGGATCATAACATAACAAGCACTTGTGTGGTTACACACCAGCACAGAGAAGCAACGTATACCCTGGTATTTTTCTTAACAATCATGCTCACTACTGGGGACAGAACCAAGACACTTGCTCTGCGGAAGCTGCTGCCACCAAGGAAGCAATAGACATCAAAGAAGGAACCGGAATGACAACAGCAATGATTTTGTTTCAAGGTTTTCCTGTCTCTTTAGATCTATGTATACTGGGGTAGAGTTGAGATGACACATTCTTCCACTTCTTAAACCATAGTTGCTGATGCAACATCTCAAACCACTTCTAAGCAAGTCACACACTCACACATTGATCACATTAGTTATTATTTGCCCCCTGCAATAACATTGGCTTTATGACTCTACCCTGATGTGCAAGCCCCTGGATCTCTTGCATGTGTATGGCTGCATAAAATGTCACTATATGTCATATCAACGCAAAGGCATTTTATAATGTTTTCCTTGAATGTCCCACCATTGATTGATCATCATCATCATCATCTTCATCATCATCATTTATTTATATAGCGCCACTAATTCTGCCGCACTGTACAGAGAACTCACTCACATCAGTCCCTGCCCCAATGGAGCTTACAGTCTAAATTACTTAACACACACACAAACTAGGGCCAATTAAACTACCGGTATGTTTTTGGAGTGTGGGAGAAAACCGGAGCACCCAGAGGAAACCCACGGAAACATGAGGAGAACATAGAAACTCCACACAGATAAGGCCATGGTCGGGAATTGAACTCATGACCCCAGTGCTGTGAGGCAGAAGTGCTAACCACTGAGCCACCGTGCTGCCCAATATACCATTGATTGGGTATATATTATTATTTGATACAACTCTGGACATCAGCAAGTTGAATATCAGTTCAATATCAGTTGAATAACACGTCACAAGCAATTCTATAAAAATTTCTTCTAACGCTGTATTTTAAAACTATTTAAGAACTTGACAACTTTATTATAGATTAGTAGCTGTCTAAGAAGACAGAACATTTCCAGTAAATATTTACATATTTTCTATTATTTCAGTTCTTTAAAAGTCAAATTCAGAAACTTGAAGAATTGCTCCATTATGTCCTTCCCATATTTTATATTTATATATTTCCAAACTTTAAAATCAACCCTCCGCCACCTTTAATTAGGGTATAAAATATTTAATATGCTATCACGATGTACTTCAACATACGTGATTTTGGATACAGCTATTCAGGGCAAAAGAAAGTCCAGGTCAAAACCATATTCCTTTTCAAAATTCCATTACAAAAGTTCAATTCAAAAAAGGTTAAATATTCAGCTATTAACTTAGCTGACTTTCCACTGTAAATCATCTACATGGTACAGACAGTCACACAAAAATAGCTTAGTGTTACTTAGAAGAAAATATTAAAAAGGAATTTTTAAGCAAAAATGTAATGGTTATAATCGGGATAACACATGGCAGGAGAAAACGTCATGGAACAATTTAAAAAGTCAGCCTCTGCATTTATATTTTACCAATGCCTTTTTTATATCAACATAAAGTGATTTTTATCAAACCACTTATTTCATTTTCAATCTTACTGTAGATTTGTTTTAATATAATCAATCAGTGATATGAATATATGTGAAAAATGCTTTAAATATACCCTTATATTTGATGTGTAGTGATGTTATCACATACATTTAAAGAGTAGTGCTGTCACTCCTTTGAAGTATCATTTATGTTTGGAAATTAGTGGTCATTTGTGTCACATGACTCTTTTTTAAGATGTTGTGTGCATTTATACTGTCAGTAAAGGTAGAATACAAGGGAGTGCTGGGCCAGCAATATGGGGGACACCTGCTCTCTGAGTCTGTATTAGTCCTATGGCCACGCACTTCATGAATGCAGATGGCAGCTGTAGGGCAGAGTATGCTCCCGGTCCATTCTTAGTTCTTTTGACCAGGTTTGAGCCAGTTTATAAAGGTGCAAATTGGCTCTAACACATTGAAGATAACATTCTATTGTAAATGTCAAAAGCAAGCGTTCAAACTTTTGGTTTAAAATAAAACATAACATAATTTTAAATAATTAAAATGTAAATTGTGCTTAAAAAAAGGTAAAAAATTTAAATTTTAATGCAAATAGCAAACTTAAACGTGATTGTTGAACCTAAAATACAATCTACGGATGTGAACTGCAACCACCAAATGTGAGCCACAAATTTAGAATCAGGTTTTGTTGAAAATTCTATCAAGAACATGTTCATGGCCAAAGAAATGGTAAACTAATAAAGAATAAAGTGCTGTAAAACAAGGAATATCACCTTAGAATTCTGTGCTATATAAAAACAGTTGGTCTATGGTATAATACGGTTTGAAATGGCCATATACTGTATGCTTTTTATAGAACACAAAATAGAGAAAAAACATTATCCGCTCCTAAATCTCCTCCTTTGCCACCTTTTCACTCTTTGTTGTAAATGTATTCAAAAAAGTTAGAAAGAAATAAAGTGTAATTTCACGTTAGTGGGGAATTCCAGATGAAGTACGCCATATTTACATAGCATCCCTGATATACACAGGATCCAACAGGAGGGCCCGACTTAAATCCCAATGTGTGCACTTAATCTCAAGATTCCTGCCACTAGCAGTTAAATTACACAACATGTACAAGTCACATCAACTGCAAAGGAACAGGAACATTGTATTAAATGAAATCCTTTATGTTGAACATCAAGTTGAGAAATAATGAGGGAAATGGTAAAGAAGTTCTTAGAACAAACCAGCATGAAATTGAATCATTTTTCTTCATTAGCCAGCACTTGCCATTATCTAGGTTCAGCCTGTGTGTGTTAACCAGCCTTAAAAAATGTCCTACAGTCCATGTCAATGCTTTCTCCCGGACCACTACCAATTTACATGGAGGTTGCACACTTCCTGCAAGAACGTCACTTTGCATTAAAGCTTTTCCACACATCAGCAAGTCAAAGTCTAGTTAAATCTGTAGCAGGATTCTGCCGTATAAAGATATTTTCTATATAGGAATCTGTACTTAGCTACAGTTTCTGCATAAATGCAATATATTATATTACAGTATAGTATACCTTACATAATTAGGCACATGTCTACAATTATTAGGGGCAATAGAAAAATAACTGTAAAAATGTAGCATTGTAGACAATTTTATATCGGTTAAAATTAAAAAAACATACACTTCTGTGAAAGTAATCAGAATGAGTAATATTATTTAATTGCTATAAAGAGTTGTAGTTGAATTCAGGATTTCATCTTTTTAATACCATCAGCACACAGAGCTACAGACTATGGCCCCATAAGGACCTGTACATACTTCAGCCTTGTGTTTTCATAGGCTACATTACTCCATATATACCGCACCTGCCAACAGTCCTGATTGTAAAGAACCGTTTCATGTTCCAGCAGTCAAAGAGGCTTGTTGTCAGAGAAAGGGTGTGGCCTCACCGATTATTAATGTGGTATCAATGGACGGAGGTGTGCTTTGGACAGATCAGGATATGGTCTTAATTTTGTTCTTCTTTCCAATTGGAAATGTTGAGAGGTACAATATACAGTGCTGATGGTGGTTACTATTTATCATTTTTATTTTTATTACAGACTTTTTACAATTTTATTTTTTTTTATAATTTTTTTTTATAATTTTTTTACAAAGCATTATGACATTAAAACCAACTCACGTGCCTTTAATTTTTAGTGTTGAGGGCTTGGGCTTATACTCAGAAGACATTTATGAATGCTTGTGCACAGGGATGAAAACAGTGTTGCCCGTAGCAACTAATTTTGCAATCTTTCTATTGTAGTTTCAAACACTAGCATTTCATTGGTTGTTATGGGCAACACTACTTTTTTCCTGTTCACTAGTTTTCATAAATATCACAGGTTATCTTCAATTAAAGTATCATTACTATTGGTAATATGTTTCAGAAAAAGCATTGAAACTCCCATTTCCTGAGTGCTGGTAATGTAATTAACTAAGTAAACAAATGCAATAAACTATATATATATATATGTATGTATGTATAGATTTATTTCTATGACTCACATGCAAAGTACACAATAGAGGACGCTAAAAGCTAATCTTTTGAAATCATTTTCTGGAATATAACAAGACAAAGCTTGCTACTTTCTCATTATCATCTACTTTGGTATCTACTTTGGTTTATTATTTTAAAAAGCGACTAAAAAAAAAGTAAAACAAAAAACAAAAAAAACAAGACGTAGAATTTAGAAATAAAATTGATTTATCCAAATTAGGTCACATAGTTTTTGTCTTCAGTAAATTTTGAAACCTCTTAGGCAATAATAATAATGTAGTTGAGTGGTGACAATTAATTGGAATTTCTACTTATCTCATTTGTGCAAATTATGCAGAAAAAAAATCCTAATTATTTTATGCAAAGTAAAAGTGGGCTAATTTTTGACAGCAGTGTTAAGGTGTTAAGCGTATTTTCCTTTGATAAGTGTTGAAGATGTCTTAACAATAAAAGCCCACATGGCAATAACTATGAGAAAAGGTCAAAGTGCACTAACTAAATTCAGAATTTCTTTAATATGGTATGCATCTACTTAGAAGAAGGGGGCTGCCTGAACATATATAAGACAAGCATTTAATTACTGTAAATACATGTAGAAAAGAAAGTTAGGGCAAAACTGAATTTATATTTTTAGCACCGAATATAATTTACCATTGACCTCATTTTACCTTGTTTTGACATATGCAAGGTGTCCCATGGCACAACATGTGGGTTATTGTACTGTGTAATGTGTGCATAAATATCAGTGCAGCACAGCTATTACATAGTACCATAAACATAATTAATTACAGAAAATGAATATACATATCATAGAATACACAGTCACATAACAAAAGCATATCTCATTAAAAATATGTAACAACAAACTCAAAAATGCATAGAGCACTTTTTCTCACAGATATGTCAGCTGAAAAGCTATTCAAATATATTGAGATATATTCACATTTATACTTAATGAGGAAATTAGACTCAGGGGGTATTTATTAATCAACCAAGTTTCCAGGTGGTATTTAAGACTCTGCATTTACCATCTGCTCTCTACAGGATGCATTGTTGTATTGCACTTAAGTTCTAGTCTGCTTTTATTGGACAATGCAACTTTAACATAACTCTTGTGGCATAAAGACTGTCAATTTCACATCAAATAATGAAACCTATTACTGTAAGTCTACAAACGGTGATGGACAATATAGTGGCTTGAATATAATTAGTAGGTATGGGGTGAAATACATAATCATATGTAATCATAAAAATAAGAACAATATCTACATAGTAGAAACAGCACCATTAATAATTTATATGTACATAGGTTTACTGTGCATATTAAGCAGTTACTACATTTCCAGGCACATTTTACATTCATTATCATTGTCTAGAATTGCGTCTTGCCAAGGGCTTTTCTGCAGACTGTGGTTGCACCTTCGCCCATAAGCTATTAATGCGCTCAGTCAATATGTACTCTCTGGATGTACGCTATTAATGCCAATGCTCAATGGCTCAAATGGTCACCACAAAGCCTTGTGTAGCTGTGGTTACATCATCCGGACCAGAAGTTTATGTGGTGGCCAGTTCATCCTCTGAGCAGCAGCCAGTATATATATATATATATATATATATATATATATATATATATACTACAGTATTTAGTACAAGGTTTTCTATTGAGGCTGTTTAATATATAACATTATGGCTATTATCAATGTGTGGCATTAGCATTGCATTGATGACAACATTTCTGCCTTTGGTGTGCCAAAAATGCCTCATGTGCCATTTAATATTTCAAATGTGCCGGTTACTGAATGTGCCGGTTACTGTCTTTGATGTGCTAGTTACTGGATTTATTGCCAATTATTAAAATAACTGTGTCCAATGAATTCATGTACTATTCAGGTAAATAAAGACACACCCAGATTTGCATGTGCACACTTTTGTGCAACACGCTTTCCTTTCCCCTGACTCCTAGTTTTGGTGCCGGCTTCTATATTTTCTCAAGCCTAAATCGTCCCAGTTCAGGCCATCATATACGAAAATTGTGGGCCCCACTACAAGCCATACTTGGGAGGTCCCAGAGGGGAGGTCAAGTAGCAAGAGCAGGGGGAGCATGGTGCTGCAAACTGCATCATATTGGCCCCACCCCATGGCAAAATGATGATTGCATCATCATGCCTTAGGGGCAAGCCAGAATGACACAATTCAATTGATTTCCCCATCCCGTCTATTTTACTAGGATGTGAACAGGATCCAGGAGAAAGGCACGCTTACCCGAGGTCCGGAAGAACTACCCGAAATTCGGGAGTCTCACGGACATTCCAGGAAAGTAGGCAAATATGCTGCAAGTCTAATCTAAATCCAATAATTTATGGGGGGGGGGATATAGGTATAAGTTTATTTAGGTGTGCTAAATAAAACTGGTGGGAAAAACAGAAGATATTAAAAGCTTATTGAAAGTGAGTCAGTAACTTAGAATGAGACCATTTTACAAAAAGTGAAGACATACTGTATATCACATGGAAAACATTGGTAGCCTATTCAGCTTTCAGTGGTGTATTATATCATGGAAAAGGTAATCAAAGCTAAAACACAAGGTAAATATTACTGGGCCTGATTCATTAAGGGACGTAAATGCCGATACATGCCATATTTTGCATAAATCGCCGTGCGCATGCCCTAGAAATAAACCATATGCCAGAGAACGCAGCAACGTCCAATTCATTTTCGACCACAAAGGACCCTCACTACAGCCAAAGATTTCATGGGCGGAATAGGGAGGGTACTGAGTGTATCCACGTAGTCAGTGTACAGTAAGGGTTTGCCAAGTTTGAGCGCATGCAGCATTGTCCAATTCAAGTATTGGTACTTGATTTTCAATTGTATCACTTGTATCACCTATAGGTCTGGTGCAGGTGCTGATTACTAATGTATGTATGCTAGAACATGTGTTTGCAATCAGGAGCATCTGTAAAAAAATATTTTATGTTCAGTAGACATTAATAACATCCTAATAAATTAATTTTATGGGAAAAAATAAACACTTTTCTTATTTTTAAATGTTTTGTCATTAATTACTGTATTATTAATAGGTGACATTAATGGAATGGGTTTTCTTTTTTGACTTGATATTCCACATATGTATTGGAGGTATCCTATAGTGTCTTGTCTGCTAGAGCAGAGCAGACCTGGGCCCATATTCATAAATAGACGTATACATTCAGATCCTGTCCTTGTTGAATACGACCATATGCCAGAAATATGTGCATTTTTTTTAAAAAAAAGCACAATACGTTCACTTTACGTGCCTTCATGAAACAGGTCCACTAGGTTTATTCGAGTACAGAAATAATTCATATTACATATATATCATACGCACCTAGTAAGCCGGGGTTAGGAAATCTCCATGAATCGTTATATGATGAATACTGTGGATGGCTGTATGGACTCCCAGAGAATTCACTCCCTTAAATGTAAAGAAAAATTCATATGTTTAAGTATATCATATATAAAGAAAAAATAAGAATAACAAGAATAGAATAAATAAGAAAAAATAAGAATAACAATAGATATATCATTCAATAGTCTTGTTAACCAATTTTACAAGTATCCTAGTAT
This sequence comes from Mixophyes fleayi, assembly GCF_038048845.1. Classification (NCBI taxonomy): domain Eukaryota; kingdom Metazoa; phylum Chordata; class Amphibia; order Anura; family Limnodynastidae; genus Mixophyes; species Mixophyes fleayi. The sequence continues at coordinate 239,660,797 of NC_134402.1, forward strand.
CCAATGTTTATTCTGGTTTCTTGATAGTCATATATTACTTATATGTTATTGTTTATTCAAGCTTCTTATTTGTCATATATTTATTATTGTCACATATCCACAGAAGTTATAATGGTGAAAATGAATCAAACATTGTTAATTATAAACAAGTAAATGAACTTTGGACACCAGAAAAAGAGAATGAAGTTGTGATTTGTGAGAGAAGAGACAAAAAAGGCACATAGATAAAGATAGAGATTTGCTTCAGGCCAATAACAATGTAGTGTGCCAAAATGTTGAACAATCTGGAAATTAAACAGGTAAAAGGTTAGTCTAATTAGAACCTCGCCCCTTAAGGGATATTGAGAAACTGTTGTACAGTGCAATGCATTTTTCAAGATATGTAACAGCAGAGCCGGATTTAGACCTCATGGGGCCCTAGGCAAGATACTGGTTTGGGGCCCCCTCCCTGAAAAAATCCATAGCACTATAGTTTTTTAGCATAACATATACCCCTATTCAGGGGCTGGCTGGCAGACTTTAGCCTGGGGGGGGGCAAACACACAGCACTGGCCCATAAGTAGCGGCCCAATTTTAAAGGGTGGTCTCACCACCAGCCCTGGGAGGGCCTTCTGGGGATCGCTGGGCCCTAGGCAATTGCCTTGGTTGCCTAGTGATAAATTCGGCCCTGACGTACAGTAAGTTATATGCCATGGTCGTTCTTATATCTAGAGAATGAGATGGATGAATTTATTCAACCGATTCTGATTCTCAATTTGCTAAGATTTAATGATGCATCAATTTAAAAATCTGTCCTGATTCAGAAAAAAAAAATAATGAACGAATCAGGCCAATGGCAGTGTCTGCTCTCTGTGACTGTTAGTAGCACAGACTACTATACACTCGTGGGCACTCTGACCAGCCAGTTACCAAATATTTACACAATAATGTGGCCCACTCATTTTTTAAAAATGCCTATGTATGTAGCTGTGCAAACAATACTATCCCATTGCCTAATTGATTTGTCTTCCCTTTTCTCCTACACATTGCTATAACACACTGACCGCAGCAAAACACAATTGTTGTTGGTATTTTGTCCTTAGCATTCTAACCTATTTAGGTGTAGAAATACCAGTTTAACCAATTGGGGGTTTTTTTCAACACACTGGCAAAAAACAATTTTTTTTGAGACTTGCCATTAGCACCATTACCAATTCATTGTGATACCAATCAATGTATTTGTTAAAACACTACAAGTGAAAGATCTTCCCATGTATAGAAAAGGGAGTCAGGAAACACACTCACTTCGCAGTCATTCCACAGCAAACCTATGCCAGAGAAAAAATACATCAGTGTTCTCAAAACAACCTCATGTCAGTGGTAATGAATGTAGTGTCAAAATTCAGCAAACTGTCACCAGAACTTCCTTCCGGGTAAAAAGAAGAAATCTATTACCAATACAAAACATTCTACTTTGATTTGAATGATGCAGAAACTTTTTGAAAAATGGATTAAGAGCCAACCAATTCTAAATCCGAATTGCCCTATAGTATTTATATCTGGAATATTCACAGAATAAGCTTGACTAGTGACCAGTATTAGAATTGTAACCTAAAAGCTCAGCTAGTAACCCCCCCAAAATATTCAAAAAAGGAATCAACAATGCATATCCCCTAAATCCCCATCCTCAAAAGATTCACAATAATTTCACTGTGTTAAAAATGTACTCTATCATGATAGTTATAAGGGTGCATTATTTTGGAACAAATAAATACTTTGAGAATAGTAAAAACAAGATTCAATAAAATATTAAAATGCAAACAAAAAATGTTATGTTGCAATTTTTAGTTTTACAAAACCCTCTTGAGATAAGTTGAACACTTATGAGATCATTGATGACACACAAAACTGCCCAAGGGCAATGCAAAGTCTTGTTTGGCGATGTCTCAATTTGCACTGGTGTGCCAAATTTTCCCCCAAAATACATTAGTTTGCAGGGGAAGATGGTGTTGGGCACACCATAGGCACACCCATGTGTCCATTTTTTGGACCTGTGCGATCACAGTATTTGGTTTTGCAGAGCAAGATGATTAAAATGAGATAAAGGAAAAGGGTGCATATCTCAGGGACATTTCTTGCTTTCCATTCTGTAAAACCATTTGTGTTTTGAAAAGTGGGTGAGGCAAGTTGTGATTCTCCAATCGCAATGATGAATTGGAAGGAATTGAAAATTCTATGGTTAAAAAACACAATTTGACTAATTCTGTAAATCTTGCAAATCTGTATCTGAATGCAGGTGACTAATTGGGTATAGATTTTTTTAGCATTTCATACATCCCTACTAATATCTGTTTTAATTATTTTTTTCACTGGAGATTGGAGAAAATGTGGATACATGTATAAAGTTCACTGAGAAAGGAATTTACTGTGAAAATAGGCACTTTACAGAGGTAGATGTGGTATTGGAACAAGGAATTGTAGGCTTTTTAATTTCCCCCATGCATATTTGTTGTGGTAGATAAAATGCTCTTTAATGCAATAACACCATCATCTTAACAAAAAATGTGGTTAAAGAAGATGTATTATTAGAGGGCGTAGTTTTGCAATACAACATACATTTTCTTTGCTGTAACTTTGTAGTTCAGTTAATGCAACAAAATATGAATTAGAAATCTAGCAAAAAACAAATGTGCAAGTCTGCATAAAGGTGGTTATTAAAGTGCTGAACATTTTAAAATGCCTTCATTTTAATATAATTTATAGTCTATATCATCATGGTTTATATACTATTATACCATGTTCATCATTCTACTATTATCACATATATAAAACTACTCAGGTGATGACATTTCCACTTATGAATTGTAAGTAATATTATGGTAAGGCTGGAGTTACTATTATGATAGGGTTAGTATTAGAATTAGGTGTGGGGCGAGTGGTAAAAAGGTCATAGCGGAGACTAAGGTGATGGGTTTAGAAGAATAGGTTTACACGGTGGAGGAATAGAGATCAGTGAAGTGACATTACAACAATATTACGAATGGTTTGTGAGAGAAAGCTAATATTTACTTTTTTTTTTCATTTCTTTTAATATTTCACAGTATCCATTAACAACGACCAGAATAATCTATTTTGCACTGAAATGCAATTTATTTGAACAGAAGGAGCGTCTGCATTATTTTATATGATGTGATTAACATTTTCAGAACAAAGCTTTACAGTCCAGTTCTGTATCAGCAGAGTGAAGGTATAATCATTTTCATATATTATACACTTCCACGTGGACACGATTCCAGAGACAGGCTTGTGTTTCACTGTTTGATCTCCTTCTACTTTTCCTGAACCAAATTTCCCCTCACTGACTGCTTCTGCAAACACACATCTCTAGCTCTCTCTAGGGATTCTCTATTGCCTGACAAGCTGAGGCTTCCAATTCTCTAGTTTTTATGCCTGAGTAGTCAACTGTCAGCCTTATGTAGTACAGACTAGCCAAAGGCTTGAGGAATCATTCAACACCAACAACTAAGTAATACTACCGCCTACATAGCACTTCCTTGTCCCAATCCTCTCTATGTGGTTTCAATGAAAACCAAAGGATTGGAGGAAGGTGATGGTTGGGGAATTCAAATCAGACTATGAAAGAAAATGTCTGCTTTGTTGTTATGGGTTACTTAATATTTCTCATGTTATAGTAAATAAACTCCGGTAAGCTATCATTTATGTTCCTAGAAACCTGCTTTCAAACTAAACACAAATTCCCTGGATTCATGGTCACATTATATAGACCAGTGGCAGAACTACCATTGGTGCTGCAGGTGCCGTGCATCGGGGCTCATGGAGATAATGGGGTCCACTGCATGGCAGATGCAGAGCGTCGGAAGCCCCTGTTCTCTCCTCCCTGCACCGGGGCCCACAGTTTACTAGTTCTGCCTCTGCTATAAACATCTAGTTATGCAAAAATGCAGCGATTGGCTGGTGATGTCACATGTCTACCAGAGTGCTTACACTTAGGATATTTTCCTTTTTGTAGGATAAAATAGGGGGGGGGGGGGGTGTTATAAAAAAGAAATAATAGGCACATGGTGAAAGTATTGGAATAAAAATATATTTTGTTCTTAATTGCATCCAAAGCACAAAATTCTGGATTCCAGTAGGAAAAGGAACATTTTTACACTAATAACACAGAAATTTATACAATAAAATCTAGTAATTTGACATCTGAAAGCAAAATTGTGGATACCTTATGGAACAGAACCTGAAAAATATCATTCACCGTTCTAAAATCTGGTGAGGTTCTTGATTAGGTTTCCCATATACCCCAGCTTTCATAGGACACTCCTCAATTTTACCAGTGTTTAATTGAAAGTTGGAATGATTGCTTTTCCAGAACTGAATTCTGATGCACACATATTAATTGTAATTGTTTTGTAACAATGCAAGATCCTTCAACTGTTTAATACATTGACCAGTCAGAATAAAGCAACTTTTAACTTCTATGGCTTGATTATCAAAGATAGGAATCCAAGGTTGCAATTAAAATATATAAATAAATGACACATTTACTGACATACATATCTGCTGACACTTTATATATCTAATCCTACAGAATGAATGCAGTAGCATCTTGAGAACTGTTGGGTCTCGGGTCTCCTGATCTTCAGATATGCTGTACATTCCGATGGGAACTACTTCTTGAGGCTGCTCAGAAGAATGGCAAACTGACGGTCCCAGCTACATAAAAAAGGGTTGAGTACTGCTGGTCTAGAGAACAAAGGGAGTCAGGATATATGACAGCAAAGAGATCTCTTTTTTGCTATTCACAGGTAAAATTGTATTTATGGTTTACTGACCTGACAATTATTATGGAATCCCTATTCTTGATTTGTGTTTTTGCCTGAAAGTAATCCTAGCCATAAAAACCTGATCCACTTTGGTTTTTTTTATGCCCGTTCAAACACTAATTACAAGAAATGTCTAAAAGCGATAATTAACAGTTGCTCTAATTCTGTCTTTAAGATGCCTAGGTATTCTTAGTACCAATTACCTTTACTTAAATATATCTAAATAGTGTATCCTTCTCAAATTTTCAGCATTGAGTGACTTTGTATTTGCTTTCTAACATTTTCCTTTGTAAAAGTAATCATACGGACCATAAATTTCTTCAGCAATTTCCAATAACAATCATAATCTGGGGAGTTAAGCTATGCTTCACTGGATGGAGAATCAAGCTAAACAGTGCACTTAGCAACTAAATTTACAGAAGCAGCTTGTATTTTACATTAAAAAGTGCATAAAAGAATAGCTCTTTAATGCATAAAAAAATCTACATCTATAAAATGTGCTATTTGAAGTAAAGCATCATATGAATTATGCTAAAGCATTATATACCAACTGAGTCTATATATACTCTCAACAAAACAAACGCTACACTAAGCATTCAGTAATGCTAACTATAGAGATGGATCTCATTTAAAAATACCCTTAATTAGGGGTTGCAATGTATATATATATATATATATATATATATATATATATATATATATATATATATATATATATATAATTCCCGATATGAAAAATGTATTTATTTAATCAAAAAGTAATTTTTTTTGTGGCCTTTTCTGTTAATGTCATCCTAAAATGGCATTCAGAGAACCAAGTATATTGAGTGATACTTAACAATAATGAGGTTGACTCTTGAGGTGTTTTTTAGTGATTAAAAGTAATTTTATTGTTTTTGAAGAACAAAATATATATTATATATGTATTAAAAGCAGATAAATTTATGTGTATGCTTGAAATCCATTGTTCCCAAATAATTTCCCCATCTTAAGTGTGGTGAACAGGTTCAGTTGATAATAATTTCATGTAAGTGAAAATATATTGTAAAAGGAATTAAATAGGAATTAATAGGACCGTATATTTTGTATGGAGTAATAACATAGGTGCCATAGCACAAAAAGGTGGGCAGCATGGTGGCTTAGTGGTTAGCACTTCTGACTCTCAGCACTGGAGTCATGAGTTCGATTCCTGACCATGGCCTTATCTGTGTGGAGTTTGTATGTGCTCCCCGTGTTTGCGTGGGTTTTCTCCAGTTCCCTCCCACACTCAAAAAACATACTGGTAGGTTAATTGGCTGCTATTAAATTTCCCTTAGTGGCTCTCAGTGTGTGTAAGTTAGGGGGATTTTGATTGTAAGCTCCAATGGGATAGGGACTGATGTGAATGAGTTCTCTGTACAGTGGTGCGGAATTAGTGGCGCTTTATAAATAAATTTATGATGATGATGATGATTAGAATGGTGTGAAGCTAAAAATGTATCATGTTTCTACTGGTGAAACATTATCACACACAATATTAGGGATTTGAATTCTCCCTTATGTGTATTTTTTCTCCTTTCTTGAATAGCACTGCTCAATATGTTGGTGCTTTGTATAGAGGATAATAATAATTAAAAAACTAATAATATTTGAAATAACACAGCCATTTGTTCCATGTAGGAACCATTTTTGTTTTTCCAATCTGACTTTCTAACTGAAAGGCTATTACAAATAAATTGAATGTATCTACAAATGCTGGATACACATGGTCCAACCCTTTGAAGAATCTGTTTCCAATGTGGATGCACACGTCAGTGCTGAATGTAGATGACCACACATTGGCATCTTTGCGGAAATTATCCAAATGACCACTCTGTAGTACTGAGCAGACTTTCACTTTCACCAGCTCTTGGCTATAAGTTCTTTTACTTACAGCCATTAACAGATGGGCATATACCTGAATATACTATGTTACTATGATAGCACATTATAACTTGCTATACTATAATGGAATAATCAAATATAAGTACAATATAATCAGTTACAGCAAGGAATGAGAGTCCAGAAAAGGTGGATCTTTCATCACATCTTACAAGCAGGACCCAAGAGGTTAATAAAGCAATTAGCAGCAGCGTCAGTGACAAACTATATTTAAAAGATAAGAATGATTAGTGAATAGTTTAGTTATCAGCAAGCCTTGCTGCAAATCTGGTATAAATAAGCCTCTCTCATAGGGTTTTATAAAACCAAAACCACAACACAGTATATATCAATGATGTTAATGCGATAGATACCTCTACAGCACCTTGGGGTAAAAGGATTTGTACTCCAATGATCCTTTTGATTGGTGGATTCCTCTTTTTTTTTTAAATAAAATTATTTAGCAGGAAGAAATATATTGATGCTCTCACTTTCAAGTATGTCCTAGGTACATCATATACAGTTTTTTTGTTACAGAACTGTTGAGGGCAATGTAGATGCCAACTACAGCAGTTCAACTACTAGAACTGCTTCTCAAGATGTTCACCTATAGCAGCCCCTTTTCTGAGCAATATAGTGTGTTCCACAGTACTCATTTGCCCCAGGACTTAAACTCGGTAGTAGTAGTTGTGGATTTGCAGTTGACCGGTGGAGTTGACAGAACACGGTAGAAAGTAGTGAGCAACCTAGATGGTGGAGTGCTGTAAACTGAGAATCAGATTGGTAGGGGTTAATGCAGATAACAGACAAGTCAAGGTCAAAAGGTAGGAGAAGACAGCAGTTCCTTTAGACAAGCCAGGGGTCAGAGCAGGTAGCGATATATATCCTGATCCGTTAAACAAGCTGAGGTCACTAGTTGGAGAAGATAAAAGTTCTTTTAAACAAGTCAGGGGTTGGAGCAGGTAGAGATAAATATGCAGATCTGTTAAACAAACCGAGGTCAGGAGTAGGAGAATACAGGGAATCCTTATAATAATCCTGCTCAAACACAGAGATCAAAGCAAATCAGGATATCAGACACACTAGGTCAAGCATGAAATATCACCAGCATGGGTATTATGACAGAAAGATTTTTATAAAGGCAGTAGCACCAGTCAGAGACTACAGGGTGATTAGCTGCATGAGTGCAGCTGCCAGACTGGGTGCCAGAAGAGACGCTAGTTGCTATTTACCTAGAAACCAGCTGGATCACTGAGGTGCCAGCTGCATGGGTGGAGAGGACACCAATGTGGTTGTTATGCAACAGTTCAGAGTGCAGGCGGCGGACATCCTGCAGGTGCACAGAACTTAGAACAAACACTGCTGTTTATAAGGGGAATGCTGGTATTTTATCGGACATGCGGTGGAGACCACTATATGCTAAGACATATAAGGGCACACTCCATCACTGGTTGTCAGGGAAGAAGTGCTGGTTACAGATCTAACAGGTGGCAGTGAACATAGGGCTACTGGATATATGAGAGCGCAATCCACTGCCACCTGACAGGAAAAACATACAGGTAACAATCAGATATGCAGTGCATGGTTCTTAACAAGAACCATTAGTAGGCTTATGGAACTAGATCTAAAATGATAAGTGCTGTTTACAGCAGGGTGAGAGATCTGGACACATAATTGGGAAATGTATGCTTGAAGATTTGACAGGCAAACTGAACACTTTGGCTGGGCTCCAGGTACATACAACCAAGGTCTGATAGCATATAACAATGGAGAGCACTGTCGTTACATTATAAAATAAAATGCCAGATTGTGCGTAGAATGTATCTAATATATAAAGGTGGCTTGAATTTGCAGCACCATAAACTACTTGACCATAGTCTTGGCATTAACATCAATTGTACAATCCCCTTTGTGTCAATGAGAGGAAGGCACCATATATATTTTTATAGAGTAGGCTCAGTTTAGAATATATTTTGTATGACATTGCTGTGGTGACTGTCACTTTGCAAGTTAAGCCTTTGTCCCAATATCATACATGCTGTATTATCAGTGCTAAAAAAATAGTTGTTTTGAGTAATCCATTGTTTAACCTGAGAGAAATCAGATTTCAGAACATTATTAAGTTCAAATAAGGTCATTTGCAAACATGTGAAATGAAACTTTGGGGAAATCATTGCTGAAGACAGAAAACAGTAATAGGCCAAGAATAAAGCTTCCCATAGAATATTTAGGAGCTTGCAGTTGAAGCTGGAGGATAGACAAAAATGAGATCTACCTGACCTAAAGGAGTGAAACCATTTTAATGCATGCATTCCTATACATGAAGACTTAAGCTTGCTTAGACGTAGAGTGGTATCTACTGTGTCCAAAGGCTTTGCAAAATCCAGGAACTGTCCATGCTACCACACTGAATTTCACTGAAGATTTTTAGCAGGGTTACTGTGGAAAGGTTAGGGCAGAAACCAGACTGAAGTGGACTGATTTGTAGTTATTAAGAATTTGTTAAGCTAGGAATCACATTTTTACATGACTTTGGATACAATAGGTATTAAACAGATAGGTCTGTAGTTTACATTTTAGTCACCACTTTTAAGGACACTAGTAGTTTTCCATGGCTTAGGAATTTGAAAGGATGACCGAAGTTTGTGAGGAGGCAAAAAGGTTAGCACAACATAGGAACTAAGAGAGATAACTTTGATTAAGGGATAAAACAGGAGGGAGCATGGGTGCACTCAATCAGTAAATCTGAATCAGGGTTACAGTTCTGCCTGACCAGCAAAAAAAGTAGCATATCTCACAATATATTAATTTAAAGAATTAGCAGTGCTGTTAGACAATATCACATCCTTCTATCTGGTACTAGAAGACTTCTGAAAACTAGAGGATTCAAATTTGTAATGACCTTCCAGAATTTTGCAGAATTTCCTGTAATTTGCCAAGCAATGATCAGCTTAATATTAGTCTTGTTTGCCTAGTGCTTGTATTCCACATGTGTTTGTAGATATTACGAATAGTTTAGATCTTTTCTTATCCAGTAGGATAAGAGGTGGTCTAATTTAACCCAAATAAAAAGAGCTTCACACAATCTCACTTTAGGATTTGGACTATGTATAGGAGCTTAGACTGAAAAATTCAATTGCAGAATAAGAAGACAGGTATTACATTGATTCTATACTAGAGACACTTGGTAAAGTCAATAATAAGGTGTTGGAAGCTGTAGATGTTGAAGCTTTTAGTGTTCTGGTGGAAACAATTTTTAACTTGCTTATAAAAGTTTTATTTCATGTGAACAATACACATTGCGTGGTCACTTAAAATGTCAGAAAATACCAGAACTATGGATTTGGAGAGGATGAAGGGATCCAGTGTATGGGTGACTTGAGAACTGTCCTATTAGTTGGGAAATTGGTTGATTTCAATTTAGTGATTTGAATTAGGTACAGAATTTTTGTTTTTAGGGTCAAGCAGAATTGTCAAACTTATTTTAATATTAAGAGACAGAAAACTATCCAGAAAGGATGACATTTTAGATATAGATTGCACTGATGTTTTGGGGAGTGGTAGACGCCAACAATAATGAGGGTTTAGAAAAATGTACATTTTAACACTGCATGTATTTGCAAATCCTGAAAAGAAAATAAGATTTCCCTGCCTCTCTTTTACCTGTTTTCCTTTTCTGTGAAATACTAAACTGTAGCTACAGATGCATCATCAGTTTTGGGACCCAACCAGATTTGTGCTAGAATTATGACTTTGCAGAAAGCACTAAGCCGTTAGTATATTCTATTTGGGTAGGAGCCTAAGAATATCTATTTGGATAGTTGACAGCCCGGTAGGGAGTTTGAAAGGATACAGTTCCGTACTAACCACTTGGCTATATTTCAGTATACATTACCAAGAATTATGATAAGAAAAACCTTGCTCATTTTTGCTTGTACCTCTATGAGTAAAGATCCTTACGTAAAACATTACGATAATATAGACACAAGATTACTACAGAACCTTGTGGATAATTGAATCCGCCCCAAAGTTAGAAATCGACAGGGAAGGCCAGGATTTGATTCAATATCATCTGTCAATGAAAGTAGCAGGATGAAAAGAAATGTAAGCAATTGCTTGTGATTTCCATGAGTAGTGTAACTGTCACAACTCTTTGGATTACTGGTGCTTTAAAGGCTGATTTTCAACAATCACCACCATCATTCACTAGAAAGTGCAGTCTAGTTATTTAAACCAAGGTGTATAACAACAGAAAGTGTGTACCTGGGATGGCGGGTCTGATCTAAACCATTATATGCTACTAGCTGAAGTACTCAGCGTTGCCAGGGTAAATATTCAAGTTATTAAGTTATCAATGAGTTAGAATTAACTCTCAAACTTTTAAAAATAATTAGCAGCTTAGCAGCTCAACTACCACACCCATGAGGTGGCTGCCCAGTGTTTTTTTGGTTTTTATATTAAATGTCATCCAAACCCATCCAGTGGAAGGCTCAGAACAGGCTGGGTCAAAGTTCTGCCCAGTGTACACCGGAGGTCCAACCGGGACCCTAACCCCCCTAAAACCTGGCCAAGATCCAACTGGACCACCTCACATTGGTTTCATCCCAATCAGTGCAGGGGTGACTGAATGCATAACCGAACAGACAGAAAACAAGCAATCAGAAGGAAGGTATTGCTCAGTTCTGGCAAACAAGGACTCTACCACTTTTTCCTCATACTCTAATCAATGGCAGTACTGTTGCATGCCAGTCTATAAATGACAATTCATTTAATCCCACAAATATTACAGTTTACACTTACCACACAACTAATCCATAATTGATAAAGACCATTTGTAAAATATACCTGCAGATATAAGAATCAGCCTTCTGCACTTGTTCATTAAAGGGAATTAATTCTTAGTTCTATTTTTACCAGTAACTTGCATAAATTATATTCTATCTTTGTTGATGACACGTATATACTCTTCTGTATCAGGTAATCGGTTAACTATACAGCAACAGATTATTTTTCAAAATGTAGAAATTATGATCACTTTCATTAATGGAGGCAAAATAATAATGGATTTTCAAACTAAATACATTTATATATTGGTGTTAACAGTGATAATACATGTTTTTCCATTTTTTAAAAAAAAATAAGTAATGTTTATAAGTGTGTAATGTGTATATGTTTCTAATATAATAAAAGTTTTAATACCGCTTCATTGTGCAGCAGCTGTTAATGCAGAACATGTCACCTCTGACTGATGAGATGGAGGTTATGGAGGATATACCTTGCTGTGAATTTGCTGGGCTAGTCTTGACCTGTGTTGCCTCATATAAAAATTTAATGTTGCTTCCAACATATTTTTTGTTATGTACCACACAGGCTTTTGCAATGAGATATGGGGGTGGGGAGATTTACATCTACATATTATAACTGAGCTGTAAACATTTGTACACAAAGCTAACATAAGTTTCACTAAATAATATGTGTATTTCCAGGTATCCATTTAGAACATGGTGAGATGCTGCTAATTTGCTATGTAAGAAGTATTTTTCATCTATGTATTTTGTACATAAAATAAATCTAACAAAATAGTATATAATATAAATATTTTTTTAGAAAAATGTTTATTATGTTGCAAAAACAAAGTATATTCAATTTTAAAAATATTGCCTTCAAAATAAAATAAAGGTAATATTAATTATGGACGTGGCTAAAGACTATGTAGAGGCAATAATGAAAAATATTTTCAAGTTTTGTGCTTTTAAATATAGAGTAGCATAGTGTAATCAAAGCCGCAGAAACAAAATATATTATATATTAATGGCTGTACCTATTTTCATTCCTTTAGCCTCATGAGGAAATTTGGTATATTACTGTTGACAGTACGTAGCATGAAATCAGTGATCCCCATAGCAAAATTTAGGTTTGCCGGGTAACACGTTCCCACCTTCTTCATAGGCTTCTGTTTTACTCTTCCAGTTGTGGAACTGAAAACCCAAACGGGGTTTCAATGCACATAGACCGAGTCACGTGTATGCTGAGAAAAAAGGAGCACAGCAGGAGATGCGTTGCGGTCAGACCGTCACTACCAGGGCACCCTCACCTCTGTACTCTATAGTCACTAATGACTGCTAGAGTATCACTGTGCAAAGTTGAGTGCACTACATGCAATGCTGAACAGATGCCCCACCCTTCACTCTGTACCAGTACACATTGATAAAAGCAAGAGTAGCCCATTGTGCAAATGCCAGCTTACCCCCTTGCCAGCCCTCTCCTAAATATCCATTTACAAGAGCTTTGCACAGCAGTCAATTGTCACTCACATTGATGCCATATAAACATTTATGAACACTACATTTTTCCACTTATAAAAATGCAGTGCTCTGCAGTCTGAGCACTGACACAGTGCAGTCACTGTAAACTACTGTTAAGTTGTCACACAAGAGTGATTTACCTTCTAAAAAGCTGCATATAGTTTATCTGAAGAACTTATGGGGGTGGCACACAAGCACTTTAAGCTAGAAAAGCACACTGTCTATAAGTGTTTAATTGTTCCCGTGGCGATAGGGTGAAGAAGTGAAAGGATAACACTCACCCTTATCACACAAGAGCAATTAAGCTCAGAAATGTTTCATTCAGCATTTGCAGAGCTTGAATTCTTGAAATTGGAGCAGACAAAATAGCAAATTTGTAAACCATTTCAAGAAATGTGAATATATATATATATATATATATATATATATATATATATATATATACATACACACGTGTGTATGTGTTTTTAGTGGGTAGTGTAGCATTTAAACCTTTTCACCCTTATGCCATGCAGTTCAGTTAGATTTAAATAACAGTTTATGTCATAATAGAGCTAATATATATATATATATATATATATATATATATATTGTGGACCTCATTTAGATTCGGACACAATGTGTGTCTAAGATATGCAGGAGTGGGAGTGTACCGCAACTTGGTAGGGTATTACGAGTGGCATGCATCCCCAGTTGCGTCCCACTCCTAATACCCTACCAAGCTGCAAGTGGTTCCTGCAGCTACATAACTACTTGCGTCACCTAATTCCTAATTCCAGTTTTAGCCCTTTTTTGACGTGTGTTGCGTCTCCGCCTCACTGCGCCTAGGATTTACTTACACGGTCACGCCTTCACAATTCCGCATTCCGCCCTTTCTCTCGTAGTGAGCCGCAATGTGTTGCAAGTGTAAATTGCGTCCAAGATGCTTGCTGCACATGCATGATAGTGTTTTTTGGTCGATTCGCCTAAAATGGACTTTGCGTCCGACTTTAAATGAGGCTCTGTATGTGCTACAACATTACATTTAGGGCCGGACTGGCCATCTGACACTTCTGGCAAATGCCAGAAGGGCCGATGGTCAGTAGGGCTGGTTCGAGCAGTCAGTGCACGGTCAGTGCACTGACACTTCCTGATCAGTACAGGTCCTGGAAGGCAGCTGAAGAGCGGACAGGAGACAGAAACAGAAGAAGCTGAAAAGAAGGTAAGTAAACAAAACCGAGGGGGGGAGAACAGAAAAGGTGCCAGACAATAACAGGGGGGGAGAGGAAAGGTGCCAGACAATAACAGGGGGGGAGAGGAAAGGTGCCAGACAATAACAGGGGGGGGGAGAGAAAAGGTGCCAGACAATAACAGGGGGGGGGAACATAAAAGGTGCCACACAATAACAGGGGGGGGGACATGAAAGGTGCCACACAATAACAGGGGGGGGAGAGGGAAGGTGCCAGACAATAACAGGGGGGGGGGAGAGGAAAGGTGCCACACAATAACAGGGAGGGGGGAGGAGAGAGAAGGTGCCACACAAAAAAACTGGGGGGGGGGGGAAGAAAAGGTGACACACCTAGAACAGGATAATATGATTTGGGCCACTATTGTGTGCCATAATTTCAACCGGAGCACTATTGTGGCATAATATCAACTGGGGGCACTATTGTGGCATAATATGATTTTGGGGCACTACTGTATGGTAAAATATGATTTTGGGGCACTACTGTGTGGTAAAATATGATTTGGGGGCACTACTGTGTGGTAACATATGATTTTGGGGGACTACTGTGTGGTAAAATATGATTTTGGGGGACTATTGTGTGGTAAAATATGATTTTAGGGCACTACTGTGTGGTAAAATATGATTTTGGGGCACTACTGTGTGGTAAAATATGATTTTGGGGGACTACTGTGTGGTAAATTATGATTTTGGGGCACTACTGTGTGGTAAAATATGATTTTGGGGCACTACTGTGTGGTAAAATATGATTTTGGGGCACTACTGTGTGGCATAATATCAATTGGGGGCATGTACTCAGGCATAAGGGAAGGAGGAGAATGTTAATATAATGTGGGAGGTAGGGTATTAATTTAATGTTGAAGTTTAGGTGGGGGCTAATTATTTAATTAGTGCTATTTTATTTGTGGGGTGATGTGGGTTAATTTTATATTAGGGCCTAGCAATTTAAGATAGGGTGATTAGACCTTTAATTTAATGATGGAGTGCTTTGGGGGCTATTAATTGAAAGTGGGGCTGTTTGTGGAAAAAAATGTGAATATGAAATATTTAATGGCAGTGATGGTTGCGGGAAATAGGTATATTTAATAAGGATGAGCGCACTCGGATTCCTGGAATCCGAGCCCCCCCCGAACATTGCGGATCCGAGTCAGATCCGAGCACTGTCCGGGTATTCCCGCCGATTCCGAAACTTAAAACGAGGCTCTGAGTCATAATCCCACTGTCGGATCTCGCGATACTCGGAACCTTTAAATTCCCGGCTTGCCGCCGCCATCTTCACTCGGGCATTGATCAGGGAAGAGGGAGGGTGTGTTAGGTGGTCCTCTGTCCTGCTATTTCTCGTGCTGTGCTGTGCTGTGCTGTGCTCTGTCCTGCTGAGTCCAGTGGTGCTTTTGGCAGTGCTCTGTCCTGCTGAGTCCAGTGGTGCATCAGTCCAGTGCTCTGTCCTTGCTGAGTCCAGCGGTGCATTTTGTCCTGTGCTTTGTTCTGCAAAGTGCATATTTCTTTCAAAAGTATTAAAAATTCTTCCATAAAAAGAAAAAAAAAGAAAAATTCTACCAAAATCCTTTTAAATAAATATAAAAAAAAAATGCAAAAAGTCCTTGCTGAGTCCAGTGGTGCATCAGTCCAGTGCTGTGTCCTTGCTGAGTCCAGTGGTGCATTAGTCCAGTGCTCTGTCCTTGCTGAGTCCAGTGGTGCATTAGTCCAGTGCTCTGTCCTTGCTGAGTACAGCGGTGCTTTTGTCCTGTGCTTTGTTTTGCTAAGTGCATCTTTATTTTAAAAGTATTAAAAAATCTTCCAAAAAAATTATAATTCGACAAAAATCCTTTTAAAAAAATATAAAAAAATATTCTAAAAAGTCTAAAAAAAATTATTGCAGTCCATTAACATTAATACTGCAATCTCTTAAAAATGGTTCACTGTTCTTGCAGTATTTAAAAAATAGTACTGTAATACAACGTGTGCTGCATATAATGGAGTACCAAAATTTGGGGGATAAAGTAGGGAAAGACCAAGACCCACTTCCTCCTAATGCTGAAGCTGCTGCCTCTAGTCATGACATAGATGATGAAATGCCATCAATGTCGTCTGCCAAGGCCGATGCCCAATCTCCTTGTAGAGGGCATGTAAAATCCAAAAAGCAAAAGTTCACTACAATTAGTAAAAAAAGAAAATTGAAAACATCTGAGGAGAAACGTAAACTTGCCAATATGCCCTTTACGACACGGAGTGGCAAGGAACGGCTTAGGCCCTGGCCCGTGTTCAGCACTAGTGGTTCAGCTTCACCCAAGGATCTAAGCCCTCCTCCTCCCCCCCCTCCAAAAAATTTAAAAGAGTTATGCTGTCAGCAACAACACAGCAAACAACTCTGCCTTCTAAACAGATGACATCACAAATCCCCAAGGCGAGTCCAAGGGTGTTGGTGGTTGCGAAGCCTGACCTTCCCATCACTGTATGGGAAGAGGTGACTCCATCCACCATTTGCAGCACACCCTCTGCATATGCTGGAAGGATGACCCACAGTGTCGCTCCAGATTTGTATAATCAAGGTGTCAAGGAGTCTATTGATGTAGCTGGCGTTGTGGAGGAACTTGATGAGGAGGATGCTGATGTGGTTATTTTAAATGAGGCACCAGGGGGGAAAAAAGTGGATGTCCATGGGATGAAAAAGCCCATCGTCATGCTTGGTCAGAAGACCAAGAAATGCACCTCTTCTGTCTGGAGTTATTTTTACCCCAATCCGGATAACAAATGTCTGGCCATATGTAGCTTATGTAAAGCTCAAATAAGCAGGGGTAAGGATCTTGGCCACCTAGGGACATCCTCCCTTATACGTCACCTGAATAACCTTCATAGTTCAGTGGTTAGTTCAGGAACTGGGGCTAGGACCGTCATCAGTCCAGGGACACCTAAATCCCTTGGTCCTGTTGGATACACACCACCAACACCCTCCTCGTCAACTTCCTCCACGATCTCCATCAGATTTAGTCCTGCAGGCCATGTCACCAGCCAGACTGAGTCCTCTTCAATACGGGATTCATCTGAGGAATCCTGCAGCGGTACACTTACTACTGCCGCTGCTGCTGTTGCTGCTGGTAGTCAGTCATCTTCCCAGAGGGGAAGTCGCAAGAATGCTACGTCTTTCACCAAACAGTTGACCGTCCAACAATCGTTTGCCATGAGCACCAAGTATGACACTAGTCATCCTATGGCAAAGCGGATAACTGCGTCAATAACAGCAATGTTGGTGTTAGACATACATCCGGTGTCCGCCATCTGTGCAGTGGTATTCAGACCAGTTGAGGGTTTTATATTGTGGCCCCGGTACCAAATTGGGTACCGGGGCCACTACACTACGCAGTCCAGATAGATGCGTATCAGATATTAAACTACATTCAATGTTGGGGCCAAATCCAAAATTAATTAAAATGACCTGTCATCGTCAAAAACAAGAGGTTTTGACGCGTTAGAACCACACCCTGTATATGCTGCAGAGGATGTAGGATCAGCCATCTGTAGAGTGAAGTTAAGGTTTTTTTTATTGTGGCCCCGGTACCAAATTGGGTACCGGGGCCACTACACTACGCAGTCCAGATAGCTGTGCAGTGGAATTGAGAACAGTATATTTTATTTTTTATTGTGGCCCCAGTACCAAATTGGGTACCGGGGCCACTACACTACGCAGTCCAGATAGCTGTGCAGTGGAACTGAGAACAGTTTATGTTTTTTTATTGTGGCCTCGGTACCAAATTGGGTACCGGGGCCACTACACTACGCAGTCCAGAAAGCTACCTCGGTCCAACGATTTGGACTAAAAACAATATTGTGAAGTGTGAGGTGTTCCAAATACACTGGAAATTAGTGGAAATGATTGTTATTGAATGTTATTGAGGTTAATAATAGCGTAGGAGTGAAAAACCAACAAAAAACTAGATTTTAGCACTTTTTATGCTTTTTTTTAATAATAAATCAGAACCCAAAACCATAAATCAGAACCAAAACCTTTCGTCAGGTGTTTTGGCAAAACAAATCAGAACCCAAAACCTTAAGCTAATCAGAACCCAAAACCCAAAACACTAAAAGTGCCCGGTGCACACCCTTAATATTTATTAAACGTAAATGCTATTTCATTTATTGCTGGGGTTGTTTGGAGGGAGGGAAATAGGTTTATTTATCAGCAGCAGCAGCTATTTATATTAAATGTGAATATAAATGTGAATACTAGTATTTTAATGTTGGGGCTGGAGGGAGGCCTAATTATAAAACATGGGTTGTATTGATTAAACACCAGGGCTGGTTGGAGTTTTCTAAATTGCATGTACCCATTTTTTTTCCAAATAGGCCTCCAACATTCCAGTATCCAGACAAGCAGCAACTGAACTAAAGACACCAGGAGCCAGAGGTGGTGAAACTAACAAGACAGGTAGGAGAGAGCAGGACAGTCTGCCAACTGTCCTGAATCTGGTGGGGAAGTCCCGAATTTTGGTGACTGTCTTGTTTAGTGAGATCTGGGCCGACTACAAGGACAGTTGGGAGGTCTGTCCCGCTTCACACTGTACTGCTTGTGAAGACAGAGCTGCGTGCCACTAACAGTATTGCACACAGTATTGCCTGTGTATTTGTCTAACATTTGTCTAAAATGATAGCCATGTTACATAATAGGGGCTCCCTGTCTTAAATACCCCAGGCCCCCCAAGCGTTAATCTAGCTCTGGTTAGCAGGAGGGAGCGGATAGCTGCTCCAAGTCTCTGGATAGGACACAGCCTGCAGAGCAAGCCAAGGAGCTCTAAGTCTCACATGATTTGGAAATCTTGTGAGACTAAGAGCTCCCTGCTCACTTTACAGGAAGTTCCCACCCTGATGGATGTCAGCAACACCAGAAGCATAGATAAGTACAGTGGGCTGGGGTTGTCATAATGTGCCTCGGGGGTGGCGTGATAAATGTAATGTTTTATTTTAATGAATGTATCATTGCCCCATGTTGGCCACACCCACAACACAATGTGGTCACGCCTTTTTTGGTGCCGCCACGCAGGCCCACCTCGGTTTCTTTCCTGCTGGAACTGAGGTGGGCCTGTGGACTATAAATGCCAGGGCTGATTTTTAGTCCCAGTCCGGCCCTGATTACATTATAATGCCAAAAACAAGATATTTCTGTATATAAATAGGTAATTTCCCATAAATTGAGTTTCAAGTTAGAACAGGCTGTTACGCAAAGGAGTAAAGTTCTGGTGATACAAATTTTCGCTTTTGCTTCACCACTTCATAAAATGGCATTACGCGCTGTTTTGTACATTCGCACTATGCATTTCTCAGAATTTAAAGTTTATAGAAAGAGCTGGGGCAACAACGGTGTCAATTCATTCTGCTATGTGATGTGGTTGGGGTGTAATTTGAGAGAATTCTGCATGGAACAGCAAATTCAATGCGGCACAAGGAGGCGTGATGTGTCTCCTAAGTGGTTCGCGAAGACACATCGCATCAGAGTTTTTACAGAAATTTGGACTCATTTTCCCTC
Organism: Mixophyes fleayi; assembly: GCF_038048845.1. Lineage (NCBI taxonomy): Eukaryota > Metazoa > Chordata > Amphibia > Anura > Limnodynastidae > Mixophyes > Mixophyes fleayi. The sequence goes on from NC_134402.1 coordinate 239,680,564, forward strand.
ATTTCCCACAGACTTGTGCCGAAAAATGACCAAAGATTTCTTACTGTAATAGCCGTCAATATTTGCATCAGCCCATCGAGACTATGCGCTGCATTAAATCTGCCACTTAAAGTCAAATTTTGTGGCCAAATGTGGTACGAGAGGAATATTTTGTGGAATAATTTCAAAAACTAAGCTCAACTCTACAGTTGTATGGCGCTATTCATACAAGCTGAAGGTGATCTGAAACAAATTTTGACTTGGGCCAGGTGGGTGCAACATGTTGAATTAATCAAAGTTTGCTGTTACCAGTACAACCCACATTATTTCATAGAGGGGCTATCTATTTAACATGTGCTAGACATGTGCTAGAATGCAGATGTCAAATTATTCTGAGCAATACAAATAAGAACTGTCGCCATTATCAACTAAATTATCAACTTGTATTTAGCCTTGAACTTAAAAAAATAATGGAACAACAATGATAACAAGAATAACATAGCCATGTAACTTGCTGATTTTAATTTTTCTCCACAATTATTAAGTCACTGATAGAAAAGGTAGAATACATTTAAACGATTAAAGTATTTTGAAACTAACTGTAAAAATTGTCATTTAAATATAATGTTGTTTATTACATTAGCTGCAGACAATGGTGTTGCAAGCGATAAAACTAAAAACCTACTAATACCTTGTGGACAATGCTGCAAGAAACAGTGGTTCCATTTATTTAACTGTGCATGATACCCCCTTGTAGAGATAACAACGCTCTCATATAGCTGACTGATACAAGCTGAGCTGTCATTCATAAAGTGTCCCCTGTGGCTTCTCTGGAAGAGAATCCTGAAGGGTGGGTTTTCTGGGCCACTTCTGTCAGAATCTCAAAGGAAACATGGCAGTGAGTGTGGGTCTGACAGCTCGGCTGCTGAATTAGGACCATTTGCATGCTAATTTTCACCGTGCTTAGCTCTCTGGCAGATTTGGAGCAAGGAACGGCCTCTGCATGTTTAGAACAATGCTTGACTGATCTAGCTGCGTTAACGAGCAAATTATGGTAATTTTGTTATTACAAATGCATAGAAATTTCCAAAGAGTGGAGAAATGCACTGTTCTTCTGTTCTTCTTCCCTCACTCTCCTAAACACTAAACCTTTTGTTTATACATACTTTGCTTTGCTTACTTATGTTTATATGTGCATAATAGTTCACATAACTATTATTTTTTCCCATTATTTTTCACTGCAGATGAGAGTCATGTAACTTGCTACTTTTTAGGCTTCCTATTTTAAAAATATACCTAGCTTTATTTACTAATGATAAGGTAAATATATGGGTGTTCTAAATTAGGATATTTTGCAATTCCAGGATGATAACAGAGTCCTACATTATTTTGGCCTCATGGGATTGAGCAGCTTTTTCAAATTCAACTGGCTTATCAAACAAAAAATGATTCTCAGTAGTAGTAGTGGGAGTTGGATGCAGATTCAAAACTCACAAATCTGATAATGTCTGAATTTCTTAATTAGAGGTTTTATATAGAAGTTTTTATATAGAAGTTTTAATATGCTAGAGAGGAGGATGAACTGTGCTAACTTTCCTACACAATGGTTTTGTATAGCCATAAACATATTCCAAATTGCATGCTGCCATATTTCGGTACATGTCTATCGCACATCCCCAGTCTCTAACCCTATTCAGCAAATACACTGCCAATTACATTACTATAGGCTATAGCAGAGTTTGTTTACCGATTTTTACAATGTTTGTGTGTTTATATGTTTATATGTGTGTTTATATGTTTGTGAGTAAGAACAGAGCCATTAGAATTATTAGTCCATTGCTCTTAGCATATACAATGTTTCACGGTGCCATTCCCTTTAAGAAAATCAACATCGCAGACCCCAGTTAGCAAATACTGAGACTAAGAAACTTTTTTAAGGCAATATAAAATACCAATTTATCAAGATTGCATGCATGAAAATATACCTCATACAGAGAGACCTAAAATAAATGCTTTATTTTTTTGTGGCTTAGATCATCTCCACCTAAACCTAATAATTTCACCTCCTCTGAAATAGTAGACCATCCCTGGAAGCCCTACAGCTTAGGAAATACTCACCCCTGCTGGTACTGTAACAAACGCTTCTCGTAGGCTGACAGCTGAAAGTAGCTTAAAAGTAAACTCATTGAAAGGTTGTCATTATAGCTCGTTAAACAACTGCCACAACTTGTCTTGTCTGCTACATTGACAACCTTTCAACAGTCGGAGATTTGTTTCAAATTTCTCCAGTCTCTCAAGATAGGTAAACCTTGTCTAGGATCCCCAGTGGAGGGAGCAAAACTCTTATGTTTAGGCAGAATTCTATTTAATGCCCCAACATAATTGTTGCCACTTTGCTTTTGCTTCTTAATATTATTTATGTAGTTCCAATATTTTGCACATCATTGTATAAAGCATGTATTATATAAGGGTGCACTACAATAAATTTCAATTTACAAAATACAGCAATTATATTTTACTACAGAAAAAGAAACCTGATTAGTACAGTTGCAAGAATTAACCAACATTATATATTCGAGTAATTTAGAGTATTTAGCAATCTTCAATGTAATACCCAGCACTAGTGTCCATACGCCCATAGCTCATGTGCTATGCATTCTAAGAAGACATAATGGATACTGGATATTTTAAACAACCATGGTTATCCTATATGAACTTTTAAGAATATGAAAATATACTGATAATGGCATTACTATTACCTTTATCATTATCCTTTATCTATGATACAGGAATATATTCCGCAAAACTTTCTAATAAGGAAACATGGCAACCACCAAACAGAACAAGAGAAATTTCCCCACAAAAAGAAAGAGAACTGATCCCAGTGTACAAAACAAGATTAGTTGTCTATATGCAGAAAAAGGACATATAATGAGGGCTGTACAGACCATGAGGCATGTTAAGTATGTTTAACTACATACATTTCAGATCACAAATTAAATTGAACCATTGGTCACAAATTTAAAGTTTGAAACAAAATAGAAAATTATAATCCAATCTAACTTGAATGGCTCAAATTAATTTGGTAAACAAAACATGGAAGGTTCACTCATCTAAGGTCACAGATAATCATACCTGTTGCAGGAAACGGACAAACGCATACAAGTGATCACCATATGAAAGAATGGATGTGTCCCAAATGCCTGATAATGATGGTTAGTTACCACATTCTGCCCACACATTACTCACCCTCACTATTCCTATTACCATCCTAATGGCTTTTCTGTAAGTAATAACAAAAAATTCTGTATTTATAAGACACCACAAAGGGTCTGCAGCGATGTACATGACATATATAGAAAACAGTGATCCATAACACATTACATGAAGAACAAATACAAAGACCAGACATTATGGATAAAGAAAAATACAGATAAAACGTTAATGTAAATCAAATAATATGCGGGACAGTGAGTGAGAGTGATGGTAGTGACCATCGAGAAGTAGGCTTGAGCTTAAGAAAACAGGACTAGGAAAGCAGGCCAAGAGGTACAGAGGGAGATGGAATAGTAGAAGTAGAACACAAGGAAAGAGGGCGCTGCTCGTGAGAACTTACATCATAAAGGAAAGGGGGAGACACAAATAGTGAGGTATCGATTGAGGGAGTGGGGGTGAAAGCCGAGACAAGGGAGTTAGGAGGAAGGCTGATAAGCTTGAATAAACAAATTAGTCTTAAGGGCCCACTTGAAGCCTTTAACAGTAGAGGATAACCTGACGGGCGTGGGAGATTATTCCACAGTTGTGGAGCAGCCTGGGCAAAGTTTTGGACACGGGCTTGAAAAGAGGTAATCAATGAAGTAGTGAGAGCCAGTTATTGGCAGGGCAGAGGGGGTGGCAAGGACTGTAGATAGAGATGATGTTGGATATGTAGTGGGGAGCATTTATTGAAGGCTTTGAAGGTGAAGGAGAGGAGTTGAAATTTAACTCTGTAGGCCATGGGGATCCAGTGTAGCGACTGGCAGGGAGGGACAGAAGAGATAGAGCGGTGGGAGAGAAAAATGAGGTGAGCAGCAGCATTAAGGATAAACTTAAGAATAAATTTAAGAGGAGCAAGGTGGGAGTCAGGTAGACCAGAGAGAAGGATATTACAGTAATAAAGGCGATAAATTACAAGTAAGTGAATAAGAGTTTTGGTGGCTTCCGTGGTGAGAAAGCACCATATCTTGGATATATTCCGGAGGTTGAAGAAGCAGTATTTTGAGAGGGACAGAAAGTGAGGATGAAGAAGAGGGTGGAGTCGAGGACGACCCCAAGGCATCGATATTGAGGGACAGAAAAGGGGTACCTCTTTATAAACGTTAGTTAATCATTCACTAGGAAGTAGAACTTTAGTGCTGTGAAACCTTTCACAACACTAAAATGACATCTTCAGTCCAGTGCCTGGCAGTGTAAAAGAGTGTAGTGGCATTGAGAGCAGTGGGAGAAGCAGCAACATGAAGCGACATTAAATACTCTGGACATGGGGATGGCATGGTCATTAAAAGAATATATTGGAGATGTTAGTGAACTAATTAAACTGTATATTGTCATTGCTGGCTATGTGGACGCATGATGAAGCTTTATGGCATCAATATGGAACAATATGATAGTATATGAGGCTACATGGGCATTATTGAGTTATATCTTAGTAATAAGGGGTTTTATATAGGCATATGAGGCCATATTGTCATAACAAGGCTATATGGGGCATTTATATGCTAGGTTTGGCATTATGAAGCTCTATGCCCCCATAAGGCACATCAGCTCTGTGATTAACCTTCAACATTTTCATACTCCCACAAACATAAAAGATCTAAACATTTGTGAAAGCAGTGGGAAATTATTGAGGTGGTGCCAAGTATTGTCATCACACCAAAGACAAGGTTCTTTAGAAGATCTACTGAACACCATCTCAGTTCAGCTGCTGGACCCAGTAAGTTTGACTGTCATTGACATCTCTATTCCTTGCAATGAATACAGGGAACATCTACCCTGGCTATTTTCAATAGTGAGCATGACACTAAAGAGAAACATCAGGCTACACACAGTTACTCCAAACTGAGATAACAACAAGTTTGTAGTAAATGTGCAGCACGAAACCAAAAGCCTTCTCCAGTACCAGCAGAGGAAGAATGCTCAGTTATGATAAATGGTGAAAGACAGTTATGGTTGTCAGCAACTGACTGTTTAAGGTTTTGTATTTCTGCCTTCTGGTGTCTCTCCTTGTTCTAACCATCCTACACCACTGATTGATGCACAGAAATTTAGGAAGATGTTTAACTGCACCGAGTGTACCATTCATTAACCTCCACCACTTATACAATTCCCCCTTACACCAGCTTGGTGTAGATATTTGATGAGGAGGGGTGCACCCAGTCACACAAATGAGTAACCTTAATTAACAGAGAGAAGAAGAGAAAATGACCTTAAGGGGCACTCATGAATGGATATAAACAAATATATATTTACATTATATTGATATGTTGATATTGTTAAAATCATTCTTTATTATGTACCATGTTAGGAACGTACTTCTAGTAGTGAAATATTTAAAATTTGTAATTGAGAACATACATTGACATAAATGATGAATCAGTTAAAATAGACAATACTTGGTTGTCTAGCCGCGAGGCTACTCTGATATCCTTGTACTTTTACTAAATTAATACTTTCATAGGGCCACTTTAAGGTATAACAATAAACTCCAATTGCTAATTTTCAACAAAATATCTTCCTCAGTTTTAATCTTGAGGTTACACCTCTATGATGGGCTTTTAGGGGTTAAATCTGACAGTGGATTATATCACTTCTAATTTGCCCTAAAGCCCCTTATGCCAGTGATATTATCTACAGATTTAAGATGCACCACTATTTGGATCATATGGTAAGTATCCAGAGTAATACTCTTGTTAACTCCTCCTACATACGATCAGTAGTATGACCTGTCTCAATACTGCTCCTTCAGTAATTCTATACATATGGATAGGGAGACTGAGATAAATTTCCTAAGGTCTCAACCTCTACAGTACTGCAGTCTAGCTAACTACTGCAGCACTATAGGACTGATGGAGATCGTGTGCACCGCTGACTTCTAGCTATATCTAAATCTGGATTATTATCTAACTATTGGTTTAGAGGTGTATAAATTATTAAGCAATTTTGGAGTAGGAGAGTAGCGACCTCAAGATTAAAACTGAGGAAGATATTTTGTTGAAAATTAGCAATTGGAGTTTATTGTTATACCTTAAAGTGGTCCTATGAAAGTATTAATTTATTAAAAGTACAAGGATATCAGAGTAGCCTTGCGGCTAGACAACCAAGTATTGTCTATTTTAACTGATTCATCATTTATGTCAATGTATGTTCTCAATTACAAATTTTAAATATTTTTCGCTACTAGAAGTACGTTCCTAACATGGTACATAATAAAGAATGATTTTAACAATATCAACATATCAATATAATGTAAATATATATGTGTTTATATCCATTCATGAGTGCCCCTTAAGGTCATTTCCTCTTCTTCTCTCTGTTAATTGATGCACAGAAATGCCAGCTGCCAATTATGGTTTTATTATTGGTTTCTGATCATGCTCCTGCCTAACAATAACCACCCACACTTTCCCCACCTTCAAATAAAATTTCTATTCCGCTGCTAAAGTATCATTAGTTTCCCACAACTCTTCAATTTACAGTGACAGTCACAGGTTCTAAAGATTTCTTCCTGAAAAGTTCAATTGCTGACAACAGGCATTATTAACTAACAAAAAACAATCACATGCTTGATTTCATTGTCTTGTACAAGATCGATCAAAGCTAATGTCTGATTGGTTTATATGGGTACCTGCACATTTGCATCTTAGTTGTTACAAAGTTAACTTTTAATTTTTTAAACTCAACTGTACAGTGTAACTTTTCTTGCTCTGTGTCTAGGTGTAATGCCAGTGGGCCTCAATATCAAATTGCGTATATTGACTCCTATGTACTCTGCATTACAAAGTACATATCATTTATTTAGTACATTCTACAAAATGTACTAGCTATCATTTTGTAGAATGTGCTAAATAAATGAGAACTAGAATCTGACTGGTTGCTATAGGCAACATCTCTACTTTTTCAAACCTGCAGCTTGATAAATTTACCCCATGGAGTTTGCAAAAGCCATAAAATCCACCCAATATTTCTATTAAAGGGGATGATCCAGGGAAATGTGGAACACATGAAAGTACTATATTAGCACCATGTCCAGGGGTCAGGTCACGATAAAGTGTAATTCCTATGATTTTAAAGGGTAAATTAATTGTAGAACAATCATGTGCAGTGGTCAAGTTATGCTGGGTATGTGTAGTATCCTATATCTGTATAGTGTATAATTTAATTTTAATATAATTCAACATGTATGAATACCGAGAAATCTTCTTTTGTGTTAATTCATCTGAGTTCAGATGAATATTCACAATTTTCCTGAATTTTTGTATGATTATGCAGAGTGAAAATGGCTCTTGCACCCTTCTCCAAAGCAAGGAAACTGCTAAAAATATGCACTCTTCCCGCCTTATTTCATTATAATAATCTCACTCCGTAAAACAAAATCTCAAATTTGCGTGGATCTCCAAAACTAGGCACAGTCCACAATTAGCAAAGAATGCCCTTACTCTGCCCAATCCCTCCAATCTCTTTGGTAGAAAATTAACTGTTAGATATCATAACAAGTCAAAATATCTCAACACGTTTTGTTGCAGAATTCCAAAAAAAATCTTGTATTTGATATTAAGATCTTATGGAATCTAGTTTAAACTTTACTTGAATATTCCTTTATTCCAAAGCAATATCATGTTGCATCTGTACAGTGTACTGTCAAGTTTCTAAACAACGCACTTATTGTTCTTGCAATTCTTACGCTAGGGGGTGAATAGGGGGTGAATTTAGAGACTATTTATTGTTGTTTAATTTTCACATTTTTTCCACATTCCAATCTAACTGTGTTTTTCAGTTAAAATGTAATTGGTAACATTTAAAGTACATTCAGACAATATACAAGAACATGAGCAGATGAGAATTTCAGTGGCAAATTTGGATAATTCTGACCACTGGACAAGCCTCTTCTGCCAATATCCCAGCGGCTGATAATGAGGTGGTGGCACTATAAATCGTTTCAAGATCACTTACACCATTTTCTGACCACATGTTTGGTGGTTAATCATTCTGTTTTTTACATAATAAGTGCATCATTACCAAAAAAAGTAGTTTTTCTCTTTTTCTAAAAGAATTGGATGATAGTTCTTTGAACTTCATTATTCATTTTATTACATATTATTCTTCTTACTGTAAAAATAACTGAAGTTGATTAGGCACTTCTTGGCAATACGCAAGCATTGACTCCCTTGCAGATGAAGCATATTTAACAAATACATTGGTGTATACAACAATTAATTGCCTGTGTACTTCCATACCTAGATAGGCAATGGCACTAATAACAGGTACAGAAAACAATTGTACTTTGTGATAGTCAGCGCGTTTAAACAAGTACACCAACCGATATCACTGTGAATTTGTACACCTATATAGCTAATGATGCTAATGAGAATCACAGAAATAAATACCCAGTCAGAACATTTTAACAAATATACCAGTTTGGATCAGTATATATATTTGTTCTTATACACCTATATCGCTAATGACAAGTACAAAAAAAAAAATATATATTTTACACTATTTGAGTTTAAAATGAACTGCCTGTGTATTTTTACACCTAGATATGTAATGGTGCTAATTACAAGTGCAGAAAATAATTGTGTTTTGCACCAGTCATTGCGATATAAATAATGCACCAGTTCATGTCACAATGTATATTTGTATTTATACAGCGAAATAGGTAGTGGCGCTACGTACAGAGAAAACAGTTTGTTGTAGTAGTCAGTGTGTTTAGGTAATGCACCATTTGATATCACAATGAATATTTGCATTTCTACACATACAGCAGATATATAATGGTGCTAATGAAAAGTACAGAAAACAAAAGTGTACTATATTCAAATTTTGAAATATGCAGAAAAAGGTAAAATACAGTCAGGAAACAATACTGCAGTACAGTATACACACCTACTGTATTCAGCAAATGCACTACATGCACAAGGATACAGCAGACTGGGCTACTAATAGTCACAGCCACAGAGAGTATCCACACACATTTTCTGTTAGCACAATGCAGGAAGAATAAGTGTCCAAGGTGTTGAAAGCTCCTTGTATAGGCGTACAGACATGTGACATTTGTCGATGCTTGCGGATTGGCTTCTTTAAGCTCCATGCACTTTTAATTGGTCTAATTATCCAGCGAGCATTAGCTGTTTTGCAAATTATGTTTTGCAATTTGAAAATCTCTGAAATTTGGGCAAATTGTTTTGCCCATTTTAATTATTATCATGTCCATTAGTCGGGCTCATTGGGTATGTGCAGTGTCCTATGTCTGTATAAAGTGAAATAGAATTGTGTATGATCATGTTCAGTAATGTTGGGTACATGTAGTGTCCTATGCCTGTATATGGTGTAATTACATTGCAGGAATACATTCTCAACAATTTTGATTCCTACTACTGGACTAATTTGATTTTTCTTTTAAATGATATTCTTTTAATAAAAAGTCATTTATTTAAAGATGGCAGACTAGACTGACCATTTAGTCTTTATTTGACCCACAAAATGATATGATTCTATGTAAATAACTTGTTATTTGCAAAAACATGTGAGTTATAAAAGTTGAAATATCAACTTATTTCTAAGTACTTGTTTTTACTCCCTTATCCTGTCATCTGGTATTCAAGCCTGAGCATTAGTTTGACTCAGGATAACATTTAACAAAGTCTCTACAAGCACAACTGTGATTTATAATTATACTATAGATTGTGTTCAAGTATAAAACAACATTGTCCTAAATTCAACTGCTGATCTTTATTTCTCTTTTAAAACGTTATCCAAGATTTAAAAGGGGTTCCTACAAAGCAGCACTACACTTGTGGTATGGATGATTCATAATCGCCACTTCTGTGAACCTACCCACTTATTATCAGAGACTCACAGCACAGTGAGGCTTCCACTCCATTCTTCAGTGTATACTGGTTTCCACTAGCAGGTACCCTGTTCTTGCTAAAAGCAACAGTAAAATGCCCTCTCCTAGGTTGACCCAAAATCATCCCAGATTGCTTTGCACAAAAGGCGCAGTTGAGAATCTCCAGGTAGATCATGTTGACCAACGTTGTGCATAGTGGTGTAAAGTTCTTTCTGGTAATCTAATAACAATATATTTCTAACACTGTTCTACACAAATTAAATAAATCATGATTCTACCAATCAAAACAAGCAATGAGAAATGTTTAATCCCTTTCACCCAGAGTGTCATCATGTTGCATATGGACTTTTGTCATCTCATAACGAACAACACAGTATCGTTCAGAAATAGGACTGAGCATCATTTTTGTTACTGGTATATACATTGTAGCACCCAGCAGGTTATAAACAATAATCAGCATAACAATGAAAGGTGAAATGATCTGAAACCCCAGATGAGATTCTTTTTCAGTAGAGCAACACTGACATGGTTAAAGAAGAAAAATAAAATGATGCAATGTAACAGCAAATTGCTTTGCAATGTTGGCGTAATATAAAGATTATCCATTACATTTGTTTCGATATTCATTTTTTACATTCATTATTCAGAAACAGGCTTCTCAATGCATCATGCTCGGTACATTTGTTATTTGAAAACTCACCAGGCACCATTCCTGTCAGCGTTGGAGCAGAGTAGCTGCCCTGTCCGGCAGGGGGGACGTGCGGAGGGTACCCAGGGAGGGTTGTGCTTGCCAAATCACGACCTGGAGAATCAAGCACAGCAAATCACCATGTGAAGTCTCACAAATGCCAGGCGTGTTTTTACATCTCCCCGAGAGCTGGGAGCCAATGCATTTGTCATCACTGCACAGTGTGAATATCAAGATATCTTGATATTCTTGGCAGGGGAAGACATTATTTTTTTGTACGCTACAATATTGTTAAAAATGTGTTATGGCGGGTGTATGAGAAAAGATAATTGGAAAAAAACAGAATATGCTGCACACTGGCATGGAAGCCTCCAAAATCCATACTTTTTCCAGACTGTTTACCAAATGCCGCACTGAAATTGAAACTGCAAACTTACATGAGTTTTCAAGAAAATGTATAGTGTTAGCTTGAGAAAGTGTACATTAAGCTGGCAGCTGGCTGTTTATCATGCTAGGTAGGGCTCCAGACCTTCATATAAGCAAATAACACCCGCACTATAAATAAGTGAAGCAAGCAAGTGAACAATCTGATGTGGGGCTTGGTTGGAGTGGCCCAGTCAGGCCCAAGTCAGTCTGAATGTATGTTTGCTCATCTGTCTATATGTACTCAACAAAAGTATATTTCATAATACATAGTTAGCAGAAGCAGTACAGGAAAAGGAAGAACAAAGGCATCCCTAGAAAATACTTCCTTATAAATGGAAGTGTTGTATACAAAATGCATGGAATATAATTGTTGTGAAGGAAAATACTTTGCATGTTGTGCATATATTTAATAATGATGACGATGATGATCATTCTGATTTCTAAACATTCTCACACCTAAATAGCTGGGGCAGAGAGATTCAACACAACATTGTAGTTATTCTATGCTCATATTGGAATTTTTACATATGTTTAACCATTATGCACACCTTCTAATTACACTGTATTTTAACACAATTTCTATTTTATATATTCCTGAAAGAACCAAGAAACCCAAAGAGCTGACATTCCACTGCAAATTTGTTTAAGATAGAGTATTACCTCCCCAATCCATTACAGACAGTTTGAGCCTCCCTCACTTCTTGGCGACAGTGTCCTAATGAGAACTGATGTAAGGGAAATAGCTAGCACTCATTTCAGTCATCACTGGTCCTGTCCCTGTGTATACATCAACCAATACACAAGTATACATCCTGTTAGTCATTCTCTGTCTGCTCTATTTCTGTAACATTGTGTAAGACTCTCCATAATATTTTCAGAAATGTTATGTTTTACTGTCAGTGGAGGTTATTTATAACCGGGCAGCACTGCGTATTTGTAAACAAACACCACTTTTTCCACTATCATGTGTCTTGTTCTTATACCTGTTGCGCTGAGTTTTATGTTACTGTAGCTTCTGTGATGAACTTTTTATTCATCTACACAAAGGGGGACATTCAATTAGCTATGAAGAATCTCCGGAACGTCCGTGAGACACTTAATAGCAGAGATTTGACAGAAATCTCAGTTCATTTTTCACTCCATAGAGATGAGAGGGAAAATGATCTGAGGTTTCTACCGTAATTGCCAGCAGTGTGCACAGCGCAATGTCTGCGCGCCGAATCACCGGCAATTGAATCTCCACCGAAGTGTCTGTATAGCTCTGAAATGCTATGTATCTGAATGTTTAGCTGGGTTTGGGTTGCTAGCTATTTATATTGTAATGATATGCACCAGTCTATTAATATTATTTTTAGGCAATTCTGGCAACATTCTTGAGCATTAAAAAACCAAGTTAGTTTTTCTGCACCTTTCTGGTGTATTTTTACCATAATTATTTATGATATTTAAAAAACACACATCATCACAATATTGTTCTAGCTCTTTGAATTGTAAACTAAATGCTGACGTGTCAGTCATAACACAAGATAAAAGTATAAATGATGTTCCCATTATCTCAAAGTTAAAAATTCACAGTGCTGCGCATAATTTTGCCGAGATTTTTTTCCCCCTCCAAAAAGTCTTTATTTCCCAAATAGCTCCTAGCTGCTTCTGTAATAAGCTGACCAAGAGATGCTAGCTTTCTGTGTAGAAATCCTGTCTTGTCCAAGAATATGTTAGTTTGCATTGGCTATAATTACAGTACCTGAAGCTAGCAAATATGTTATTAATAATGTTTCTAGGCAGCGTGAGATGTGTATGCTGCTCTGTTTCCAGATATACAAATGTGTAAAACAAGAATGAATATGGTTTAGGCTCTGAGATCACTCCCCACTCCTCTCCCAATTATTTTAATACATGGCAAAGATGGCACAGCGCCTATTTGTAACAGTTATCTTAATTAGTCTTCACCACGTTAAATCTGAACGCTGCATGCCCGTTCCGTGAGCTAGGTAATGCCACAGGTGTGGGCATGAAATCAATAACGAGGCATGGCATTCACAGAGGGCATATGGGTCAGGCAGAACAGGCCTTAAATTAAACATTGATAAGCAGAACACAATTATCCATCACGTTTAAGTGACTGCATGAAATTAGGAGCCAGGAGAATGTGTCAACCGGAGGAGAGAATTTGCAGTAAAAATTGTGACACTCAGGACGTCCACTGTGACTGTTGCTTAAAAAAGCCGCAAACACTGTAATCTGTTATACAAGCCATAAAATTCAGATTAGGAGAACCACAACAATATTAACTCCCCAGGTATAGCTTTCCATTATGGTAGATTTTCTTTTTGGCTCACTATACACAGCACAAATCCATACAAATATACCAATAATACATAGGGAAGATTGTAGTACAATGCAGTGTGCTGACATTTTCCTCATGCCTAAACGTCTAAACTCTTAACACATCTTTTTTTCCAATATGCAGTAAAATAAGCCAAGCACGTCACATAAAATTGAAATGCCTATGTTGTTAGATTATAATCAGTGAGTGTGCAGTGAATAACACCTGCAGTGTGCATATGGTGAGGCAATAGCTACCTTTTTTAATGACAATAAGACTGTAAGTAGATCTTAGTCTTCAGTTCCAGTCATAGAAGATGCTGTTAGTTTACTAAAACTGTAATGTGCGTAATGTGCGCACAGTGAAACATGATACTAATAAATACAGATATATTTGAATATAATTGGAACATTATCAATTTGAATCAAATTAGAGTTTAAATTAACTAGTACTCAGGTTTATTGGTTCTATGTAGATATTTGGACAAAGACATTGCAACATAAAGTGGACACACTTTTTACTTCCTGGTCGGCAGATGATTTCATATAGAATGCGAGGGATTTTGATCTGTGTAAATATTTGTTTGGGGAGCCACATATTGACAGTGTTGGGCTAACGCGGTCAAACTCAATCAAACAGCTCTCGCCAAGTATGGTTAACTCTTTCACTACTACGGTACAGTGGCCTAGTGGTTAGCACTTCTGCCTCACAGCGCTAGGGTCATGAGTTCAATTCCCGACCATGGCCTTATCTGTGTAGAGTTTTCTATGTTCTTCCTGTGTTTGCATGGGTTTCCTCCGGGTGCTCCAGTTTCCTCCCACACTCCAAAAACATACTGGTAGGTTAATTGGCTGCTATCAAAAATTGACCCTAGTCTCTCCCTGTCTGTGTCTGTGTGTGAGCCTGTGTCTATATTAGGGAATTTAGACTGTAAGCTCCAATGGGGCAGGGACTGATGTGAAAGAATTCTCTGTACAGCGCTGCAGAATTAGTGGCACTATATAAACAGATGATGATGATACAGTATGTTTTCACTTCAGTTAATTTCTGTGCAGTACCCACACAAATCATCCTTGTTTAATTTTCAGAAGTGTTTGCATAATTTTTTTGAAATGGTGTCTCCAAATTTTTGGGAGCCAGGGATTGGGAGATTGAGGATCTGAAAGAGCCTTCTTCAACTACTGGTCTATTCCGTGCTTGTTTCCTAGGAAAACAAAAAGTGTGATAGTAAAAGAATATACCTTAAGCTGGGTACACACTACAGAAAATCACTGCAGATGCGATTTCTGTAACAATTTTACCAATGACCGAAAGTCCCGATGAGTATGCACATTTATGTGTACACACCTACAAGATTTACCTTCAGATCTGTGCTCTCTTAATAACCATCTGCTGGAAAGATTGTGACTCTATGGATATCTGCCTACACTGCTGGTCATGAGTGTGTACTCACGTCCACATTTGCCCGACATTGTTCCTTCAATGATCGTGATTTTTAGGAAGTTTATAAAATCAAATCAAACGATAATATGTGTTTTGGCACGATAAGACATGATCGCAGGAGCGTACACACTAATGTGATATCTTCCCAAATGGTTGTTTATCACGTAATTGGCACGATAATTGGATGAAAAACCTGTAGTGTGTAGCCAGTTTTTGGTTTAAGGCCTCCATAGTTTTGAAATTGACTCTTAATTAAGGCTAATCAATATAGTGATGGGTGAATTGGCTGAGACAGACAATTTTGACGAATTTCAGAGATTCACTGTTTGCCATTGTCACCAGTATGTATAAATATAGAGGGCCAATATGTATAAACATAGAAGTGAACACAATTTGCTTTTTTAAAATTGAATGTAAATAGAACGCAAGTACACCTGTATTCAATAACAACAGGATATCAAGAAACCAACCAATTTATTGTACTCCATATATTGTGACAGTATGGTTAGGCAATAAGAATATTAAGTGTGTAAAACAAGATAGTGAAAAGTATAAATCAGGCAATGTTACAGTACTGTTTATATAGATAGGTAGCAAATGTAAATCCCAATTAACCTATTTTGAGTCTGAATTTAGCAAATGGAGAATAGAGTTTCTGGGATTTCTACATTTCTAATCATATCACAGAACATCATTATACTTTACTGTATGTAAGTGATTCAGACTCACAAAAAAACAAGCACATTATTCAGTCAGGCACACTTTTAAATGAGGCAATATATAAAGAAAGGATATCAATTTGTACTTTTAAAACAAGGAAATGACTTTTCATTTAATATTTTGCAAGCCAGATTGAAATCTCTCCCATGGAAGATGGGCCTAAAGGTATTGTTTGATGGTTTCTTAAAATGACAGTATCTAGGGTCAGAATCCGCGACAGAGGAAGTAAAATTTAAACTTTGCAGGGCGGTAGTTTCATGATGGATAAAGCTTTGGAGATTTTAGGCTCCATTTACTCCTCAATCTAATTTTGTCCTTGGATGCACATTATGCCTGAAATGAGATCTCATGTGGCTTGATCAGTGCTCCAGCACAAGAAGAGGCAAAGCACTCACCTCTATTGTTGTCTTTAAAAAGGAAAGCAATAGTTTTTATAATAGGAACACAGCAGGGCCCAGAATAAAGTCACTCTTGCAGTTATTTGGATAGATGCAGGTTGGAGGAGAATAAAGTGAGAATGTCCATATTTTACCAATGCAAATCGGTGTGATGTTACAGGCTCAGTACACTCAGGTACGTCCCAGTGTTACAGCCGATGTCCTTTATATGTGCTGGATCACTGTGGATCAGCAAACAGCACTGTCTAGTACTGCAGCAACAATAAAGAGAGACCTCACAAATAAAAAAGGTGATATATAAGTTTCTTATCTAATTAATTAGGAATGATAATATAAATCAACATTTTTTTCAACCTGTAAAAAAAACACTTTGAATAACACTTACTATGTTTGACATAATCTTGAGTAATTAAATATTAAAGTGAATATATCACCTAAACACAAAGGATGCATCTGTTTTGTGGGCTGAACCAATGTTCTGGCTAATATTCATAAGGAGTGACTTATATTCATGAAGCATTGGATCCTAATCAATTTATATGCTGCATTCTCATGAATAAAGTTCAGCCAACAAATTAGCTTTCTCCACTGTGTATAGGGGACAGGTTCATAATAGAACTAATGACAGCAGCTTGCTTCCTACAATGACATGAGGCAGTCAATACTCTTGTAACTATTTCTGTTTCCTCTGTCAGATTCAGAGACAAGCACAGGATTCACAGGTGGGTAAATTTTAATTAAAATGGTATATGAAATGGAAACTGTCTGAGGGGAAAATAATCCATTATCAATCACTCTTACTTTTTGTCATTTGTCTCATCACTTATTTTAAACATGCATAGGGGCAGATTCAATTAGCGTTTGCTCGCGGCTCTATGAGCCGCAAGCAAAAATCAGCGGAAAAATTACCGTAGTAACAGTAATAATGTGCAGCCGCATTGCTCTAAAGAACAACGCAGCTAATTGAATCTACTCCATAGTGTAGATCTATAAGCTTGTACGCAGGGACCTCTTTGTCTGTCTGTTAATAACCAGCCATGTTTTATTATCTTGTCTGTACACAATTGTAAAGCGCTATAGAGTATGCTGAAATTATATAAATATTATTATTATCTTTTTTTGTCACAGAACTCACTGGAACTGAGTTCCGGCACTTTTTTTTTGATGGATTTTCCAAGTTTTAAAAGTAACTTTTGAACATTTGATGTTTGGTCCACATGGGCTTGAATCGCCCTAACAAGCGCAGCAGGTCGGCGGAAAAATTATTAAAACGGTGCATGCGGGCTGCTTGTGTGTCGAGTCCGATGCATGCGTACTTCGTCCACGCTGGTTGTGATGGCACTGCTCGGCTTGTGGCACTGCTCAGCTTGTGTTGGTCATGCAGTCGCACGCTGAGTGCTTACTGCGGGTGGCGACCATTATGTTTCGTTACAGAACTGACGTGTGTGGGTGTGTGTACAGTGATTGACTATGTGAGGTGAGCTCCAGCACCTTTTTTCTTACAAAAAAAGGACTGATTATTATTATTATTATTATCTTTAATTTATAAGGCGTCACAAAGGGTCCGCAGCGCTGTACATGACATATAGAGAAAACAGTGACCCATGACACAACATGATACATAAAGAACAAAATATGAAGAACAAAAATATCTAAATATATATACACACACAGGTAACATGTTAATGCAAATAAAATTAGAAATAAGCGAGAAGTAGGCCAAAGCTTATGAAAACAGGGCTAGGGAAGCAGGCGAAAAGGTACAGAGGGTGATGGAATAGTAGAAGGAGCATACAAGGAAAGAGGGCCCTGCTCCTAAGAGCTTACATCTTAAAGGAAAGGGGGAGACACAAATAGGGTGGTACTAACTGGGGGAGAGCCGGGACAAGGGAGTTAGGAGGAGGACTGATAGACTTAATCCTAATAAAGAAATGAGTCTTAAGGGCACGTTTGAAGCCTTTGAGACTAGTTGCTAACCTGATGGACCATGGAAGATCGTTTCACAGCTGGGGAGCAGCCCGGGCAAAGTCCCGGTGACGGGAGTGGGAAGAGGTGATCAGTAGTGAGGTGGCAGTAACAGGCAGAGCGGAGGGGGTGGCTAGTAGGAGTGTAGGTAGAGATGAGATTGGAGATGTAGGGAGGGGAGGATTGATTAAGAGCTTTAAAGCTGAGGGTGAGGAGTTTAAATTTAATTCTGTAAACCATGGGGAGCCAATGTAGTGACTGTTGGAGGGAGACAGCAGAGATAGAACAGCAGGAGAGAAAAATGAGGCGGGCAGCAGCATTGAGGATAGACTTAAGAGGGTCAAGGTGAGAATCAGGTAGGCCAGAGATAAGGCTACAGTAGTCAAGGAAAGAGATTACAAGCGAGTGAACAAGGGTTTTTGTGGCTTCCGTGGTAAGAAAGGGGCTTATCTTGGATATATTCCAAAAATGTAAGTAGCAGGATTTTGAGAGGGACAGAATGTGAGGTTTGATGGA
The DNA here is from genome assembly GCF_038048845.1 of Mixophyes fleayi. Lineage (NCBI taxonomy): Eukaryota > Metazoa > Chordata > Amphibia > Anura > Limnodynastidae > Mixophyes > Mixophyes fleayi. The sequence goes on from NC_134402.1 coordinate 239,699,130, forward strand.
GGGAGGAATCAAGGGTGACCCCAAGGCATCGGACTTGAGGGACAGAAATGAAGGTAGTGTTATTATTAACAGAAATAGAGAGGGTGGGAGGTGGGAGAGTCCTGGAAGGGGGACAACGATAAGTTCAGTCCTGGAATTATTGAGTTTAAGGAAGCGTTGGGACATCCAAGATGAGGCAGCTGAAAGACAGCAGGAGACCCGAGACAGAAGGGAAGGGGAAAGGTCAAGGGGATGAAACAAAAATTGGGTATCATCAGCATAGAGGTGGTACTGGAGGTCAAAGGAAGTGGATGAGGACACCAAGAGAGGAGGTGTAGAAGGAGAAAAGCAGGGGGCCAAGAACGAAACCTTGGGGAAGCCAACAGGTAAGGGAAGAGGGGGGATGTGGAGTCATTTGTAGAGACTGAGAAGGAGCAATTGGTGAGGTAAGAGGAAAACCAGGAGAGGACGGTGTTACAGAGGCCTATAGATTTGAGAGTTTGCAAAAGGAGTGCGTGGTCAACAGTATCGAAGGCAGCAGAAAGGTCAAGAAGGACAAGAAGAGAGTAGTGTATTTTGGATTTAGCAAGGAGAAGGTGACCATAGTGAGGGCAGTTTCGGTGGAGTGGAGGGAGCGAAAACCGGATCGGAGCGGGTCAAAGAGTGAGTGAGAAGAGAGAAAGGAGGTGAGATGGTTGTAGACAACCCGTTCAAGGAGTTTGGAGGCAAAAGGAAGCAGTGAAATAGGGTGGTAATTAGAGAGAGAGGAGGGCTCAAGGGATGGTTTTTTGAGTATGGGGGAGACAAGAGCATGTTTAAAAGAGGAGGGGAAGATTCCAGACGAGAGGGATAGGTTGAGGAGGTGGGCACCGTGGGAGTAGGCCTCAAGAGAGAGGGAGCAGAGGAGGTGGGAGGGGATTGGGTCATGTGGGCAAATGGAGGGGGGTGAGGAAGAGAGAATGGTATGGACTTCATCTGCAGATACCGAAGTGAAGGAAGAGAAGGAGGGTGAGCTAGCAAGTGGGGAGGGGAGAAAGGAGATAGCAACCCGCAGAGGAGGGTGGGAAGGAGGACAGAGTGGTTAGGGAGGGGGAAGAAGGTGGGGTAAGAAGGGACTGCTGGGAGATGTCATGATGTATTGACTCAATCTTGGAGGTGAAGTGGGTAGCATAGTCGACAGCAGAGAACATGGGGGGGTGGGAGAGGGGGAGGGGAGAGGAGGGAGTTGAAGGTGGCAAAAGCTGACGGGGATTGGGAGGAAATGAGAGCCTTAAAGGATTGTTTAGAGATAGGGCCAAACTGTAAGACGCAAGCATGAACTTGAAGTGGAGGAAGTCAGCTTGACTTTCTCCAGAGTCGTTCTGCGCTGCAGGAGCATTTTTGAAGATAGCGGGTAAGATTTGAGTGCCCCGGTTGAGGCGGGGACCGACGAAGCTTGATGGTGACAGACGGGGCATCAGAGTCAAGAGCAGTGGTAAGAGTGTGATTGTAAAAGGCGACAGCCTCATCAGGGCAAAAAAGAGTGATGATGAGAGAGAGGAGCGAGCCCAGGGAGGAGGAGAATGTGGTAGGATAAACTGTGTCAACATTACGCCTGGTGAGAGTAACCTTGGGGGATGGGGACGGTGAGAGGGGTGGAGAGATGATAAAAGAGAGGAGATGGTGGTTTGAGAGAGGAAAAGGTGAATCAATGAGGTCGGAGACCGAAGTGTGAAAAAAACAGATCAAGGGAGTGGGCACTGCGGTGGGAGAGGAGGTCCATTGAGAGATACCAAGTGAGGAGGAGAGGGAGAGAAGTTTGGAGGCAGCAGGATCTGAGGGATTGTCTATAGGGATATTAAAGTCCCCCAAGATGAGGGAGAGAAGGTCAGAGGAGAGAAAGTGAGGGAGCCAGGTGACAAAGTGATAAAGGAATTGAGAGACAGGACCAGGAGGATGGTAGATAACAGCAACAATGGAGGTGGACTTGGTGGAATAGGCAGATAAAGTGTACCTCAAAGGAGGAAAAAGAGAGGGAGGGTTCAGGGGGAAGAACCTGAAAAAAGCAGCAGAAGGAGAGAAGTATGTCGAAGCCACCACCTTGCTGTTCCCCAGGTCTGAGTGTGTGGGAGAAGGACAAGCCCCTGAAAGTGAGAGTAGCAGGAGAGGTAGTGTCCTCAGGGGATAGCCTGGTTTCAGTGATGGCAAGCAGGTTGAAGGATCTACAGATAAAGAGATCATGGATCAATTTGTTACAGACTGACCTGGCATTCCAGAGACCACATGATAGAGGAAGAGAGGGCAGAGGAGAGATGTGGATGAGATTTTTGGGGTTTCTCGACTGCAAGGGTGAATATGATATGGAGCGAGGGGCATGACAGGGAGAGAGGGTTGAAATTGGACGAGAAGCAGAAATTAGAGGGGACTTTTCATCAAATAGGAGACGAGGAACAGGGGGACAAGAGGTGGGGGAGGAGTGGAGATGGGAGAGATAGGGGGGTTTATAAATTGGAGAGGCAGAAGGAAGGAGTGATGTGAGGGAATAGATTTCCTGCGGGGAAAGAGAGGGATGTGGTAGGTAGGAACAGACTGACGCTGAGAGAAGAGCAGCGAAGGGGACAAGAAGGAAAGGGTGTGAGTGGGGAAAAGGAGGAGAGAGGGAAAGATGGTGGAGGGGGCAGCAAGTCAGATCAGGGGCACAGAGGCACAGAAGAGAAGAGAGAAGTGAAATAGGGAGGGGATGGAAAGGGACAGGGGGAGGGAGGATGAGGAAGAATATGGAAATATTGGACAAGGGAAGCAAGGGGATAGAGGGAGAGGACAGAAGTGAGAGAGGAGATAATCATGATAAAGCTAGAGAACGTGTGAAATAGACAGTTGAAAGTAATACAGAAATCAAGGATGTTAAGGGCTTATAAGTGAAGTGAGGAAATGGTGAGAATAGGAAAGGTGAGTAAAGCGAGAGAGTGCAGCAGTAGAAGGAGAGAAAAGAGGATGAAAATATGTAAAGTATGAGTCAGGGAATAGGAAGCAGTTAGGGCATGATTGGAAGGCAATTGTATAACATAAGGCATAATACAAGGTGCACTGAGCAATTCAAGCTAAGTGGAGCAACAGCGCGGTTTAAAGGTGGGAATACGAGCAGTATAAGTGGAATCAACAAGTCATATTAAAACTGAACCAGCCAAAAATAAGTGTGTGAAACAGACCAGCAGGGAGTGTCCAGGCAGTTGACAATGCAGGTGGTGGAAGATATCAGAGCTCACAGCTGATTGTGGAATGTTGTCCTCATGTAGCAGTGTTTGCAGGTAGAAGGTTCATCTCCTGTTCTCCTTTTGTTCATCTCTTGTATATATCTTACTATACTAACTAAATTTGTTAATACACTTGTAAAAATCCTCACTTAGAATAATCCTCACTAGCTAAATGTTATTAATAATAATAATAATAATAATAATAATAATAATAATAATAATAATAATAATTAATAAATAATACATATAACATTCACACCTGGATAGTATATCGGAATTGCACACTAGCTTATTTTTTAAAATATTTCTTGGCTTGGGAGGATTTCAGGCATTTATAATCAATTGCATTGTGTATTGTTCTGGTGTATTGTATTTGTTTTCTTGTCTGGAAAGTTGTGCGCTATTTCAATTTGTATACAACAGACTTCTGACATGCTTGAATATTATTTTTTTGTAAACAGAGTTGAAACTAAGTGAGATCTGACATCTGCGCAAAGCTCTTGTAGAGACCCATCATTATTAGTTACGTGAAGCATTTTATGGTATTTTTAGGGTATAAGCAGGATTAATATGGAACATTTCTAGTTGCTTAATTATTGACGTGAGAAGAAAGTTGTTCCATGGTATATTCATTTCATTGTGCATCTGGGCACAGAATTTCTCACGTTTCTCCTGTGGAATTAACTCTTAAATGTTCCACTCAGATTCCCCCGTATTATTTTAGTCTACCAAAATTCCCTTATTACAGGATATTATTTTTGTTACCTACACTTCATTCTTATGATACCCCAAGCACACCATGCGGTAGAATGAATTGACCCTCGTCATGATGGCTCTATTTTTAGACTATAAATTCAGCCAAATGGGAATTTACATATAAAGTGTGAAATGGTCAATCTGCATCATGGAGAACTCAATCTCGAAGATTGTATTGACGGACCTTGCACCACTGTGAAATGGCCTCTATCCCTGCAAAATTCAATTTGCACAAAATTTTGCAGCATCTTCGATCATCTCTAACTTTTTCTTCCGCATTGACATTTAGTGCCTGCTTCGATTACAACCAAAATGTATTTCATAATCCAAGATGCATTAATGATGCAAATGATATTCATTTAAAAAATCTTTGCTTAAAAGCTCATAATTGCTAAGAATTGCTTTAGTGGAGCATACTAGCATATAATAGAATTACACAGGAGTCTATTGGTCCATTTTCTGCAAGTGTTGACAAGTCTTGTTGAATTTGGCAGCAAATACATGTGCAGGGAGTCAGAAATTAGCAGTAGTGAACACACTGATTGCCTGCAGTAATGCTGCTTGTTTCACCTGCAGAAAATATTTGTAAATCATCCATGCAGAAGAAAGGTCAAGTATCTGGTATTTGTAAACTTTGTTTCTGAAATTGTTGAATCCAAAGATCAAGCTTGCTTTTCCTTTGGGATATCTGTGAAATATGCAGGCATAAATGGTAAACTAAAACTATAAATTGAATGCTCAGTGATTGCCTGTCCCTTTTATATATGTGATTTTGCATTGTTTGTATTTGTGTGTTTCATGCTTACATTGTTATGATAGCTAAAATTTGAGAAACTATTACATCAAAACTGTAATTCCCCCAGCTTGCCCCAGATAGTCTGTAACAGTGGGGGGTCTAGAGACAGCTAGCTCTGATTGGAAGAGTCCTGCAGCCAATCAGATCATTCTTCTACTATGGTACTCCAGCAGTGATTCTAGCAGCAATTCAGCAGAGATCCCAGTACAAGTAATGGGGCAGTTATATCGAGGAACAGTGGTTTGACCAGGGGAGGGACTAATGTACTACTCTAGAGCAAGAGGGGTATAGCATAAACTTCCCCAACTGTGGAAAACTCCTTTAAGTTAAAAGGACATCAGTCAGCACCTAATACAACCTATTATATATACTCAAATGGAAGACTAAATATACTAGCTTATAGAATGGATGCTAGAATAGATATAATGTTAATGACTAATACATGTTCCTAAATAAATATAAATATAGATTAAGCTACAATATCAATGAGTATTAAGAATGCAATATAAACAACAATCATAAAAAATAGTGATGCATTGAAAACAGGATTTGTTCTAGGGGTGATCCTAAATTCCTATGATTTTAGCACACATGACTTTTCCCTTCCAGAAACTACATTTTCAGTAAAAATTGTATCATAATGCCCCATTTTTACTTTTTTTTATATTCAAATTGGTATTCGCATTTGGCTTAGGATTTAGACTATTTTTTTTATAATAGAACTTGGTAGACAGTTGAAAATCAAAGTATGGATTCGATGCATCTCTTGCTCGCTTTCTACAGTTCTGACAGTACTGATCTACAAGTCACAATTGAAAAAACTCTAGCTAGAGTTGTAAGTAAACGAGTCACTAATGACACCCTAGTGCTCTTTTTTTTTTTTTTTTGAGGGGGGGGAGGGGGGATTTCACTCTTTACACTTTGGCACTTTGGTGGCCCAAAGGCACTGATCCCGGGCTTTCAATAAAAAAAAGCTGTGTTAATCTTATTGCAACAGAGGTCTTAATTCTGGGGTAATATAATATAATACCAACTTTACCAAGATTTTAATTGTCAGAAACCGATGTTGTCTTGGGAAAACCGTGACTCAAGATAACCAAAGGCATTAGACTATCCTTGGAACATCGGCGCAAACAGGACTTTACAGCAAAACATGGTACTCGGTCCTGGCTTTAAACCACACAGGACATATAAAGCATAAAATTATGCAGAAACTGCTATTTCTATGTGATTTAGGCAAATAAAAGTACCAGGGATATTATCCATTACCCTAAAACCAGATATATCAGAAATATTTCCTGCAGTCCCTACTATTCTTAAAGGAGACTGCAGTCTGGCCCTATTTCCGGGTTCCAAAAAGTTTAATTCTTTAGAGCTTGTCATCGATGGCTAACACCATCTGAATATAGCATTACCTGTTCTAGTCTATGGGGAGTGCAACACTTTCCTTTCCCAGCAAACTGGATGCTCCTCACCTCCCTCCTCTGACCAAACTGGTTGTGCATGCGCAGTAAAGGCTCTGGGGCAGAACATGGAGATGTCAGTAACAAAGAGTCATTACTGGGACGTTATCTCATCAGACGCTCTGTCCCAGAACTTTTTCATAAATATGTAGGAAAATTAATTCTTTATTACTGCGAAGAGTGGCTAGATGGGGCAATCATTTAGTTGGAAATTTTGCAGTGGGTCATAAAGAAACCCAATTAATACCTGCTAAACTCAATAAGATAAAAGATAATGGCACTCTCTATCTTCTACAAGTAATGCAAAGTTTAATACTAATGGTATAGCTCAAAACTTCCATGAATCTTTAGCATGACAGCTGGCCAAGAGCCATTTCCTAGGCTAGCCATCAAGATTTGTTAAGGCACATAGGATGATGAAAAAGCATAAAGAGTGCCATAGTCTTCTTTTCTTGTTGGATAACCCTATGAAGTATTTGCTCTCACACAAGATAAAATTCAAATTATCGTGATAAAAATGCTGGTAACATTCATAAGTATATATTCAAAAGCTTGCAAGTTTGAGGAATTTGAGACAGGTAATAATATTTGAGACAAGACTGTGATCATAGTGGAAATATTTCACCTATGTGTATGCCATCTATCCATGTAAAATGCAAGTAGCCACTTGGAGTATGAATTGAAGGTACAGAGAATAAACCACACTCAAATAGTTTGGGCCATTTTAATAACTGGGCAAAATGGGACTTTCTCCTGAACCTACAAAGAAAATGGGCCACCATTCCACTTATTAGACTTCCTAGTAAAGGAGGTTGGGTGTGTAATATCCTTTATCTCCTCTAGCAATCTCATAGGAAGGCAACAGTCTGGATGTTTATTCAAACCAATGTCCAAACTGTAAACTTAGCCTGGGCTTTAAATCTATCCATCCTTTCAGAGAACTAAGTAGACCCTAGATTTTGGATAGTGATGCAAGATTCTCCTCTTTCCTTACAATGGGAAGTGGACCATCAAACCAGAACTAGCTAACAATATTATTTACAATGCCGAGTTCTGTCAGGATATGGAAACGTTCAGATATATTTGAAAAGTTAAAAGATGACTTTTCACAATGGCTCAACATGTATTTAATTTGAGTGATCCTAAGTAACAGCGCCTGCAGCTTAGAACTAATGCAAAATTAATTGTATGTGATCTGTCAGTCTTTTTAATTAATGGGTGTAATGTGGTAAGTAAGAATTATATTTCACCCCAAAGTTAAAAAATCTTGTGTGATGGAAGAAGAATCAACCCAGGCACAACAGTTTCTGCTAAATACCAGGAAGTTTTGTGTTATAATTTTCCCACATTACTTTTAACGATGTGTGCATCTGATGTATCTCATAAGTCCTCATAGGGTGAAACATTTATTTATAAAGTAAAATAAGATGTTTAGCCTATATTGATACTTCTTTTCTGGGATTTTGCAGCTTCTTGCACTTTTTGCTTACTATGTAAAATATGCATTAAATACCCTATATTACTGGGAAAATAGGAATTTGAGTAAGATATTTTCCTATTAAAACCTTAAGGGTAATTTATACAGATCCAAAGATGAAGGCACACAGCATATGGGAAAGCGCATGCTCAGCTGAGCAAATCAGGATGTTCCTGGCTGACTGCAAGCTGGGCAAAGTCAGGCACCCAAACGCAAAAAACAAGATTTTGTGTTGCAGGATGAGATGTTTGAGTAAGTTTTAAGCAGTGCAGATTGCACATTTAAATGTGGCATTTCCAAAATAGTGGATGGTCACAGACCTTTTTTTTACATCCTTAAAAATTACTTGGATGCCTTTTGCACCATTAAAATAGCTTATTTTAAACATAAATAACACTCCAATGAGCAGTATTTTAGGAGAAAAAAGTTTTAATTATCTAAAGGGTTCTCCAATAAAACAAAACTTTTCCTGGCATGTGCAGCCTTATGGCCGACAGTAGTCCTAAAAATAGTCCCACCTATGTATGTGCACCATGGTTAATAAGGCATATCTGCACAAAATACAAGTGCTGTATTGCACTCTGCATATTTTGCAGTAAGAAAATATGGGTTAATGCACTCCTTGCTGTAAATTATATGGATACTAGAAATATTCTAATGCTAATAACAATTTACAATAAAGTCTCTTTATTCCTTGTTATCCAAATGAACATTTAAGAGATGACATCAGAACTCACCCAATTAAAAGCAATGACACATTGCTCATACAAATATTAACATTGTTTGTAAATTATATGACCCCTTTTATGATGTTGGGAAGAACTCAATCATATACACAATCACATTGCATGTTCTACCTAAGCCTTATCTGTGCCAGTAGTGGGGCATTTGGAATTGCCCTTATTATAGAGCAACTGTGCCTGTCAATATGTATATTGTTCATATATGTAGTTTAATAATAACAGTAACACTTTACTCCATACAAATTATACAAACATAGGTTGAAGGGCAAGTGACCAGCTGCGATTCACAGCTTTTGACCAGCGGTCAGTGACGTCAGGATTTATAACTGTATTAAACGGTATGACAGTCAGCCATGATAAATCAGTTTCCCCTTCTTCTCAAATCACAGACAATAAAAGCTTTAGCAGTGAAATCCATTCATCATAATAAAGACCACAGACTTTCTAGTCATCAATTTCACTCACATGCTTAATACACTGGAGAGAGTGTTAGAGTTTTAGCAAAAGAGAAAAAAAAGCAACCACGAAGAAAGATTGAACAGGAATAATTACAAAGGTCAAACAAAGAAATCCTTTAGGAAGCAAGTTTTTCCTCAAGGTAGATAGAGGTCCATCACAAGTTCAATATGATTGTGAAGAATGGCTTTATTTATATAATGTCCTTTTATAACCTATCAAATATATGTAGTGTATGAATTTCGAAGGAAAAATATAGAATTGGCAGTATGGAAATTAAGAAGCGGTGGTATGGAAAATGTGAATGAATGGAATTTGAAAGGTTTTCAATTAAAGCAGAAGTAGCGGTTTAGCATACCACCATATATCAGCCCACTTTGACCACTGTGTGTACATATATATATATATATATATACACATATGCATACTTTCTTAACCAAGCCTCCAATTGTGAACATTGCAACACTTAAGGCACCAGGTATTGCTCACAAAATCCATATCATGCATATGTGAAAAGGACCCTGTATGAAGATAAAGAACATCCCATACCTACTCTGCAACAAACAGGTAAGTCTGCAAAGTTCATAACATCCTCCAGCCTTGGACCAAGAGAATCTAAGGAGATTTGCTTTGGTCCAATCGCAGGCCACCACGGTGAGCCAATCATTTTGCTGCAGTGAGCCAATCCAGACTCTGAGCCAGTAGTAACATCTAGAAATCAGGCTTAGAGTCTAGAGGCCATTTTAGTATCAGGATGAGAGCTTGTTGAATTTGAGAATCATATCTAGGCTTAAAGCCTACCTAGGGATTGCCTGTGTATTCCCCTATTCATCAGGCACCAGGCCTGTGTATTGTGACTACCACATCCTTTCCATTTTCCCGTCATTTTACCCCATTATCACACCAAAATATTGGCTGCCTTTTTGTGAGTAGGGAATTAGTTTTCCTGGTATTTCACTGTGTCTTTCAAATCATGTACCCTGCTGTCAGACCCCCATTAAAGGTAGGCTTTTGGTATTCCCCCTATGTATTAATTGTCTGGCTTCTCATTGTTTGCCTGAATTGTATTGCTGGAGTCATAGACAGAAAGTATAGTACACCTAGATTTGCACAGCATACCAGTCACAAAGAGTGTTGGTATGACCAGGGTGCTGCTGCTGCTGTTGCTGTTGTTGTAGCTAACACTAGAGTTGGTGGTAAATACTAAACAAGGAAAGGATAGTCCTGTGAGAGAGCTACAGCATCTCACCCTTTTCTTAGAAGACATTTTTAGGAGTTCTGGACAACTGTCAAGAGAAGGTGGTGTCCATACGGTAAGTGTCCTCCATCGAATTACCATCTTGTTTAGGCACCAAACACCAATGACAATTTATTATGTATTTTCTGGACTGTATATTCATAGAATGTTTATTTAATTACATCAGTCTCTGTACCAGTGTACTAGTTCATTAATTACTTATATCAGCTTGAGGAAAAATAATAATACTTCATATGATAAACCACCCTAAGCTCTAGTTTCCACACATCACCAATAAACAACTTGATATGTACCATTTTCCCTCAATCTTAAAATGTGTCCATGATTTCATCAGATTTTTGAGTATTGCATCTAAACCTAATGCACTATATAAGTAAATAATTAGTATGAAAAAAAATGTAATTTAAATTTGTTGGCAAGTAGAAAGTATTATTTGTATAACGTTACATGGAATGACATGTCATATAGTAAGCCTAGAATGCATTTGGCCAGCTAATTTAAATGTTAACACCCACCTGTAGACTACATAGTGATGAACATGAAATACGTGACGTGTGGCAGTAAAGGCAGTGACCTGTCTTTTATTGATTGACCGAACAGAAAACAAGCAATTAAAATGGTCAGTCTCACTAATAAAACTAATTAAAGTAACAGAACACTGTATAAAGAATTTTCAGGACCACACATTGTTTGTGATAAATTGTGATGCATAACCCATACATTAAATAGAAATATTAAAAAGCACAGAATAGTGGCAGTGACTTTTCTCCTGCAACAGGAGGCATCACGGTGGCGCAAAATTGACACTTGCAGTTGATGAGTGACCGACTTGGCCGAAATATCACCAGTTGAAGTGGTCAGTAATTGGCAGAAGGGAGTCGTACAACACTATCTCAATTACTAAAAACTACACTTCCCAGCATGCCTAACAAGTGAGGATTAAGGAAGTGACATCAGACACTGCCAAATGAGGAGGTCATGGCACCAAAGAGAGGGGAGAAGAAGAAGGAGAAGCACAAGAGTGTCTGTTTGAGGGGGTAAGTGTGGCTATTGCTGGGACTGTCGCCATACCCTAAAGAGCCGTTAGAAGACAGAATGCAGCGCAGCCACAAACAATGAGACTGCCAGAGAGGAAGCAGATCACTGTGAAAGAGATTACAGTGGGGAGATATGCTAAAGGAATTAGGCAAGGACAGTCTAAAGAGACTGTAGGAGATGAGAAGACAGAGCTGCAGGTCTCACACATAAATCGTATATTTGGCAGAGAGAGCTGTCAACTATACAGTGGGGGCTGTCTGTCTTGCTGAAAGAGCTGCCAATCCATCAGGAATTGCTGCCAGACTACTAGAAATAGCTGTCAGACTAACAGAGGGAACTTCCAATCCCAGAGGAGAGTCTGTCGTTACCAGAGAATAAGCTGCCAGGAATGCTGTACAAGCTGCCTGAGGTACCACAGAAGTTCAGGGAGAGAATTGTATACATTTTACAATTGTCATATTCTCTTTGCATGCTTCTCCAGTGTCACTGGAGAAACATTCATGCCTTTGATACTTGTTTAAAGAACCCTCCAGTTTTCCAGAACTGGCTGTTGCAAGTGTGTAACCTGCATTATACTGCACAGAACAAGACAGGGAGGCAATTGCCAGTACTATAGGTGTTTGGCATTGAACTGCCTTACACTGCTGGTGCTACTCTCCCTAATCATACTTAACATTTGATAGTGCTCAAATTCCCATGATTAAGCCGCAATAGGCGAAATGTACGTCAGGCCAGACGTCACGTCATGTGACGTCAGACTTGGAAGTGGTAGGGACTGCTCGCGGCGTTATTTACCACAATTATTGTTTAAGAGTATTTCTTTGTACTAGAGTACCATCAGCTATTATACAAGCAGGTTGTGATGGAAGTGGAAAATTAGAAGTGGCGGTATGAAAATTGTAATGGGAATGTAAGTAAATGGAATGTTATAGTTTTACAATGAAAGCAGTAAGAAAAGTGGCAGTATGGTATACCACCGTATACACCCCCACTTCCACCTCTGTTTGCATGGTATACTACCGACATCATTATCTTTATAATAGCTAATATTGAGACTACAAATCCTACCCTCATTATCTGCTTCAAAGCGAGAGTCTTTCTTTCATCATCCTTGGAGACTTGTTGTTATTCTTCATAGTTATTTTCTTCACCAGTTTTGTAAAAGTTGGAAACAATATAATTTTCTACCCATCAAATTAATGGTTTCTTCATTTCCTCTGTGTCACTGTAGTTTGTCATATGTAGTACAGGGTGTGCACACGTAGATATATAGGCAAGAGTGACATCTGTTTTAAAGACCATGATTTTAGCAAAGAGTATAACTGGCAGTGGTCAGGGCTAGTTCTAAATCAAGTGGAGCCAGGAGGGAAAGATCCAGTGGTGCCCCCCCAACACATATATACACACACACAAAAATGCAACTCTCAAAGGACAGTTCTGAGTCAAGTGGTACGACTATTGTCCTACAACTGACGGCACATTGGTGGTGAATAGTTGACACTTAACACTTATAGATGATGAGTGACTGGTTTGGCCAAAATAGCTGGTCAGTAACAGCAGGTTACTGACAGTAAGCAAACTCCCAAGCAAACACCCCCTCAGCCCAGCAGCTGACATTCTGTTAATTTATATGAGGGCCCCAGGAGCTGACACTCTGCTCAATATAGGAGAGTCCCTGAGCCCAGGAGCTAATCTGTTCACATAATGGCAGAGTCCCAAAGTCCAGAAACTGACACTCTGCTCACATAATGAGACCATAAGAGCTGCACCACTGTCTGCAGGAATGTCACATAGCAAGTCTTCTCACCCTTTAGCTACCAGCTCCAGCTCCAGTGCAGAGGGCTCTTGTGGGCCATATAAATAGTAATATAAAAAAATAGTACAATATTTTTTCTGCAGGAAGAAGTTTTCTAAAACAAATAAAAAGCTACAAAGTTGATCATCTTCTCAGAGTTGCTACGTTGAGTTAATAATTACTCTAACTGAGGAAACTTCTACTGCTAAGAAGAGTCCAGAGGGATCTGGGTGCTGTAGTATAAGAGCTGATGTAGCAGCCTTTTTGTTAAGGAATAGAAAATATTCAGGAGTTGGAGTTTCGTAATTTTTTTAAAATTTTTATTATGTGAAAGCAGTAATGGAAGCAATCATAGAAGAGTTTTAAATACACAACTTAATCCTCCACATCACATGCATGCAAGAGAGTGGTGGACTTCGCTCAAGGGTACCCACAGGTTGCCCCCCTCAGGCTAGTCTTAGGTGACTGCTGATAGACAGCTGAGGTCAGAGCAAACAGCTCATAATCAAAATCAGTGTCCAATCCATATTTAGGGACAGGCAGTACAGATGCAAAATGGAATAACAAGGCAACAAATAAGGGTCACAAGCATTCAAATGTCACCAAACGGAGAACATTGATGGTACAAATGTACTAACATCAAGCTATTTGAAAATATTGAGAAAAGGGGAGCAGAAGTTAATGAGCAGACTCTGTGGCTGCTGTGAATGGCTATTCCCTATGAGTTGTGGGTCTGTAGCTCAATCCCTGGTTGAGATACCTTATAAAATGTCTACAAAAATGAAAACTTGCAGCACTCATGAATTGCCCATTTTGGGTGTGCCAGTTCATCCATTCTCAAAAAAACGTACAATCTCATTCTATGATGGTCATAATTACTAATTGTACAATTTCTTTCTTTCATTATCATAATCAATGGTCGAAGTGTGAAATTAGAACTGCTGGTATAGAAAATAAAGTGAATGGATGAAGGACCAAAAGCTTTAGGGATTGTGATAGTGTGTAGTTCATTTTCGATTAGTTTAGCACTTCTGATGTAGTGTGATGTAGCATACATTGCTGCTAATAAGAAGTAGGGCAGGCTTCCAGAACAATTGCTGTATTTAATGATCAACTTTTAAATTAATTTCTAAGTACACAAAGCTGTTTTGCAGCAGAGTTCTTTTGTAAGATTGAGTCTTTATTAAGTATTGTAAATAAGGAACATTATAGACATAAACAAAGAAATGCACAAATATAAACAAAAACAAGCCCCCACCAATAAAGAAACATAAAAAGGCATACAAATCTGAGATTCAAAATACAGCAATGAGTACATGACCACAATAGCATATAAATGTGTCAATAACTGTACAACTATTATTCAACAACTACTCAGGAGAGGGATATACACATTGATTATGCAGTCTGGGATACACACAGGGTGAGGCTGGGCTGGGGGGCAGGGGGCATCTTCCCCCTGGGCCTGTCCCATAGTGGGCTACCTTGGGCTGGGTCACTGGGTCACCTGCATTTTTTTCCTTTAAAATGTTCCCAATAGGCTGCTGAGTCGAGTCTTGACCCTCGGGCTAAAATTATTATTGCCCTCCCCTGGATACACACCCCATATTTTCCCCTTGGGAGTACAATGCATAACTAGATTTGATACAAGAAGACCAAACTTTTTAGATTTTTTTTAAAAGTCTTCCTACTAGTATACGTGAAATGCTTATGACCTACAGCTTCATTCACCAGATTAAACCATTTTAAAAAAAAACTAGGAGAGTCACTTGCCATCCAGGTTCGGGCAATAATAATTTTGGCAAGGATCAATAGCTTTAAGACATTTTGGAATACAGACTGGGACTTGTAGAAGCCAAATAGAACCATTCTTGGGTTGAGTGAGGAATGCAAACCCCTGATTCTACAACTGTATTCCAAAACATTTGCAGCTTGGGATATTCCCATGCCAAATAACTGAAGGAACCCTCTTTATCGTCACATTTTGGGGCATTCTGAATAATAATTTTCAGCGTATATAAAAATTAAATTGTTGGAATGTAACACAGGCAGTTGCCACATTAGTACATCTCATTATGAACTCCCAATCTTCATCTGATACCTGACCTATATTCTTTTTCCAATTCAATCTTATAAGATTAGGTAAATCTGATGTGTGTATGCTATAGCAGTGTAGCACAAAGTACAGAAATTACTTTATACAAGTCTAATTTGAAGGAGACAACGCAAAACAGTTCTCCTTCTTGCACATCAGGGTTTCTTCAGATGTGTAAAACAACTTCACACAGATTCAAGGGCTACATCATTTTATTTAAAAAGCGGTAACTTTATTAGTAAAACAATATTTTTGGATTATTTACAGAGACAAGATGCGGGTTTGAAAAAGTGGAGATATTGCCTATTGCAACCAATCAGATTCTAGTTATTACTTATTTAGTACATTCCACAAAATGACAGCTAGAATCTGATTGGTTGCTATAGGCAACATCTCCACTTTTTCAAACCTGCAGCTTGATAAATTTACCTCAAGGTCATACTTGGTAAACATTTAAAGATGTAAGATGGATATTAAATTGTTGAAAAAAACATATATGTCCCTATTTTAGAAGGGTGTTCCAATGAATTCAGAGATTTTGTTCTGCCCTTAAATTAAAACATTTGGAAATATCAGACAAGCAATATGGGTTATTATAAATTAAACATATTGCTAAGATGTTTATTATAGCTATAGTACAGGGAAAATGAAAGTTTAAGAAATCATTTGCAATCAGATACACTACTCAATATTGCATGTCCAAATTTCACCATATGTAGCCTATTACAGTGTCTTATTTAGCTTAAACTGTGCAATTTAATTCCAATTTATATCATTCTGGGAACAAATGAACAACAGGGCAGCAAAAAACAAATCTCAATTAAATACATTAAAGCTGTTGAGTAATTAATTATTCAGACAACAAAAGATAACTAAGAAATAACCAAGGGTAAAAGAGGCAGACAAAGGTAAATAGAAACAATAGATATGCCTTGTGAAACCCCCTATGTATTTCTATGATAAAATATGTATAGATTGGTGGTAATGTTACTATTTTTGTGTAAATATTAATCCAGGTTGTGTTTATTTTATCTAGGTTTAGACTTTACAGAAACACTGCTTTAAATATAACGTTAGTCATTTTTTCAAATTTGGCATAAACCAGGTAACTGTATTGTGGAAAGACAGAGAAAGTCGATATGAGGTTGTTGGAGGTGCTTATGGGGGTAAATTTATCAACCTGCGAGTTTCCAGCGGGTTTGAAAAGTGGAGCTGTTGCCTATAGCAATCAATCAGATCCTAGCTATCATTTATTTAGTACATTCTACAAAATGATAGTTAGAATCTGATTGGTTGCTATAGGCAACATCTCCACTTTTCAAACCCGCATGAAACTCGCAGCTTGATACATTTACCCCATGAAGTCTATACAGTTAGGGACTACCAGTCATAGAAAAGTATAGATAAATTCAAGCTATAGTCAATTTGGGCCTATATCGATAGATAGATAGATAGATAGATAGATAGATAGATAGATAGATAGATGCTAGTATATCTAGATAGAGATATAAACAGATAATCTTTTTTACACAGAGAGAGCTTTTTCTTTGCTAGCCATTACATGACATATAAATAATAGCCATGGAGGTGCTAGTATGAAATGTTTGTTTAGCGCACAAAAAAGATATTACCTCATAAAACACAATCACCTCTGTGGTATTATAAAAGTGAAAGGTACAGTATTTAGCTGTGTCTAATGATCATCAAAAATGGGTCATAAAAGCCACAGGTCATTTGAGGGGCTACTGTTCTAAGATAAATGACCATTACAGCGCTGCAGTACTTTGGCTCTTTCCCAGAGGGTACATCAGGGTTAAAGAGAACAGATCATTATCTAGTATGTTAAAAAATAAAACTCCTATCTACATGCATGGAATTTTGCAGCGCAATTTCCATTGCTACTTTTGTGACCTGTACAGCAGTATGGTTCATTTTATGCAGCCTGTAAAAAATGTGCCTAAAACATCTATTTTACTGTGTATCGCAGCAAAATACGTACTACAGTTACTTTTTGTTTTCCTTGTCATTTTTAGCCTGTTTTCTGTGCTACAAGTAACATAAAACACAAACATAAAAAGCTAAACACATGATTCTTAAGGGTGGATATCAGTTGATCAAAATAATGGATAATTATAAGATTACTGACACAAGTGGTTATTTAACAGCCAAGCTCTTGACTAACCAAGGAGTACTTATATCAGTGTTGAATGAATTTAACCTGTATCTAAAAGAAAGGCAATAAAGTGTTTGCCATTGTACATATTACAGAGCTTTCTTAAGAGAATAGTCCCAGCAGCCTTTTGTGTAAACATTAACATAAGACATATCTTGGGACTCATTCACATGGATGGATTTTTGAAAATTTTAACCACAGTGCATCTGCACCAACCATCATGCAACAATGTAACTGGCAAATACCATTTTGCTTGATATACTGATACAGTGGCGGAACTACCATTGGTGCAGCAGGTGCCCATGGAGATAAGGGGCCCATAGAGATAAGTGGGCCCGCTGTGGGCCCCGGTTCCCTGCTTCTCTGCATCGGGGCCCACAGCTCGCTAGTTCCGCCAATGTACTGATAGAATGTAATGTGGCAGCACGGTGACGAAGTGGTTAGCACTTCTGCCTCACAGCGCTGGGGTCATGAGTTCAATTCCCGACCATGGCCTTATCTGTGTGGAGTTTGTATGTTCTCCCCATGTTTGCGTGGGTTTCCTCCGGGTGCTCCAGTTTCCTCCCACACTCCAAAAACATACTAGTAGGTTAATTGGCTGCTATCAAAAAAATTGACCCTAGTCTCTCTATCTCTCTCTCTGTCTGTGTGTGTATGTTAGGGAATTTAGACTGTAAGCTCTAATGGGGCAGGGACTGATGTGAATGAGTTCTCTGTACAGCGCTGCGGGATCAGTGGCGCTATATAAATAAATGATGATGATGATGATAAAATTACTTTAGAGCCTCCAGAAGGAGATTGAACCCTCTGAGCACTGAAATCTAGTAATCCAACATCCAGTACACACTGATACCAGGACCTATCAACCCTACTGTAGATACTAGCTATAACTTTATTTAATTACTATTTATAACTTTTACTTTTTACCATTATTTTCTAGCAATTGATATGGTATTATTTTTAAGTGACTTAACAAGCATTTTTAACAAAACAGCTCTCATACAAGTATTGTATAAAAGAAATGGAACTTATGTGGAATAGCAAGCAAGGATAACTGACCACTAGTGGAATGCTTGAAAGATGTAATATTGTTTATTAAGTGCTACAGATATACAAAGATAGTCAGAAGTTAGTATTTCATACTCTAGAGAATTAACTGGGAAGCAATGAGGAACTGGGAGGAATAGCCAGAGAGAAAAGCAAAATGATCATGTAAAATGTTAATAAGTCCCAATCTAAAGACCTTTTTCTGTTTAGGGTTTTCTTGAAATTTCCTTAGAGTATCTTGATATGAAAATGTTGGATCGGATTCTGATGCCCCATAGGAGTACAGTAATTTTCTTCATTAAATTCTTTAATTGAATATCCATGCAGTTCGTTCCGGTACGCACACCTTTTGTCACATCTATCTTTTAGGTTTATTAAAATGTATATCATTTTTTTTTCTACAAATTTGGAAGTTTTGAAAACTAAAATTGCAACAAAACAATTTTAATAAGAAGAACACATCAGAGATGAATCATTCGTACATAAGAGTATAACCTATGAGAAATATAAGGAATTGAACATCTAGTAGGCACCTCTTAAGTCATAGGGCCTCATTTAGAGTCGGACGCAAGGCCCTCTGTTGAGTGCAAAAAGCACTTTTGGACAAAGATGCGTCTCAGTTTGCACTCCGACTGAGATCGATCTGCATCTGCGCTTAGAGAGGTGGAACGGGGAGGTAGTGGGCGAGCCTAGCAATTTAAAGGTGTGTTCACGCTCTTTACATGCTATTTTGAGTGAAAGCAACCGCAAATAGGTCTTTAGAACACGTATCTTTTGCGGATGCTTTCAGCCTGGTGCAAGAGACCTTGTTTTATGAAAAAACAAAGTAAAAAATAATTACATTTAAAAAAAAGGTGTGCACCCCCTCCCAAACAGCATAAACAACCCTTGTGCTGTTTAGGGGGGGAGCAATTTTTGGGGTTTTAAAAAAAAATATTTTTTTATTTAATTATCTGCTTTACAGGGCGCTGTGCATGATACACTTGCACACCAGCCTATAAGGCAGATAAAGAGGTGTGTTTGTGCAATTTGTACAGTATTCTAAGTAGCATGGATCTAAAGATCCGTGCCCCTCTAAATACCATGTAAGTTACGGGATGCAATTTACACTTACAATCTCAGTGTAAATTGCGTCCGACTCTAAATGAGGCACATAGTGATCAGCTCTGTAAGAAAATATGGGCCCATTTCCACCAAGCTGTTATACATACCTTGTGCTACATGAAAAAACAATCAGTATTTAACTTATGTGCAAAACAGAAAACTAATCTGCACCCCTTGCATTGTAACATGATTTTGTACAGGAGAATTAAATAAGAAACTTCTTAATTTAAGATCCTTAATGAATCAGGCCTCTTATGGGGTTATCCAAATGGGAGACCTTTAATGACTTAGTTTCAATTTTGTAGTGCACCTTAGAAGTCACCACTTACCCTCTCTCCCAGGTCCCATAGTCTCTCTTAAAAAGTATAATGTCCAGAACAGTCCGATTTATGTAAAATTCGTCCTTGACAATATGAATATTGTTTTATAACACTATCTACCTACACTATAAACCCCGGTTCTCACAATACTTTCTTCTTGCAGATAACATTTATGAAAACAGGAAAACAACTGGAAATTAAAAAGTAGTACAGATGAGTTCACCAAAAACTAGGTTGTTTTGAAAATCCACTGATTCCCATTTCTGTTTACTATTTGTTTCATGATTTTTATTAATGTGGCCCGGGGTCTGAGGCTTTCGGTTCTTGTGTTTTTGTCCTAACCACTCACAAGCTGACCATCAGCTCTGTACACTCCTATATTTATCACTACCCCCTGTAAGCACCTGCTATAATCTATCACGTACCATTGCACCAGGGAAATGTATAGATTTTTTAGATTTATATGTACTTTACTCTAGAGGGTAGGGACCCACCGTGGATTACTCAAAAATATTATTTGATCGAACGAAGCCTGGATTACCCATCAGTAGGACCAGTGCAGATTCAACACTCAGCTTCGCTCATCCCTTCCATTACCATCACTGAATGCTGCCATAATCAAAGGGCCTACACTGTGGCTTGTGGCCTATACTGTTGTGTGTTGACTACCACCTGCGGTAACAAGATCAGGCATCCAGGAGATGACATTCACACTTATAAATGTGGACTGTATGTTACTCTGCTATTCTGGCCATGAAGACAGCCTTCAAGATCTGTATCTTCCTGCCACCACCGGTTTTTAGGGGGTCTCATTCCCACATCAGAGGCCAACAAGATCCACTCCAGATGACAAGAAGGGACTTGACAATGGAGCTACATGTCCTAGACTACATATCAAAGCAGTGTAGAGGGCCTCCACCAATATCTCACCCAAGGAAGCAAGAGGTCCAGATGCCCAAGCTGCTAATTTCCTAGGACACAGCAAAGCACCATGTTGCATGCACTTGCTTTTAGGTTTCTCAAGTTTTGTGCAATGCCAAACTGAGATCACACACATACTGTGTTCCCAGGAACCTTCATATATCAAAACAGCACAAATCTGGAAATCCCCAAGAGACCCAATCCACTCCAACTCACCTGTCCATCATTAAGCCAATTTCCCTCACTTTTAGTTCTGTTTGTTTTAAGCCATTTGCAATTCAAAAACTATACTCAATTTATAGTTAAAATAAAAAATATAGTTAAAATAATTAACTAGAAATTATTTGATGCCAACTTGAAACAGAATGAGTTGACTAGTCTATTAAGCTTTGTTTGTACTTCAAAATTGTACTCCATATTATCATATACAAGTACCAGCATTAGTTTGTTTGTATTTAACATCCTGGTTTACATCTAAATTATCCTTGATGGTCTGCGGAGTGCTTCAGTTTTTCAGTAACTGTTACCTATACCACCTAAGAAAGGAGAACACAGCGGTCGTGTGGTACCAAAAATGAAGACAAAATATGGCACTATGACACTAGAGGCACAGGCTGTAAATATATGGAATAACATACCCCAACTCAGGAATTAAACAAAACTATCCAATCACAAAATGGGTGTGAGCTCAGTATTTGATGATGAGTGAACCTGTTTCTAATATGCTGTAAAAAGTATTATGTTAGACCACTTTTTAACTCATATTTACAGGAAATTTCTGCAATGTTACACTTGATTGTACTTGATTGTAACATATTGATCATACAGCTTTGTAAATAGGTCTCATGACCTACAGTTTGTAAATCCTGCTAAAAATAAACATTCATCATCATCCAATGAACAACCGCACAGGGTCACTTCTCTCGCTATGTGTACTGATTGCAATCCTCATGATCTGCTCTTATTCCATGTATAGACTACTACTTATTTTTATTTGATTTGATTTAGGTGTTTGTGTATGTGTTTTGCTCATAAATTGATGTTTATTTAATCTAATATCTGTGTGTCTTGCTTGCTTCAAATTAATCTACATGTTCGGAATGTGTCACTTATGTGGGTTTTTGGCCTAAAGCTGGGTACACAGTACAGTGTTTTCAGTCAACTATTGGGTCAATCAAACGTTAAACAACCGTGTGACACGATATTGTATTAGCATGTATTCTCCAGCAATGAATGAGGATAGTTCCAAAGCACAGATCATCATTTGATTTGATTGATCAGAAGAACTATAAAACTCGTTCAGCTATGGAACAACGTCCTTCCAATCCTGCAGTGTGTATGCTCTCATGATCAGGACATTCATAGAGTTTGGAGTCATGATCAGCCGACAGTTATGACAGTCGAAGAGCACAGATCTGAGGCTAAATCTTGTAAAACGTGTATAGTGTGTACACATGAATCCGCATACTGATCAGTACTTTTTTTCCCGTTGTTGGTACAAACGTTGTAGATAACACATTGGTCAGAAAATTCTATAGTGTGTACCCAGCCTAATATAGTTGCCACAACAACTGCAGTGTAAACATTTATTGGATCATTCTTTTTATTCATATTTAAACTGGTTTGACATTCAGTCAAATTTAGTTGGATTGATGGTAAGTGTGCGGTTTGAAGTTTGATTTACCTTGCACAATGGACATTTAGCTCTGTGTGTTTACTGAGTTTAAAGTTCAAGTTTGAATGGAAAACCTTTAAAAATATTATGCAATGCAGCCATTTAAATTCAATCATATTGATGCCAGCTTGAATATGGTTTAACCTATTTGCCATTATCAAATTTAGCCCAATATAGCAAATTTTCACATTTTATAGTAGGTTCGACTGACCAGTCCAAGAACCACATTAAAACAAATCTGAATATCTTTCAACTGCACTATTTACCTGTCTTAGCAGTCACCTGATGACCACTCATAGGTGTACTTAAGCCACTCAACTTGAGCACTACATGGCTGGACCTATCCATTTTGGCCAAATGTGTGTCACCAAACTGGAAAAAGATTTTATCAAATAATCATCATACAATGCTAGTCTACTGTTCAAAGGAACATTTTCTATCACTGTCTAAGCCGCTTTTCCTTCCGTGTAAATTAGTCATTTAGACTTCCTTTTCCCCATCTAGTACCTACTGTTGAAATTTAAGTGTCTCTATATATTTGTTTGTTGATGTTGTGATCTTTGTTAAAAAAAGATTCAGAGGGTTCTTTAAAGTTCCATTAGAAATGTATCTTAAGTAGATAGAATGTTTAAAGTGTAATTCACCAGTATCACAGCTTTCTATTAGAATTTAACATCACCTACTGGCAACATAGCCCTCACCTGAGTGCTCTAACCCCTGGACCCAGATTTGTACTCATTGATTGATGGTGGGTACACTTTAAACAGCATCTTATTGCTTAAATGGTTTAAAAACGATAGAGCAAAGCAACCAAAATCCTGTTATTCACCTCATGCTAGACAAAATTCCCTTATACTAGTGTAGTTTTGAATATTTCCTTTTAGAATTACATTGCTGTGTACTAGTGTAGCCTATTTAATTATTTTAAAACCATTTTCAGGATTATTAGTTTTTGAATGCATTGGTTAACAATGCTAAATAAGTCTCTACCAGTGATATGTTGTTGTTTTTTTTCTTTTATCATGGACGTTCTGGTGACCTGTTAAATTTATATAGTTGCCAAGTTCAATAATGTATTACTCATTTTAAAAGGGTTAAAGGTGCTTTTGTGCCTTAAGATATACAGAGAAAATGTTGTCTTGTTTAGGTGGAAGATAACACCTCAGTGGTATATCTCATTAGCATAATTGTAGCACAATTTGCATAATTATTCAAGCATGTTTTGTGCATGCATATAATTAAGGTGAGTCTTTATCTTAATTAACATTTCCATGTCTCCATTGGAGTACCACTGTCATAAAATGGTGGTAAAGTGATGTTAGGTTGTGGTAGAGGTCATTCCATCATTCGTATTTTCACACTCAGAAACTTCATGTGGGCTCCCTTTAATACAGTGTAAATGTTGTTCTGTAGATCTTTTGCCCTGATATGTGGGGCCTACTCCATCACAGTAATAATGAAAACCATAATCAGGCAAAAACATAGAATTCCTGAAGGGGGATTTATATTAAAATCGATCAAATAATGTAAATAAATATATACAGTAGATATGTGTTCCCTCTGTTATACCACAGTATATATTAGTATTATAATTACTATCTTTTATTTATAAAGAGTTGACATATTACATCGCGCTGTACATTGACATATAATAAAACAAATGACGTATAATATAATGAAACAGAAGGGAAATGAGTTTGCGATCTTAGAGGTGTAAGGAACACCTTATATATAAGGTAGCTAGTGGAGTAGCTGTGCGTAGCCCTATGTTTTGTATCATGCTCGCTGCTAGAAACAGAGCCAATACAATTGTTCCCCATGTTCGGTGGCAGATGCTGCCACCATGGAGGCAGTGGAGATCACCAATGAAGAAACTGAGATGGCAACAGCAATGGCAGCATGGTGGCTTAGTTGTTAGCACTACCGCCTCACAGCACTGGGGTCATGAATTTGATTCCTGACCTTGGCCTTATTTATGGGGACTTTGTATGTTCTCCCCGTATTTGCGTGGGTTTCCTCCGGGTGCTCCAGTTTCCTCCCACACTCCAAACAACCTACAAGTAGGTTAATTGGCTGCTGTTATATTGACCTTAGTCTCCCTCAGTCTTTGTGTGTGTATATTAGGGAATTTAGACTGTAAGCTCCAATAAGGTAGGGGCTGATGTCAGTGAGTTCCCTGTACAGCGCTGCAGAATTAGTTGCGCTATCTAAATAGTTGATGATGATGATGGCAGCTGGCAGTAAGGACAATTGAGTTGAGGTGGTATTCAGTAGATCTTTTTAACAATATTGAGTTTGGTGTGATGACACTGTCATTACTAACATGTAAATTACCACTACCTTCACAAAGTTTCAACTATTTTATATAATTGTGGAAAGAAGATTATTTGGAAGGAACAGCACAGAGTTGCTGCAGCCTTCACTGTCGCCCACATTCTACATACAATAGATACAATAAAGAAAAATGGAAAACTCTAGTCGTAAGAAAGATATGAAGATTTTGTTATAGCCAATAAAAGCCACATTTGCGTCTTCTTGGCTATGAAATGTAATAGAAATATTTAGGGCTGATTCTTACTGTTGCTTTTAATATTAGTGCATCATGAATCTTTATATTATGTAAATTACTCCCCCTGACTAATACTGGTATTGCTCTGAAAAAAACTGTCCACCAGTGGGAGCAACACTAGTGGGAGGAGACTTTTTCTGCACAGGTAGATGCTAGAAAGATTGGAAGCATTGAACATCCATATTGCACAGATGTTGCTCAACTGTTTTGTTGTTGGGTTTCATGAAACAGTGAATTCTAGATAAATGTTCAAATGAAAAGCTAGCAAAAGTAGCCACAATGTTAACACTTTTGGACACTATTGATTCACAATGACTGTGGATGTGGTCTGCACTTAGATTTGTCAGTCTCCACTCCAGTAGTTTTGTGATCATGTCAGTTGCTTTTCCACTTTGTCCTCTCAATGTGATAAGAACCAAGCTGAAGTCAGCAAGCTAGGGCAGGAGAAATGCATCTGCAGGTAATTAATAACAATCAAACATCTTATAAAACTGCTGACTGCGGCTGTAATGAACTGGGCTCAAGTCGTTGCCTTGCAAATTGAGAGCGCGTTTATGAACCGTGGCAGCGAACAAGATTTTTTTTTCTCTCTCTTTCTCTTCTGCAACTTAATATTTAATGTCGCAGAAAATACAAATAACATGCAAGTTCCCACAAAATTCTAGTGTTTTGCTAGCTAGAAATATTTAATAGTAAAATGAAAGCTTTGTCCTGCCAAGTAGCTTGCCCTAATCTTTTGAATATGCCAAACACACATCTGGATTATCTATGTGTTTCAGGACTACAATAGAATTTCATATTGTTTATGCAGGGATGGGGGAGGGGAGATTTTGAGCTGGTTAAAAATGTTTTTCTCTTTCCAAGAATTTCTTATCCTTCTTTAAATGCACCGTACTGGCAATGCAGAAGCTTTATGTTTTGCAAAGTAAATAGGCTCATGGATTTATTTAAGAAAATAAAAAACACACCAAAATTTTTTTTTTATTGTTTGCCAGAAATCTTTGCAAGACGACCACTGCCACTTAACTAAGGCTTTTTCCTTTTCTATTAATGGTGTCATCCCGAATGCACAGTGCAGACTCAAACAGCACAGCTCTATGAAAATGTTAACATTTGCACAGGGTGAGACCAAGGGGCATACTTTATAACATAGTTAGTGGTCAAAGTGTAAATTTAGAAATGGCGGTAAGGAAATTTAGAGACTGTGGTATGGAAATTTAGTAGTGGCGGTATGAAAAATGTAATGAGAATGTAAGTGAATGGAATTTGATAGGTTTACATAGAAGGCAGTAGCAGAAGTGGTGGTTTGGCATACCAACATATGCACCCCCACTTCATCCACTGAACAGGGTGCAATATGCACACATGTACATAGGGTTCTAAACTGTGCTAGAAAAATGACAGCTACTATCTGATTGGTTGTGTGTTGAGTTGCACATCAAACCATGTCACTAGCCATTAATCAAGACCGTCAAATGAAATTGCCCTGAAGTCTTATGTCAGCGTATTTGTTCTTTACATCAGAACTCTGCTCTGAAAACGCAGCTCTGTCATGCTTACATAAACTAAATAATCTTTTCATTCTTCTTCCCAAAACTACAGCATCTATAGTTTTTATGGACTATTGAGTCAGAACATATTGATATATGGTGGCAGGAGGTAAAGTTTGATCTTGGTCAAATAAATTATATGGCTCATGTCACAGGTTAGAGAAAGTAAGACTATTTTTGTATAACATGAATTATGATCATCACTAAGAATCAGTTAAACAACAAAGTCCATAAAATAAAAGAGCAAGTGAAATGACATTTGCACATTAGCATGTATCAAAGGCTGTGTAAACTGATCTAAATAATAAACATGAAAGAACAGAAGTTATTATACCTAACTAAATAAATCACCATGCTCTACGTCAGTTGTCTGCAGCAGGTTGCCATGCCAATAGTGAAGGGTTTCTCTAATTCAGCAAGAAAAGCACTATCTGGATTGGTTGATTCATATAAAATGCAGAGGCCAGTGATGTCACTGTAAATGCAAATGAATACCTTTTCAGCTTCTTGACCTGTATTAGATTCTGTTAGGAAAATATCATAAAGATGTAGGACGAGCTTCAGCTGACTTTATTGGAGTAGGAATGTCACATGTCATTTACCCTCGCAGTGGAATGCCATATGTCATTTACAATCTATTGTGTATTTTAATATGTAATGGTCCTATAAAGGTGAACTACTATTGACATTTGCTGACCAGCAACTGTTGACTATGGTGGCCTACTCTCCTGAAAAGTCTCTCAAATTTCTAAGTGTTCTCCCAGACACCCAGGGAAACAGTGGGCAGGACTTAATAATGTGAGTAACTGCAAACCGCATTATCCTGACCCTGTCCCCCGCCTCTTATTCATTTTAGTTTGATGAAAAAAACAAATAAGCAAAACCAGGAGAATAGAAAAAGCAAATAGCGACATTCAACTCTTTTGAAGTGAACCAGATGGACTGAAACCTATAGCTCTGTAAACTGCCCACGATATGGATCCCAGCACATACCATCGAGCTTGCTGATGTCTGCATCATCTTATTTTGCACATAATCAGTGTTTCCATATACATTATTGTTTTTTTCATGGTTTTTCGGAGTTTTTACCCTGATCAAAAAATTTCCAGGAAATTGAGAAATACAGAACATTCTAACTTGAACTTAAATATTTAAAAAAAATATATGGCTGACACCAGGTTTCCAAGACATTTGGTGGAGCATGCGCAGGGGACATTTTCCTTTCTTGTGCTGTGACATGAAATCACACATAATTCCCTCACTATACTCCAGTTTGGACCAGTCATTAAGACTCAGGAGGTAGAGGGAAGGCTTAAGTTATTGATGAGTTAGGACCATCAGCGGTGTATGTGTTATGTGAATATTTCACTAGTGTTTACCACAGGGAAAGGTATGATATATTATAATAAAAATATTCAAAGTGTTATGTGAAAGGATAGTGATGAAGGAAGCATTGCACCAGGTAACACTGCAGACTGAAGGAACAAAGGAAATACACTATTCAAACATTGTCAACTAAATAATGAAGTAATTCCAACACCGATAAGACAGGTGCTACACCCATCCAAACAGGTGCCAAATTTACTTGTATATAATGGAACTGGAAATTTTAATTACCTGTCACAATGGGGTATGATTGGGGTCCAGGAACAGTTCCTCCTAAATCACCTGAAGAAGGACTTGTTAGACTGGATTTCATTTCATCCAAACCACCAGTTAAAGCCATGGCTGAATATTCTGTTGTCTAGGGAAGAAGAAGACATAAGCTATATTCAAATGTGATTTTATAAAATAATAAGCAAAGCTATATCTATATTAAGGTTCTGAAACAAAATTGTTAAGATGCGTAAAATGCTGTAAATATAATACTAAGACCCAGTAATGCCTGAAATAAATAATACGTAGCATTTGGCATAACATTGGAAAATCACGCAACATAGTGTAAACTTACGCTTACCCCATTTAGTGTAATGTTGTGGCTCACGAATATGAAAATAGTATGGTTCACTGGTACAGTCTCAATAATTCTAGGTCAAATGACTTAATTTACCAGTTTACAAAGTATAGAAAATGAGGTTATAACATGAATCCTTGTGCCTGGAAATTGTTTCACCAGTGATAATTTATTACACTCTAATAGATTTCTTACACAAAGATAGTGATATATATATATATATATATATATATATATATATATATATATATATATATAGATCGCTAGCACAGCTTATGTAAAGCTGCATTACAACTTTTGCTGCAGTGGCAGAACATTTAAGCTTGCCCTATAAAATGGCTGCTAAGGGGTAGGTGTCCGGGAATGCCAATCAGAAGCCATAATCTCCTTGGCTGCAGCTTCTGATTGGTCCATCCTCACGAATATATAGTCTATAAAGCAACCCCTCATTTATTTACATGTACTAACATATTGTAGGAAGATGCTTACACTCTACATTACAATACAATATCTAAAGGCCATACAATTCTTTTGTATCAAACATATTTGAGCTGTATAAAAAAAACTTAGTTAAGTACAGGATAAGTTTGTGTTTAGTTTTTTTTTGTTAAGCTCCCACATTGTAAAGCTGATGTCAAGTAAGACATACTGTATGTCCTGTTTACTAAGTACAGACAGATAGATTAGTCATAAGGTGTTCTTACCTTTAACATTACAAAGCATATTTACAACTCTCTCTACATAAATAACCTCACCTCTAAATAAACTCTTAATCTTCACAACATACTTTAATTCCCAAGTCTTTATACAGTGTCTTTATCCTTCAAGTCATTTTTAATGGTTTACATTTCATATAATATTTTAGAAATGTTCGCACTACGTTTTCTCAGCCTATTCTAGACAAACTCTATGGGCTAGATTTACTAAGCTGCGGGTTTGAAAAAGTGGGGATGTTGTCTATAGCAACCAATCAGATTCTAACTTTCATTTATTTAGTACTTTCTACAAAATGACAGCTAGAATCTGAATGGTTGCTATAGACATCCCCACTTTTTCAAACCCACAGCTTAGTAAATCTAGCCCTATATCTCTAACACCTTCTAAAACATTTGTGGCCAGCTGGTAATTGGATGAACTTCAATGCTCCTACCATCCTCTTATGTTGGTTGCCAAGCAGTATTATCTCTTCCATCTCTAGCACTCTGCACTGGGTATATTCCATTCTAACCAATTCCTGTGCAAAATAAGTATATAAGGAGACATGCAAACAGATACTAAGCATAGGCCTTTTCGATTTTTTTAAATTCTGTTTGTACACCCCTTTGCCTTTATTTTAAATTCTAAATAAATTCTAATAGCAATCTGTCTTCTTTGTTTAAGGGTCTGTGCACACAGGTGATCTCTATGGAGTGAATCTGATGGCACATGGCTATCTTGTCTAGATAGATGACAGAGCAGGTAAAGTAGAACATGGTCTATGGTTCCACATCCCTGACAGCAGCCTTCAAAAGATGGTCATGTGTGCTGCAGCAGATCTCTCCATGGAGATGAATGACTTATTCTATCTTTTTTACGTTCTGCTGGCTAAAAAAATCCATAGAGACAGAAAATACTAAAACTTTTGTGCACATAGCAAAACATTTACCAGTCATATACAGTATGATACTACATAATATGGTTTTTGAAAATGATGGTGGAAATAATCTATTACACAATGATGTAACCATCTTATCAAATGTGAAGATGGCCCTCGTTGATTATCTTGGATTAATGTGGTACCAATCTTTGGTCTCTACGGAGAACAATGTCTTATAAAAATGCTTCCCTGAAGCAAGGATTACAAAAAAATAAATAATATTTGTTTGCTCAAAAACAACTTACACATTAATTGACTGCACTGACAATCGATAGTCTAAATTCCTAAGAATAGGACCCATCTTGTTTTGCCTATGCTTATGTCAGGATGGGCCTGGAATTAGAGTGCTATAATCTTTCTTGGTAATCCAGTCCAAGAATATTAGCTGGCCTGTTAATAATATTACATGTATACAGATATCATAAAACAGGATGGAAGCACTCACAAGGCCAACCATTCCACATTTTCATACAAATATTATAGAATGGAGCTCTGTGTATAGGATGATGTGTATTACCAATTAGCACTGTAAAGTAGAAGTCTGAGCTCCCAAAGGAAGGTGTAACACACTATACAGCAACTAAAATACTGACTGCCAATCTCAAATTAATTTAATTCAATTAAACATTTTTAATAATATAAGAAACTAATACCCCAGTGTCCCTTCATATGCCGCAGGTTTCCCAAGCCAGTTTCACTATTAAACACCATGTAGGTTCAAATGGTAATATACAGAAGGAAGCAAAGAGGATTGAAGAAATGTATCAGCAATCACATATCTGTCTGTATATACAACTAATTCACTATATATATTTATATTTATTTATTTACATATACACACATATATAAAACATTCCAGTTTTTGGAGAGAAAAAAAATGTGAAAAGAGGTGACGTTGGACACGTTGGGAGGTATATATGACAATAAGCATCTATGATACCTCCCAACCAACAAAGACAACAAGACAGTGGGATTGTGTGCAGTATGTAGGTAATGGGGTTTTACTAGAATTATTATAGCACTCGTTAAGGTTTTATTTTGGTTGTATTTATAGTCACACAGATATCATACTATTTATCTTAGATTCCACACACAGCAATTAGCCTATGCCCAAAAATGTGGTATTTGACAGCAGTATTGCCAGAGCTCTGTATTGTGCTGTGCAGATTAGCACCTCATGAGTTACTACTCTGCAAGTGGTGGAGGCCAGACTCCAACTCACCAGAGCGGACCAGGACAATCTACTTGGGATGAGTGTGTTAAAGTGTGACATCTGCTGTTTATTAATAATGACAGTCCAATAGATAACAATGGCTATGTCCTTGTTTACATTATGAGGGATGAGCACCTGACTTTTTCTCCTAAAAATTAAAAGAAAATACTTTTGGAGCGATGTGCTGCCAACATATTCAAAAAGGGATCTATTACTGCAGATCTGGCAGTCAAAGCAACTCGGATTATTATCAAACCCTAAACGGGCTAATAAATTCATATTTTATCATTCTAAAAGTATTTACATCACTACAAAAGAATCAAATTAAAACATTTGAAAGCGCCCTGTAAATATAAGACCTTAACATGATATTTTTCTCTGTTCTTGTAACATTACACATATAAATAGCTGTTTTTCCATCCTCCCTTTGTTTCTCATTTGTGTTTAATATCTGCATGTAAATGTCTGAAAATAGCATCTGTAATTGAGGATTATGAAGTATAGCCAGCTCCTGACAGGCTGCTAAGGAAGATGGATTATCCTCATTTTTCTGTAAATTTTGTCAATTTTGGAATTCATAAGCTATCAACACTGATCAAAATGTTACTGCACAGCTGTGTCAAAAAACAGGAGAGCGAGCGAGCGAAGGGGAAGTGGTGACGTTAGCTCCCTTGTTCACTGAGAATATTGGTTCTCCTTTCTACTTAACTACCACCCCTCCCACCCACCTTCTCCCTGCTTGTCTAATGCATTACACACTGGATGGGAATCATTCCCAGCTACTTGTTATTTACTTAGAAAAACAAATAAATAAAATATATAAATAAATTGAAAAGAACGCAAATGCTCTGCTGTGCCCATTCAAATCACAAAGTGTAATTTATTGCATATTCTCCCCTCTTTATTTATCCCTAAGTAGTAAACACAATTTCTATTCAGGGGGTTTATTATGTTCTACTCCTTCCAGACAATCACAGCACACTAGAGGCAATTGTTTAGACTCTTCTTCTCAATTTTCCCATTACTGGGAGTAAGTACTGTTGGGACTCTTTAATAGCCCGACTGCAGCCCATATCAATAACAGATGAGGTTTAATCGTCCAACACAAAAATTATTTAGGCTCAGAAAGGACATTCAATGTCATTTGCATAATGGCATTGCTATCCCGCGCACCTAACCCGTCGTGCATAAACAAGGCCCGGGGACCATAAATAATAATAAATCATGACGTCCCCGCATCTCTGGCTGTAATAGGAGCCACTCTTTGTTGAAATAATTTCACTAGAAAATGGGCACTGTAATTTTTAAGACATGTGGCATGCCACAAGGCAGTAAATCTCCTACAAGCACACACATATACAATGAAAAGACTACCCCGCAAGCACATAACTGTGTGAATGAGAGATGGAAAATATTTGCATTTGTGGTTTAAATTGGCTTCTGTGATGCAGGGGAATGACATTAAAAAAAATAAAAATAAAAAGCAAACGATTGAACTGGTGAGCATTTGATTGTGTTGCAATGTTGCATTTCCTTATGTAAAGCATTTGTGGCATCTCCTCTAATTTGCAAATACAATTATAGAAAACAGAATGGAATATTAGCTATGCTTAAATTCACAGAGGAGCCTTTCTACACATTATTATAAAACTGGATTAAAGGAGACTAGAACTACTTTCTCAATGTATTAACAGAGCTATAGTGACCTTATCTAAGATCATGCTTATTTATTGTATATACAGGTTCTATATCTAGGCCTCTAGGAAAATAATTTTAGATGGCATTAGACAAACACCTTTGTGTTAGATGTATTTACAGTAATTGTCTTTTACATTTCACTTTTCTGGTCCCTCCATACCAAGCGAACATTTATCCAGTTGGGACAATGGTTTAGGGGATGCAGAACAAATTTGTGGGGTGTAGGATTATTCCTGTAGCAATCTAAGGCAGCATGCCTTCCAGTGAATGGGCTGCAATACCCTCACGCACTAAAAACCGCAAAGTCTGAAAACAGCAGGCAGTTCCAGGCTGAAGTCAGCATGGATGGAAGCTGATCACAAGACGCATTCTCCAGCAATCATCTAATCATGTATCGCCTTCTTTAGCCTGGAACCCTCCGCTGTTTTTAGTCAGTGTATCGCAGAGATCTGCTATTTTATGTAGAGGGTGGATATCATCAAATTTGGGTGGAAAGGGATCATGGTGGAAGGTCTAGGATTTACCGTCTTGTTTATACTTAGCAACATGTGTAAAAGTTCATTTTAATTCCACATATAGAGAGAGTCAACAAATATTACTGTAATGCAGAGACTGCTAAGAGTTCAGACTTTCCAGATCTATCAGGAGGACAAGTGAGCTAATTAGTAAATGATTTAATCCACCTCCATGTGTGGTATTCATTATTTCACCAGTGATTCTGTGAGGAGAATATGCATTATTACAGACCCCTGAGAACTGAAGAGGGGCATTAGTTCATCTGATAATCAATCCTTTAATAATCAATAAATGTGTAGCATTAAATAAACACAATAAAAACATTAGAACAGTAAGGGCCTGATTTTGAATTAAGAGCAAAGCAAAGAAAAGGAGCAGATTTGCACCTTGGCAAAACCATGTTGCATTAGAAGGGGAGGTAAATTTAAAATGGATAGATTTATAGTTGGGATACGGTATGTCATAAATCAACTTTAATTTCATTGTAAAAATAAAGCTATCAAGTATATGTGTGCTGCATGCAAAAACAGCCAGTATTTTCCTTACTTGCAAGCAAATAAGTCAATTTGCACCCCTTGAATTGTAACATGGTTTGTCCAGGTGCAAATTTGCTCCTTTTCTTTGCTTTGCTCCTAACTCAAAATCAGGCCCTAAGTGTATTAGCAGTAGCATTTTGTTTGAAGGGAGGATGGGTACATTTTTCTATCATCACTTCACTACTGCTTTTTTTTGTTTGGGTTTTTTGTGTTCTCTTTCCTGAAGCAAAAAAATTGTTCTTTCAGCTGGATTCATGTGCAGTCCACTGATTCAGGTGTGGCAGCAACTCTTACTATGTAATTCCAAAGCAATTCAGTAATTTCCCTTTGCAAGCATGTGGGCTTTTTTCTATAAGGTAAAAAGTATCCTGGTAAATTACCAAATTGGCATGGAATTTCAAGGTAATGTGGTTTATTGCAATGGTAACCCTGTGATATTTACCATGATATTTTTCACAATGGATATCTTGGCCCAACAGTTTGCCAATAATGTTTTGCTTTCTAGAAAAGATAATTCAGCAAACCAATAGAGTTTGTGTTGTACACATAGAGAAATAATACAAAAATTAGGCCAGATAGCAGGGCTGTATTTATTACATATGGGGGAAGACATGTAGCAACACTATTCAAGGAGAAGCAAGGAAATCATTTTTTTGTTAATTTTGTTTATATCGTCTTAATGTGTTAACTTTGCAACCTACTCATATCCTTCCAGTGTGTTAACCATTGTAGCTTTATGCATGACATTGATGGTACATTTCCTAATAATGTTTAGCAGATTTATTTAGAATGACGTATAGCAGCATAAACATTTAATAACATAATAAACAGTATTTAGGAATATTAGGCCACATATATGCAAAATACAGATTCAGAAATTCTAATTAAAACCCTTTATTTATTTGAGAGATGCGCAAGTATACCTGCATACCGATTTGAAACAGTGCAGAGCATGAATCACTAAGGGCAGTTGTGAATCCAGTTATAATATAATAGACCACATTTTAGCAGATACTGATCTGGTGCACATTTAGTGGATTCCTGGAGCGCTAGGATACTAGCGCTCCAGGAATCCACTAAATGTGCACCAGATCAGTATCTGCTGAAATGTGACCAAAGTCTATCTGGTATCCTGGAAACCAAATAGATTTTGGTGTACCAAAGTTGGGAAGTTCCTTTTTAAACTTGTAATTTGGTCTCTCATCCCACAGGTGTTGTATGTTTGTGAACCTGTAGTCCCTGGTGTACAGTTACATTTTACAGTGTCGTGAATCTGTGTAGGTTGTTCTGATTCATAAGTAAATCTTGTCAAGTGTATGTTGTAGAATGTTAACTAGTGACACATATTTGAATGTTCAATATACTAATTACAGTGACTACAATATAATTCAAATTGCATACTGCTTCCTTATGATAACCCAAATGATCATTGGTTTGGCTCACTCCTTAGGTAACAGCACTGGATAGATTACTTTTTAGTTGCTGTGTATAATATATTTGTTAAATGTTATATTCTTAGACAGTCCTTTCATGTGAAGACTTTCCAGTACCTTGGACAGCAACCTTTCCCACAGCATGCCAGTACTTGTATAAACTAACTGTAAGTAAACATGTTTAAATAATGTGTTATAGCCTCTTCAGTAATAAAAAGAAGCAAAAAACAATAACAATTTCAAATGTTGGACTTCCAACAAAAATAATGTTAAGAAATGAATGACACAACATACTTGTAAATTAGCATTCCTTTACAATTAAAATACTGATGAACGGCAGCGAGAAATCCTCAGAACAAGGATAATTTGGAAAGCAAGTGCCCTTCCAGCTCGCTTGTAAAATCAGGTGGACTTACCGAGGTTCGGCTGTGGGGCTCATGATGAAGAGCAAGTCGAAAATCGCGCC
Source organism: Mixophyes fleayi (assembly GCF_038048845.1). Lineage (NCBI taxonomy): Eukaryota > Metazoa > Chordata > Amphibia > Anura > Limnodynastidae > Mixophyes > Mixophyes fleayi. Next base: position 239,735,030 of record NC_134402.1, read on the forward strand.
ACTGAGCTGCCGAGCCGCCGGAAAACTCAACCTGTTCCAAACGTGGGAGCCAACGGACCTGCTGAAACCATAAGGTAATGTTCAGAACCAGATCACCCCCACTGTGATCGTGTTCTGACCGTGTTCTTGTGTATTTTAATGCAAAAAGCCTAAACTCAAACATTTAAATACTGCATTTACTAAGTGTTTTTGTTATTCTAGATCACATTTTTTAAATTCCAAACACAGTGACTAATGTTCCTATTATCCTTCTTCATTAAGCTAGCAAATCACATGCATGCAGGGTTATGATATTGACAGTGAAGAAAAAAGGAGATAACCAATATCACAAGCCTACTTAATAATTCAATCTTTCAGCACACTAACATAATGCACACAGTATTAAATAGTTGATGTACTAATGCAATGATTATACCTTGTTTTCGTTGTCTAAAAGTTTAATTAATATCAACATTCCAGAAGCACCGGTTTCTCATGAGAACAGCTAATTCTGTCAAATCAAACACCAAGGAGTTTAAGGGCGTTTATATATATATATATATATATATATATATATATATATATATATATATATATATATATATATATATATATACAGAATAAATGGTCACCACTTTCCATAATTCAAGGTGAAGATCTTGTCAAACGTACATACCTACCTACCTATGTCCTTGCTAAAGGTCCAAAAACGCATCAGAAAATAAAGACAACTTTTCTTCACCATGAAATTTGGAGAATGACTATCATTTTTGTAAAACTATATATATATATATATATATATTATATATTATATACTGTGAATAAATAAATATATATATATACACATATATATATATATATATATATATATATATATATATATATATAGACCATTTACAAGTAAACACACATAACAATGCCTGGGGTTACTACTTAATAAATAAAAAATTTTTGAATATAGACTTGTTATTGGTGGTCATGGGGCTAAGGTGTCCATTTTAGGACATTCATGCCAGAGATAATATACTTCACATTTATTCATACACTATTTGAATAATACCTACTATTTTTATCCTTCCTTCTTATTTTCCTCCATCAAATTACAGTGCTCATTTCAGCCCATTCCCAATGCAGCAACTTTTCAGAGAATCACCTCACAAGACACAGTTGTGCGACAGACTGACTGGTTCTCTTTCTCTTGCATAAATTAACGAAAAACTAAGTATACCAAAATGTAATTTAATATACTGTTAATTTAAATGATTACAGGTCCAAAACAACTAATCATATAAGTCACTTTGAATTTCCATTATCTGTAGAAAAACATGGGACTTGTGGTTTTTATTTGGTCACGGAACTCATTGTATTTACTTATATTCTTATATTTCATAGTACAGAGTTCTTTACCCCATATATTTGAACATATTGCTTAAAGATCCAGGGTTTTCTTCAGAGCTAATGAGATAAATACACCATAACAATGAAAACACAATATCATTTGGTGTTTTGGTCTTTTTATATTAAACAAGACATGGGTGGAGGAATGGAAAGCAGGGGGAGATGGAGATGGTGACATAGGATTTCAGGAGGTGGGGCTGGGTGCCAGGAGAGAGAGTGCCCAGGGTGCTACAGGAGATGGTAAAATAATAGTAGTACCAATTAATCTCTATCTACTATTGTCATTTTCCATCTTCTGTATAATTTTCTCCTTTATTTTCTCCTCAATCTCGCTGTCTCTCTCACGGTCCTCCCTGTCTTACTTTCCCTTTGACTTTCCCTGTCCTAGTCTCTCAGCTTGTCTCACTTACCTGTCTCATTTCTTCTCACCAACGTTGTATGTTCATCAGATCAGCTCAGGAACTTCACCACACTGCTTCCCGCTCCCTAGAAATACAACTGTGTTGGCATAGGAAGCAGTATGGCGAATGTCCTCTGCTGACATGCCGCTCACAAAGTCTCCTTCATCCTTCACTGAGGAATCAGATTTTGGACTTTTAACTGGAAATAAGTTATAAATAATAATAACTCTCGCTGGAGTCTTTTAAGCTAAAAATGAAATCTCTAGGTACTGTATATGTTGTTTGTTCAGATATGGGCATTTGTGTGTAGGTTAAAAAAATGTCTCTATAAGGGGATTCTTGCTGGATCACAAGAGAGCTTATATCTGATGCAGACACTTTTGCTGTGCCACTTGTATATATATATAATAGTTTTGATAAGTCGATCAACTTAAAAAAAAAAAAATCTAATTACTAATCAATATTTGTCACTTGAAAAGCTTAATGTGAGTGACAAAGGGAATGAGGCACTTTCACTAAAAATTAACAGGTCCGGCATTAAAATTGCAGTTCATTAAGCAAGTCAGCAGGCCTGTTAGTTTTGCTATAGATTTATCTATCTTTCTTTTCTTTATAGTTTAAAAAGCTGCAGGAGGTCAGTCAATATTCCTATTCCAGATATCTCAAGGTCTCCATTCCTGTCCTTTCTGATACATGTTATTTAATTGTTTACTATTGCTTCACTGTCTATTAATTTTCTTTAAAATGCATACGATCACAAAATAAAATGCCTAAACCACTCTCCATTAATATTTAATCTACAGTGTCTATTGAAATTATAAATAAAGCTTAACAAATCAAATCATTTCTTCAGCTGAACAATATACATACATAACTAGGGAATGTTTCTAAGCTGAACATCTTGCATAAGACCATTTCAGCTTCCAGCAGTTTGTTAGCATACCTAGTGGACATATAACAGTCATGGGTCATTTAAGAGCGGATGACTACATAGGGACTAAAACTCCTTTGCAGGTCAAATTCAGAACCGATTCATTTGACCTACTGTCAATAACATTTGAAAGCCATTAGAGGGTCTCCTGCACATTAGCTGGTGAAACGGCCCATCTCATGACATGGAGAGAGCTCTGGGATTACAAATGAGGTGTCAAAACAAGTGACTTTTCTTATATGGCTTTTTAAGTATTTCCACACTAAAAAGAAATGTAAATATTGTCTGACTAATCTAGGTAAGGGTTTGTCAATTGGTAGATATAACCCCACAGGTCACTAAGGCAGATTTAAGATGAACTGAGACCTGTCAAATTTACTTTGGGATTGACTGTGTTAGTAAAGTGTAAAATACACATATCAGAGGGGATGGTGGGGATTTATAAACATTTATAAACCTTAGCTGTTGTATGCTTAACTTTGTGCGCTTAAGAAGGACTGACATATAATGAGTACTTTGGTAACATTAAGGGGGGTACATTGTAAACATTCAGTAAAAAAGAAGACTCCTATACCTTATATCAAGCAATCAAAGGTACATTTAAATAAAAATATGCTAAGATTTTACCGTAAACATCCAAAGGGATTTTTGTCTTATTTTATTTCTGGCACTAGTCTTAGCACATCTAAGACTACAAATAATTAGTATGGAAATTCTTGTAATGGTGCAGATGCAGCATGTGCCACAGAGTGCAAAACTCTTTTGAAGGACTGAGGTCAAGGGCACAACTGACATGATGAATGAACAACTCTGGTCTATGTTAGAAAAAATTACTTAATCCCTATAGGCTAACCATTTAGACACATGCATGATGAGCAAATGACAAAGCAAGCCTTGCAAGACCATCCAGAACTATACTGTGCTAATGCCGCACTTCACAAACTAGCATCTTAATGCGGGCACATTCCTTAAAAAAATCTGTGCTGTTTAACCCCTGTCGACCTTTGAACTTCATGAAAGGTCATGTTGATGACACAATTTTCCCAGCTGTCTTTCCGTCTTTGTCTATTCTGCTGCAAACCCACAGCCCTTTCTATTTTGTAGTGTATTGATCTGTTGGCAGCAAGGGGCTGGATAATTAGCCAGGAATTAGGGTTTCTATTACAGCCAGGAGCTGCCCCAGCTGATTTATCACCTGAATAATTTACTGTGATTGAAAGGAAATTAAAATGAACTCCATTTGACAACTGTGTGCCTTTATGGGCTTTAGTGAAGACTCAGAAGCCAAATTAATAGCCTGTGTTGCTTAATAGTCTACTGAGAGTAAATATAGAAGGATTCCTTTCTGCTCGCTCTCTCTCTTGAAGGGAATAAAAGGGTTTGCAGTAGTCACAGACATAAGACAAATTAGCAGTCAAACAAAACAGTTTGTACGGTCAGTTTCAGAAGCAGCTCTAATTGATATAAATAGCAGCTCTGGTTAATATTTGTCATAAACTGTAACACTTCCCGGTGGTCTAATGTTGTTATATTAATGGTAGATTGTACCATCAACTAAAATGGTAACTAAAATATATAATTTAAATGTAATAAGAGGCAGTATACTAATAATAGTAGCAAAATAACATATCAGCCACAGACATCATATGTATGTATGGTTGGATGGAATCCTTATAACGTTTATGTTCTGGTCTTAATAAAAAAAAAAACGTAAGCTTAGAGTAACCATTGAATAGTTAAATAGTAACACAGGCGCAGAAATGCCACAAAGACAACAAAGGCAGTGGGGTAAATTATGAACATAAATCCCAATCCCAAAAGGGATACCTATAGGAGTTTTACACTCCCCTTACAATAAATGCTTATCACTGCATTCAATGCCAATCACCCAGGACTAGTTTAATGATGAGGGAACAGTTAGTGTCATAGAGGACAACATTGGTTGTGAGCCCTTTAATTACATGTTGCCGTCTATGGCACTAAACCCACCTACCCCTGTGTATGACTACTTTAAAATTCTGTGTGAGGTCTTGTAGGAACCTCACATGATGTGCGGCTGCACACACTTCCAGGTATTATGGTACAATGAAATCGGTGGAAATCCTAATCCCGATGAAGTAAATCCCGACACTACTTACACCGTCAGTGGGATAGCAAAACTGACATTTACTCTTAATTCCGAAGGTGTCATTTCCCGATAAAGTCTTAATTTGTGACTGTATAGAAAACTAACGTGGAACTATTGCGGTGGTTTAAGATTCAGGCAGCCCCATGGATGTCACTTTTAACAGCCGCACTACTAATTATGCTGCTAAAGTAGCAATGCAAGCAGATGCAGGCTGTACAAGGCTTTTTACTAAGCCTTCTATTTTGGAGAGCCTGCGCCTGCTCGCATTGCACGCAAGTTACATTTTTAAAATAATTACAGAAATTGAGCATACATGCGGCCGTATTCAGATCCAAGTGGATCTCAAGATAAGTTTCCATTTGAAGCTGGGTTATGGTATGCTCAGCCGAAACAGTACTTGCCCTATGTTAACAGACAGAACAGACTGCGAGATACACACATCCATATGTGCAATATAAAGTCCCCTCTGAATGCATGCAAAAAAAATATAAATATATATAAAATCAATTACCAATTCATAATACTATAAAAATGTGGGGTATTTTTTTAAAAAATATATATTTTCTTGTTTTTAAAATTTTGCATTGAATACGTAAATCAGGACGCGCTTAATGCATACTGTACAATGCATTTATAAAGTCAATCTTTCTTGCATACACATTTTCTTTGCTATCTAGTGGCACCAGTACTAATACAAAGACTACGCCGTGACAGTCATCACTATCAGTCGGCACTTACACCTGCATAGTAGATGGTAGAAATGATACGGATATAAATCACGTACTTAAGAGAAACCCAGAACTTGAATCGGACACATCTGCGTTAGCAACCCTCCAGACGCCTTTACTGTTCATTGCCTATGCTCATCCGCCCCTTCTCTTCCCAATTCCGCCCTTGAAATCGTAGACAGTAGTAAGTGTCATTTGCGATCAGACATGAATTGGATGCAATTGTCTTCACTGGTGTAAGGTCTGTTTCTGAGCATGTATAGAGCTATTTCGCGCAAGATATGGCACGCAGCGGGACTCACATCCAAAGATAAATTGATATGTATAGATAGTTTTCTTATATACTACTAGCAGAAAAAATTACCATACTTTTTATACTATAAAACACACTTTTTTTTTTGCTTAAACAAAGTTTGACTCCACAATGTGTATTAACAGTACAGAGTGCATTCAGGCAAATGAAGGGTGTGTAAACATTTCCTTTTGGATACCACACAAAAATCTAGCATACAAAATGCCTTATCATGAAAATAAATTGATAACGGGCCCACATAGTAAATATGTAAATTGTAAGTCAAGTGAGCAAATGACTTGAGCAAACCAATTATGTAATCAAATGGTTAATCTTATCTCTTTACACATTACAGTAAAGTCTATTTTCCCAGAATGCAAGAACGATATTAATATATTGCCCATGCTTTTGGGCAATATATTAATATCGTTCTTGCATTCAGGGAAAATGGACTTTACTGTAATGTGTAGAGAGCTAAGATTGCCCATAATGTGTAGAGAGATAAGATTGTAGAAAGATACATTGCCCATGTATCATGTCTTTATTATTATTTTTATATTATACTGTGCTACACATACTGCATTGAATGTTTCTCCTCTCTATCTTTCACACAAGTACTACTCTTCCTCAACAAGACATATGGTTACACAGAAAGAAAAAACTAGCTACTGAATCTTACAGTAGTAGTGACAAGAGCAGTTGAGAATCTGACCTGCTTCCTACTCCCATCTCATGCGAACACAGATTCAGACAGAGGCGAACGAGGGCAGATTCATGCAGTTTGATAGCAGCAGAAAGCAGCAACCTGACAGCATTTAGATTCAGAAACTAGAAGAACATTTACATTTCTACAAGTTCTTAACCTACAGAAGGGAGAACATTGTGTGACTAATATGCTCTCTTAATATACCCAGCACACAGCATTTTACAGCTGATAAATTTTATTAAGAGTGACAATTATACCTTTTCTAGCAGTAAAATATTAACAGAAATACTTTTAACTATATAAGTAGAAGATTTATCCTAATACTCATACTGTAACACATAACAGATTGGTACGTAAGATGAAAATTCCAAGGCCAGGGGAAAAAAAGTGGATATATAGGTATATAACTAGCTCAAGAATAGAAATCAGGGGTAAGTATAGTGGAGTACCACAGGAATCAGCATTTTTTTCAATTATCTGGTGTCCATATTTGCAGATAACACTAAAGTTATTAAAACATAATAGAATGTTATGTCACTGCAAAAGTAAATGCAAGGCAGAAAAAATCTATGAAATGTAATACAGGTGTAAAATTCTGCACCTATTAATCATTATATGATTAACACTTTAAATGAAAAACAACTGGGAAAATTTAGAATTTAAAACATAGTTGCCTACTCTCCCGGAATGTCCGCGAGACTCCCGAGAAAGCAGGCAAGCATCCCGGATGCAGCCATCTCCGTTGTTGAAGAGGGTGGGGGCGGGGCTAAATGCATCATCATGGCCCCGCCCCCTGATGCAATTGCCCGACATTGTCTAAGATTGACATGGGCGGGGCCTAACGGCGCAACAGGCGTGACCAAACCCCCTCAACGGACCCCGTACCGGACAGCTGCTTTCAAAAGGAGGCAAGTATGATTTAAAAGGATTTAGGAATATGATAATTATCAGACCATATCTAGAACAGTGTTCCCTACATCCTACATCCCTAGTTCCTACATCTCCCCTTCTCCCGGAGTCACCACCTCACCTCAAATCTCACTTACTGTTATCAACACTACAATTTCTTTAACCTCCTAGCCGCCCTGGCATCACACTTGTATTAGCCCTCTGCTTTACTCCTCACATCCAGTCCTCTTATTGTCCTCACATCTCCAATTTCAAAATATTGTTAGAATACATTATTTTCTAGCCCAAGATACAACCAAAATGTTTAACCATTCTCTCATCATCACCTGCCTCAACTACTGTAACCCGTAATTCTTCTTAATTGGCATTACCCTCACCCATGTGTAGCAACTTCAATAAATCCTAAATGCCACTGATCTTTCTCTTTAGCTGATCCACATAAACCAACAACTCTTTCAAATCCATACACTTCCCATTTCCTCCAGAATAGAATTCAAAGTACTCACCTTCACCTAAAAAGCACTCAATAAGACCACCCTTTCATACATCTGAAATCTTAACTCAAATTACTCTCCCTCACACCCTCTTAGATCTGTCTCTGGCCTGTGCCTTGATTCCTCTCTGATAGTCACCGCTCACTCCAGTCCATACTGTTACCCCCTTGTGTAATTCCCTAACTCGCCTGATCAGACTGTTCCCCCGTTTCTTCTCTGCCTTGAGAATAAAGAATCTTTCGTAGGGATGTTGTTGAAGGTGACCAGCCATGCACCTTACCAGGAACAGTGTTCTGAAATATGCACTACAGTGTCTGTGAACTCTACCCTGTGGAATCCATAATCCAGATTTATTTCCACATTTTCAGATGAAATATGATGCAGCCTTTTATAACTTGTCCAGTTCTTTCTTAAGAATCCAAATCGGTAGAACCAGGAAATTGTGTATTTAAAACTCTTTAAATTCATACATTTTTCGCTTCTCAACAATTAGAGAATAGGCTATTTTATCAAAACACTTCTCTAAAGAGTCAATAAGTTCACCTATTGCAGTTATTTTTTTCGCCAGTCTAGCTACAGATGCCTTAAGACAGTGACATTACCCCTAATCTCAGTAATAAGTTAAAACAATACCTTTAGTCAAGAAAGAGACACCTATTTGTAATAACATATCAACAGCCATTTTAAACAAGTGTTACAAGCTATAACAAACAAATCTAACAATAAAGCAGGAAGAATCCGGGGGGCGCATGTAAAGGCTCGAAGGGTCGCATGCGGCACTAGAGCCACCTGTTTTCCATTACTGCCTTAAAATCTAATTCAAATGTAAAAACTGAAGTTTAAATTCATGAATTCTGTCAAAGGCAGAGTCCGAATCAGCATATGTTATTGCTGGACTATTTGACTTTTTGGCTTGAAGACCATGGTTGTCTCAGGAACTAAGCACATCCATAATTAACTCTCTGTGTGCCTGGTGCTGGTTAAGAACAGATTTCCCACCCCTGAAGCAGGGGTGCATCATTAACCATAATCCTCATGAATCACTTATTTTTACGAGCTTGAAGCTTTTGAACAATTTTTGCATGAAGTTGAAGACAAGACACAATCTTCAGAATGTCCCTGTTGCATAGTCTTAAATATAACCAGCATGGCTTCTTGAGAAGATTTCTTTTGTGGATATCGTTATTTAACTTTTCTTAATTCTGTAAAGTAAGTGAGTATGAAGGCTTAAGAAAGCTCACGTACCAAAAGAAAGGTTAGGATGCCCCTAAAAAGGATTAATATTTTATGCAGACATGCAATTGCAAGTCTGCAGTCACACCCCAAGTACAGGTTAGAGAGGTATTCACACTTTTCAACATTAAAACATTTTCTCACCCTGAAAATAGTTATTGTCACACTCATTGAATGACAGCTGGCAGGCCGACTACAAGGCTGCTGGTTGTATCTGTTTAATTTGCGCCAATACCCCCAACATTAGGCTGGAAATGTCAACAGTAAAGAAAAAATAATTATAAAATACAGAAATTAAAATAAAAGCACAATGATTATGGGTCTCATTAAGAGTTGGATGTACAGAATTTTTTTTTCCTAAGATACGTATTTCCGTACTGTGTATGCAGATTTGCATATCATTGACTTGCATTCCCTTACGCCTGGAGAGGTGGAACGGGGATGAGCATAGGCATGCAAGCATAAGCTGAATACAGCAAGGGACTGTTCACATAATTGAGACACAATTAAACTTGAATACATCTTGGATATGCCTTTTTGAAGGCATATCTCTTGCAGGTACTGGATTTGCATTACTTAGTTGGCATTTACATTTGGATTATTGCCTGAAAATAGATTCATATTTAATTTCAAGGAGGTGAGCAACACATGTGGAGGTGTTTATATTTCATTTCATATTGAAAATTTTATATAGAACATGTGATTTTCTCATTTATTGATTAACTGTCAAGAAAATGTTCTCTCTTGAGTATATGGTACTTCATCACATTATTATATTGTGTACAAATAGGATAATGTGATTTTTTCATTTACTTCTAAACCTGTCAAGCCACATCTATAAGCTATCATGGGGAATAATTATATACACTTGAGTGTCAATACCTGTGTTAATACTGTTTTTGAGCTGACACATCCAACTCAGCATATCTACATAAGTACGTATTTTTGCGTACGTCTTTTTCTGCATACATTTAAAGTGCAAATGTCCTAAAAGAGCACCTATATAGATTGATTTTTATATATTTTATTGACATGTATCTTGTAAGTCTCCTATACATTACACAATTTGAAAAATCTGGTTGATCTCAATAAAGTTGGAAAATATCACTGGGATCTAAAACAATGTGAAAAAACAATCATGTGGACATGTCACACAAGGGATGTTATTGCTAGATTTAATCATTTTTAAATATTGGAATCATTTTAGGAATGATTTTCATATGTCATGATTTAAAAATAGGTTAATTCATTAATTAATATTTGGTCAAATCTGGTTTGGGAAATGTATGCAGTTTTGTCTCAGACTGCTTGATTTGTGAAGAAATCACTGTAAAAATATTTCTACAATTAAACAAAAAAAATGCATTAAAACCAATAAAAATATCAAAATATTGCAATTAACTTTAAATTACTTTGCAATAGATCCCTTTAAACTCTTGTTGACACTGCTTCAACACAAATGACACAAGATAATTTTCAAGTGGATTTTAAATGCAAGCCTGCTTGTAAATTTATCAATTTAATCCATGTCGGTGATCTCTCCTAGGAACAAATCAAGTTGTTAATCTCATGGTTCCGCTTAACAAGATATATTGATGTTGCAATAAATGGAAAACATTTAACCATTAATTCTTCAATTTTGCATTAACAGACAACTGCAAAAAAAGAACATGCTATGGAGTGGAACAGTTAAATGAAAGGGCTGCAAATCATTGTTCATGTATAGGGGGTGTCCTACAGTCAGTAGTATTAAATGTGAAACGTCGCAGTTGAAAAATTATACATATAGGGCAACAGATCCTTTTTAACATCCTTATTATAATTTAATATTATTATTTTCACAAAATATATAAAGGATATAAAGGAAAAAATAAAGAACACTGCTACAATATGTAATCATAAAAAAGTAGTTTGTGTATGAGATCAATGCTCTTTATATAAAATTATCTATTTTTAAAAAATAGCACAAGAATTGGGCAACAATGACTTAAGCCTGCAAATCATTATATTTGCCTAAATCTCAAGGCAGAAAATCTGTGAACCCCATGTCATCATTAATTCATTTTCTGTATCCCAGAATGGTAGAAAGTGAATATCACCAGTGTGAGAGGATTCTTAGTCTATGTGACAATTCATGAATAGCTAGTACAGGTGTTTTTACATTTAAAGATCTATAGAGTAGGATCAGTGGTCCAATCAATTATATTTAATACACTGGTCCTATAATGTTGAATATAAATGAAGAAAGAATGTATGTTTCTCATACACCATTTGGGAAAATAACATTGAAAGGATGGAACTTGATAAGAGTGTACATCGCGCCTACTGTGTCCAGCTATTTTAAATTATTTTTAAGATAAATTTAAATATTTTTCAATGGGTAATTAAATGATACAGAAATTATTTCTATGGTAAAAATGGCGTGCGTGGAAAATAGGCCGGATTCTGACCTTCTGCTTGGACTGTTCTTCTGAATCTGGTGCAAGGCATAACATCTAGAATCAGGGATAATGAAATGTTTGGGTTTTCAAGATCTACTTCCCCATGATCAGGGCCGCTGAGAGGGAGGGGGGGGGGCAGGTACTATGTACCCGGGCCCGGGTGTGCCAGGGGGACCGGGGCTGCTCTGGCGACTTTTCTTTTTTTTCTTTTTCCCTTCTTTTTTTTCAACATTTTTTTTTCTAACAACTCTTTTTTTTTCTTACGGTCCCAGGGGGGGAAGGGGTGTGCGGTTGTGGCTCTGCTTCTGATGGCCGCCGGGTCCGCCAATCCAATGACGTCACGCGAGAGTCCCTTGCTGTGCTCTCGCGTGACTGCTTGTTTTGGGTGAAGCTCACAAAGATAATAGTTGGGCCTATTCAAACTAAGCATGCCTGCGTATGTACGTACGTGCGTGCATGAGTGCGTGCGTGGTAATCTCCAATGTGGCAAGGACTGAAGTGAATGACAAAAAATATCTTTACAGTGCTGCGTAATATGGTGGTGCCTTATATACCAATCAGCCACAACATTAAAACTGACAAGTGAAGTGAATAACATTGATGATCTCATTACACCTGACAATGGAATATATTAGGCAGCAATTGAACAATCAGCTCTTGAAGTTGATGTGTTGGAAGTAGGGAAAATGGGTAACCGTAAGGATCTGAGTGACATTGGCAAGGGCCAAATTGGATGGTTAGACGATTGGGTCAGAGCATCTCCAAAACGACCAGTTTTTGCGGGGTGTTCCCAATATGCAGTGGTTAGTACCTTCCAAAAGTGGTCCAAGGAAGGACAACCGGTGAATTTGTGGCAGGGTCATGGGCAACCAAGGTTAATCGATGTGCGTAGGGATCGAAGGCTATCCCATCTGGTGCAATCCAATAGAAGAGCTACTGTAGCATAAATTGCTGAAAAAGTTAATGCTGGCTATAATAGAAAGGTGTCAGAACACACAGTGCATCGTAGTTTGCTGCGTATGGGGATGCTTAGCCATAGACCTATCAGAGTGCCCATGCTGACCCCAGTCCAATGCCAACAGTGCCTACAATGGACATATGAGCACCAGAACTAGCCATGGAGCAATGGAAGAAGGGGGCCTGGTCTGATGAATCACATTTTCTTTTACATCATGTAGACAGCCGGGTGCATGTGCCTCGTTTACTTGGGGAAGAGATGGCACCAGGATACATTATGGGAAGGAGGCAAGCCAGCAGAGACAGTGTGATGCTCTGGGCAATGTTCTGCTGTGAAACCTCGGGTCCTAGCATTCATGTGGATGTTACTTTGACACATACCACTTACCTAAACATTGTTGCAGACCAAGTACACCCCTTCATGGCAATGGTATTTCCTGATAGCAGTGGCCTCTTTTCACAGGATAATGCACCCTGCCACACTGCAAAAAATTGCTCAGGAATGGTTTGAGGAACATGACAAGAACATGACAAGAGTTCAAGGTGTTGATTTGTCTCCAAAATCTTAATCAGATCGATCATCTGTGGAATGTGCTGGAAAAACAAGTACGAGCCATGGAGGGCCCATCTCGCAACTTACAGGACTTAAAAGATCTGTTGCTACCATCTTGATGCCAGATACAACAGAGCACCATCAGGGGTCTTGTGGAGTCCATTCCGCTAAGGGTCAGAGCTGTTTAGGTGGCACAACCAGGACCTACACAATATTAGGCAAGTGGTTTTAATGTTGTGGCTGACCGGTGTAAGTAATCAATAATAATAGCAATGAAAATAATATTTGTCTTAAGTTACCTGCTTATACTTGGCTGCTAAGGGTGACTTGGATTTGCCCTCTACATCCAGCTCTAAACTGCAAAGGGCAAGTCTTACTTACAGGGTCACATTTGAGGTCACATATATATGCCCACATCGTGATGTCACAATATGCATGTGCCCACTAAGCAGTGAAAATAGCAGATATAGGGAGAGGCTTTTTCAGAGCCTCAATTTCCAAATCGCCTGGCTTAGAAAAGCTTTGAAGCACCCTCATTTGAACGGAAGTCGTCCCCTTTTTCTACCAAGATTGTTTGATAATTGCCTGCTGATTGTATTTGATTAGCAGGCAATAAATAACCTAGTAGTAGATAGGGGAAATAATGGCTCAGATCTCACCCCCTGGCTTTATAAGAAACTGAGGCAATCTAATTTTTTTTTAACTTTATGTTTTATTTAGCAGATGTGATTTACATACATAACATAAATGGAAAAACAATCACAATCACAGTGAAAAACCACATACATAACATAAATGTAAACCAACCACAATCACAGTGAAAAAAACACATAAAATAGGTAACTAAACCGATACAAACTGGAACATGAAATGGCATTGATATTATGTGGGAAGGTGGTTGGGGGGGCGGTCATCACTGATAGGGATCATGAGCTATCGGGATAGTCAGTGAGGGCATAACTTAATGAAGGGTTAAACAGACAGGGGGATTGTCAGAGTATTCAAGTGGCAGTCCGAAAGGTGAAGGGCAGAGAGCTACATGTATAGCCAGGGGGCCCAAAATTTGGGTGAACTTATCTTCTCTTTCATGCATGTGGTAGGTGACTTTTTTCATATGAACAATAAACCAAATGTAGAACTTCATTGAAGAGACGCGGGAAGAGTCAATCTGCTTCCACGCCTTGGCAGCCAAACAGCGTGCCACAGGCAGTGCATGAGAGGCCAGCTTTGTTGAAGGAGTGTCAATATTCTGGAGAGGGTAACAGGGGAAAAAGGACCACGGTCCCTTCCTAACAGCACATTGTAAGAGGGAGGATAGAAGGTTCCGGACTTTATCCCGGAAGGGAGAGATCTTTGGGTAGAACACCTGAGCGTTGAGTGTGGTTCAAGTAAAACTACTAATCATTTTAGGATTGTAAACTTGAATCACAGAGGGGTCCCTTATAGCCACAATTCTAGAGCCTAAGTTAGTGGCCAAAAGCCTGTCAGCCTTATCACCCATTTCATAGTAAAGCAGATTCAACCCTTTTAGCTTAATGAGATAGGAGAAGATTAAGCTCTCCTCAGACAAAAGTTATTTTCTTTAAAGTGTTGGAATCCGGACTTTATCCCGGAAGGGAGAGATCTTTGGGTACCACCACCAGAAGTGTAGAAAGATGCCCCTTTGTTCGCAGACCTGCAAGCAATCAGAAGAGATAGCTGGGTACATTTTAGAGAGGTACCATCTAAAATAAACTTTATAGGCAATTTCTTTGATCAGAGTAGAGATCAATCTAAAGGCCACTTTAGATCTGATGGTCTCCCAGCAGTCCGCACAGGTCCCAGTCCCACTCCCTCTCATGTCTGTTTCCAGAGTCTAGTATGTCTTTGAGGAGAATATTATAAAGGGGTGAAATCATGCCTCTCCATAACAGCGAGGTCAGACAATATATAATCAGAGAGTGCCAGTAAAATATCTCCAATTTTATTTTAGCAAAAGAGGCCTGGGCTAGTTCTCCTGGTATACGGACTCTTAAGAGGTAGTAATATAAACTCCTAGATATTTCATCCTCTTCTTTTGCCACCTAAAATTGAATTGGGAGGTAAGATTTTGACTTTCGTGAGGGGGAAGATTGAGGAGTAAGTCCTCCAATTTAGAAATATTCAAGAGGTTCTATGACAAGGGCAAAAATTAGAGGAGAAAGGCTCTGGCGTGTGCCATTACTCATAGAATTGGGGTCCAAAGGTGAACCATTGACCATAATCCTTTTAGCTTAATGAGATAGGAGAAGGTTAAGCTCTCCTCAGACAAAAGTTATTTTCTTTAAAGTGTTGGAATCTGGGCTTGGGTTCTAGCTGTTTGAGTTAGTTAAGAAGATAGGTTTGGCGAGACGCTTCTTTTTGGATTTGGAAGCCAGGACTAGAAGCTGCCCTCTGATGACTGCCCTATGGGAGATATCAGGGGTATCATTAGTCTCAAAATATTCAGAGAGCAGGTATTTGAGATGGGCAACTGAGCTACAGACATGGAGAACTCTCCAGGTAAATGTAGAGGGTCAGAGTGCGAAAGAGGAAAGGTCAGAAGAAATCAGGGCATCATCTGACATGTTATGTGGTGAATTTTGGAGTTGAGAAGTTTAAGGGTAAGATCGTGGCTGAGTAGGACCATGTAGATTTTGGAGTAAGTATTATGGATGGTTAAATAGAAAGAGTAATCCCTGGCAAAGGAATCAGATATCCACCCCGCGTCACTTAGATTCTTGAGTTTCAAGAAATCTTGCAAAGCTTTAGAGTACGCGATATCCTTCCATTCATGTGGAGTGCCTTGGGGGGAATGGATCTATCTAGATTTGAGGTAAGGACGGTATTAAAGTCACCCTTGACAATCAGCTCTCCGTGCTTAACATGAGACAATAAGGTGCCCAATTTTTTGAAGATTTTGGGCTGTCCCGGGTTCAGGGCATAAACATTCACAAGAGAGCATTGTAAATTGTTTAACTTGCCAATCAGAATAAAAAATCTACCCTACTTCTCCTTATGGAAATCAAGGAGGTGAAAGGGGAGGTGAAAATAATCGCCATCCCACGTACTGCTATTTGTAATCACATGTACATGTATGGTAGGTGAGCGGAAATCCGTGAAGATCGAGATAGAGATATTTGATAAAGTGTGTATGCTGAAGGAAAATCAGATCCCCCTTCAAGGCATAAATAGATATATGGCATTTACTATGCTTTTGAGGTGAGTTAAGCCCCTTTTACATTATAGAATACAATGCATACAGTAATGAGCAAGTTAACGGAGAAGGGTTTGGGAAATGAAACATGGATTTTAATGGCAGAATTGAATGACCTAAGAGGACAGGGTGGCCTGATGACCTGTGGTGGGCAGCAAAGGAGTAATGACGGAAAATATTAGGGAAATTGACGATGGGTGGGGTGTCACCTGTTTACAAAGCTGGTGGGCAGAAAGGACAATACCATGGGTATCTGAGGGCCAGCTGTGAGGTGAAAGCTCTGTGGTGAGTATGGGAGACAGCAACTAGTAAGTGGACATGTTTATGGGTGTGGGCAGGGAGGAGTAAAGAATTAGCATTTTCAAAGTGGGCATGGAGAAAACAACAGGTCAGCAACATCGGGAGAGCAACATACGAGAACAGTTACAGTAACGCTTTTGCGAGACAGGCCTGAGGTCGGCAGTCAGGAAATATTGAAAGAACAGCAAGTTCTGTCTAAATGAACAGTGGCACCAGCAGGAGTACATGTGTAGTATAGAAAGAGAGAGATAAAACAAAAAACAAACAAAATACAGGGACAACTGCAAAACAATAACATGATGACATAAAAGGGTCTAGTTGTGATGGGAGCTCAGGTTAGACGGCCAGAGGGGAAAGCACCAAGGAGGGGATCTCACTGTCACGGAGCCTGAGTTTGGAATAGGCCTCGAAGTCGCGCTCTAGATAGACTTACACCCAGAGAGGTGCAGAGTCTAACGGTAGAGCGGTATTCACCAGGGATCCCCACAAAGGAATATGGACTTAGCGTCTCTCTATCGCAGGTCATGGTCCTCTAAAGGAGATTAGAGCAGGGTGACATGGAACCGTGGAGTGGAGCAGGACTGCTAAAGGATAAATGCAGAGGTTCAGGTGAATGGCAGTGAAACAAAGCATTGAGGTCTTTTGAAAGCGAATAGCTCAGAACAAGACTAATCATGAGGCATGAGGTTCATGCAACAATACCGCAGGTCTTGATCATGGAACAGGTAACACAGGATACCCACATGCAGACGGGAGCCAGAGAGAACAGTGTCCTAAATGGTAAGGAGACCTGAAGATCTGGCAACTTAGTAGATTAGCAAGTGCTGTAATTAGCAGAGCTGGCAGGCAATTAGCCAATCAAGAGAATGCAGGAAGTTTTGAAAAGACCAGGGGGTAAATGTATCAATCTGCGGGTTCTTCAACACCCGCGTGTTCAGCCTCTTCCGCGATTAAATTTCAAGCGGCGCTGCATTGTAAAGGGTTAATGATGCTGAACCAACATAGAAGGCCTGTGTGGGAACGTATGGAGCTCAGGAAGATTGATGGGGTCGCACCTGCAGCATAATACAGAGGGGAGTCCTCAAGTGGAACCACGAGCCACACCTCTAGGATGCCACACAGACTGTAAAGTAAAGAGGGATCTCCAGCTCTTGATTGCAGGGAGAGTCACAGGCACCATCCGGTAAGGTGGTAAGCCAGGTTAGTGCAGGCACTGAAGACATACAGACCAAAGGTCCCTAGAGCAGAGACTAGGCACTGCATAATCACCACGAAATAGACCCATGGGTAGCAGCTGAAGTTCACCAGGATGGAGAGGTATGTGTTAAATTCCAAAATGAGGGGGAATCCTAGCTAAAGGTGAAAAATTAGTTCTTATTCCATGGAGAGATGCATGCACCTAAGATGGCAGCCAAGCCACGCCCCCTAAAAAATCTAATTTTAAAGAACACAGTTTGGGTGCCCATACTTTTTTTTTTTTTTTTTTTAACTAGAATGTAGGGCTTCTAGTAGAGTCATGATTTAGCTCCTCCACGTTGCTTAAGAAAAAAAGGGACACCTGTGTTTGAAAGGGTGACCCCTTTTTTTTCTTGTCTTATGATTAATCATGGCCTTCTGAAAAAAAGATAAGTATGACTGTTGTGGGCACAGCACAGAATATTACTGATATTGTAGCTGGAAAGTTATGAGCCCAAAAGTGCCATAATATGTGCAGTACAGGGGTGCAAAATGCCTCAGCAGTGAAGGGTTTAAAAGAGGGAAAACCACCACTAAATCAACCAGCAGGCTCTGTTCTGTTTGCCAAGGATAACACAGAAGGTTCTCCATACTCTTACATGTCCTTTGAGATTCCTCTCTGGTAATTCCTGTGCACAGAATGATTACATTAATTCATTAACCAACTTATTTATGTAATTGATAATTAAATAACTATAGCTGTGAGATAGATAGATAGATAGATAGATAGATAGATAGATAGATAGATAGATAGATAGATAGATGACTTTGCAATCCCTCATACAGCTTATGGAAGTTCCCACATTTTATTAAGCATGACAACTAGACAAAATAATTATTGATGAATTTAATGTATATAACAGAATTCACCATTTTCCTGATACCTGTTGCACACGCATGTTTCATTGTATTTATGTTTAGTAATAGGTCATTCAATTTACAACTCTTTCTTTAAAGAAAATATGATAAAATACACTGTAAATATATATATGATTATGTATAGCTGCTGTGTTCCACACAATGTCCACATACTAAAATTTAATTATTAAAGAAAATGATAACAGCTAGCACTCAGTGCCTATCTTTTGTCAGTTTATGGTAAAGCAGAACATGCTCTGTGATTGGCTGGTAACTGTGGATGTAGCTCTGGAATGGTGATAATCTTAGCAGTGGAGCTGCCTTTCTTCTAGGCAAGCCAAAAACAAATGGAGTAGAGAAATATATTTCTGCTTTGCTTAGCTGCGGAACTAGCGAGCTGTGGGCAGGGGCAGTCTGGGCTAGAGGGCAGAGGGGCATCTGCCCACTGGGCCAGTGCCATAGTGGGCTACCTTGGGGTGGGTAACTGAGCTACCTACAATTTTTTTCCTTTCAAATGTTCCTAATAGGCTGCTGAGTCGAGTCTTACCCCCTGGTCTAAAATATTCCAGCCCTTCCCTGGCTGTGAGCCCCAGTGCAGGGAGGTGGGGAGGAGGCAACTGGGGCACCCAGCCTTCTGCATCTGCCATGCAGCGGGCCCCATTATCTCCATGGGCCCTGGTGCACTGTAAGCAATTAGCTGAGACAAACTGCTATGCCATGAATACCAACACCAGCATAAAAGTATTATTTTTCTTTAAGTATGTACATTCTGTTTACCACAACAGATTTGAATTTAGATAACCAGGAAAATACAGTTACTTTTTATTTTAAATAATGACATACATTTTCAGTATTTTGTAATGATGCTAGTAAATCACTAACGTTTATAACGTTTTATGTCCTGTTTACATACAATATAGAAAAACATTGCTAGAGACAGTTTAATTTATGCTTAAGGTGTTATCAAAGTCACATATTCTTTCATTTCTCAAGGCAAAGTGACGTAAAAATGAAAATAAAAAAAGATATAAACTTTATTCTAAATTATCAGCTAAAATAGTAATAATACCTGTTCCGGTTTGATGGGTTCACCGGTTGTAAAGATGTCAGTGTAATGTTGCCTCTCAAACACCCGATCCAATACTTCTAGTTGTTGCTGAGTAAAGAGGTCTCCTCGCATTTGTTTCCGAAGGAAATCTCTTCCTGGAAGCGAATGGCCATTTGGTATGGGAGATTCCTGAATACCTTCAAACAAGAATGTGTATTTTAACACAAACAGCAATAAGAAATATAACTAATATAATAACTAAAGCATCACAATGCTAGTGATCAGAAATATTTCTATATGTAATTTCCGTAGGAAGACGCAGCCTCATTTTGAGCAATTATTACATTGACTCTGGTTCATGCAAAATTCTCAGGTCTTTGTAATGCTGTGTAATATTTATTGTCTGATCCAATATTCTACAATTTATTAATAATGTGAACGTGCATCAAATGATATAACTATGGCATTTCCCACTGTTGTTGCTAAATTCAAATATATACATACCATATTGTGCCCCTATGTTTTAAATGTTGAAATATGTATTGAAAAATAAAGTGACGCTAAATCCTTCTTAGAAATTAGTCATTTTACTATGAGTGAAG
This sequence comes from Mixophyes fleayi, assembly GCF_038048845.1. Taxonomy (NCBI): domain Eukaryota; kingdom Metazoa; phylum Chordata; class Amphibia; order Anura; family Limnodynastidae; genus Mixophyes; species Mixophyes fleayi. The sequence goes on from NC_134402.1 coordinate 239,755,438, forward strand.
CAAAATTAGATATTTCCTATATTCTAATGGACCAGAGCCCCAGTGAATAAACCATAGAGGAAATGGAACAGTACTTGGAATATTTGGATCACATTGCAGTAGATTTATAAGAGCCTCTGCACCAGAAAATAAGTGTACATGATTCTGCACACAACTTACTACATACAAAAACAAATATGAACCTTTTTTTCTCGTCCTTTTTGTTAAAATCTTGAGGCTAAAAGGGGGTGTTAAGAACAAAACTTCTTAATTTCGAAGATATTGTTGTGACGTTTGCAGCCTCCAAATAAGGTGCACAGTTAGGTACAGTATGGACCTGGACCTGGGGCCTGATTCATTAAGGATCTTAACTTAAGAAACTTCTTATTTCAGTCTCCTGGACAAAACCATGTTACATTGCAAGGGGTGCAAATTAGTATTCTGTTTTGCACATAAGTTAAATACTGACTGTTTTTTCATGTAGCACACAAATATCAACTTTAAATTTCAGTGTACAAATAAGCTATCAAGTATTTGTGTGCTACAAGTCTGCTGCCTCAAATATAACACTTACAATCCACATCTGACTAAAGTCATGGCCAAAAGCTTTGAGAATGCCACAAATATTATGTTTCACAAAGTCTGCTGTCTCAGTTTTTATGATGACAATTTGCATATACTCCAGAATGTCATGAAGAGTGATCAGATGAATTGCAATTAATTTCAAAGTCTCTCTTTGCCATGACAATTAAATTTATCCCCAAAAAACCATTTCCACTGTATATCAGCCCTGCCACAAAAGGACCAGCTGACATCAGGCCAGTGAATCTCTCGTTAACACAAGTGAGAGTGTTGATGAGGACAAGGCTGGAGATCACTCTGTCATGTTGATTGAGTTAGAATAACAGACCTGAAGCTTTAAAAGGAGGGTGGTGCTTGAAATCATTGTTCTTCCTCTTTTAACCATAGTTAACTGGAAGAAAACACATGCAGTCATCATTGCTTTGCACAAAAAGGGTTTCACGGGCAAGGATATTGCTGCTAGCAAGATTGCACCTAAATCAACCATTTATCGATTCATCAAGAACTTCAAGGAGAGAGGTTCAATAGTTGTGAAGAATAATTCAGGGCATCCAAGAACGTCCAGCAAGCTCCAGGACCGTCTCCTAAAGTTGATTCAGCTGTGGGATCGGGGCATCACCAGGGCAAAGCTTGCTCTGGAATGGCAGCAGGCAGGTGTGTGTGCACCTGCACAGACAGTGAGGTGAAAACTTTTGAAGGTTGGCCTGGTGTCAACAAGGCCAGCAAAGAAGCCACTTATCTCCAGGAAAAATATCGGGGACAGACTGATATTCTGCAAAAAGTATAGGGATTGGACTGCTGAGGACTGGGGTAAAGTCATTTTCTCTGATGAATCCCCTTTCAGATTGTTTGAGGCATCTGGAAAAACGCTTGTCTGGAGAAGGAAAGGTGAGCGCTACCATCAGTCCTGTGTCATGCCAACAGTAAAGCATCCTGAGACCTTCTCAGCCAAGGTAGTGGGCTCACAAGTTTGCCTAAGAACACAGCCATGAATAAAGAATGGTACCAAAACATCCTCCAAGAGCAACTTCTCCCAACCATCCAAGAACAGTTTGGTGACGAACAATGTATTTTCCAGCATGATGGAGCACCTTGCCATAAGGCAAAAGTGATACCCAAGTGGCTCGAAACATCGAAATTTTGGGTCCATGGCCAGGAAACTCCCCAGACCTTAATCCCATTGTGAACTTGTGGTCAATCCTCAAGAGGTGGGTAGAAAAACAAAAACCCACAAATTCTGACAAATTCCAAGCAGTGATTAGGGAACAATGGGCGGCCATCAGTCAGTATGTGGCTTAGAAGTTGATTGACAGCATGCCAGGGAAGAGGTCTTCAAAAAGAAGGGTCAACACTGCAAATATGGACTCTTTGCATAAATTTAATGTAATTGTCAATAAAAGCCTTTGACTCTTATGAAATGCTTGTAATTTTACTTCAGTATAACATAGCAACATCTGACAAACAGGTCTAAAAACATTGAAGCAGCAAACTTTGTGAAAACCAATACTTGTGTCATTCTCAAAACTTTTGGCCATAACTGTACTATACAGAGAGCATTGTAATGACCTATATATCATAAATAGCACATTCTAGTGATCTCTATATAATACAGATAAATTCCACTGATCTGTATCAGTAGAATTATAAAATAAGAGTAGTGATACAATTTAAGTATCTAGTGACCCGTTCCCAATACAGAGAGCATCTTAATGACCGATATACAACATAGAAAGTGTCTTAATAAACAATATGCACGACAAAAAACATTCCAGTGACCGATATACAAAGAAAAACAAATTCAGAGAGCATCTTAATCCCCAATATACATAACAGAGAGCATTTTAATAAACAATATATATACATTCTTGTTATCTCTACACAATACAGAGAGCCTTCTAGAGACATTTATACTTTTATTATACAGATCCAAGGCCTAATATATTTTTGCTATACAGATTCCAGACCTATGGGGGCTTTATTATACAGACCCAGATTTTTGGTGGCATATATAATGCAGATTGCAGGGTTAATGTGCTCAAACACATAAAATAGCTTTGTGTTAATTAATTTTTTTCAGCCATGCTAGACAAGGGTATTTTTGTGGGGTTTACATCATTTTAGACTGATGGAAAAAAACAACATATCCGAATGTATTTTTGTTCAAAGTTTCACTTCTTCAATTGTTATAAAAAGCTCTTGTATCTCTGCAAGAACCATCATTGTTGATGCTGTCAAAAGTTATTCTGCAAGGAGATTCCATCTTGAATAACAAGTACATATATGATAATAATTTGTGGAGGTGGGGTTGTTTTGTTTTTTGGTGAGAAAGAGTGGAAATATTTTATTATAAAACAATATATTAAATGTTGTAAAGGTTGTCAAGTAAAGGTTGTAAAGGTTGTGAAGAACCACGTGTAATTTGCAATTGGTTTCCTGTACAATGCACATAAAGGGGACCTACTGTGTACTAATGTCTATCTTCTACTACATTTCTGTAACCCAAGCCTAGCCTAAGTTGAACACAAACTTTAATATAATATTGATTTTGGAACAGTTAATTTATTCAGACAGGCCCACTGTAATGACTTAGGCAAAATGTTTTGTCAATAAAATGCACAATTAGCCACATTAACATTGAATATACAAATATAGTAATAACACAGTAGGAAGCTTCATTAAGTATTATATACATTAATGAAAACTGAAAGTAGAAGTCAGTCATATGAATTCATGTAAATTACGGTTATTCCATTTAATGCAATCTGGAGACTGATAGATATATTTTTGCTATAGTGTTTCCCCAAAGTTAGATTTACATTTCTGGGTTTGATAATATGACTGTACATTGTGATATCAAAGTGTAAAAGGGGCAGACAAGGAAACATATTTGCCAGCCCCAAAATTATTCATTCAGAACACAAGGATCTCATAATACATATGGTTAATGTAATTAGGTGGCAAAGGGGAATTATCTGCAGTTTAGTAAAATTCCAGTTGCTCAGCCAATAGAACTTAAAACAGGACTGTCTAAAGTGCCACAGATAATTTGCAATTAGTGGAATTACGTTTGCAATTAGTACTTTCCTCTGTGTATTATTCTCTACGTGCTTGGTTCTACAGCTATGGCAAAAGGTAGTGCTGCATTAACAGAACAGCTGTCTGTACTGATAAATATGTATCTCATTGCAAGTGTAAATGCTGTGGTCCAGATCAATTTAATTATGTTTTCAATGGTGTAAAATAAATTAGAATATGTATGTAATAAATGCAACACAACTCAAAACAGGTCATTTATGATCATACAGAACTACACAGGCACATCATAAATGCCAATGTTTTATCTTTTGTAACTGTTTCTCCAAAGCACACAATTAATGTGTGAAAATGCCAGGGGCTTTCTAGGTGCAAAATATTTCCCCTTCTCATAGGAGTCGCTGTGGTGAATCTGACTGTTACTTGCTAAATACAAATTAGCCATTGTAATATGTCTGTTTCTGCACCCAAATGCAAAAACAGTATTTATGTTGTAGGAGAAGATGAGTTTTAAGGGAGAATGTGTTTATAGGGAAGAACTCCTGTGGCTAGGTTTACTAAACTGTGATTTTGGAAAAGTGGAGATGTTGCCTATAGCAACCAATCAGATTCTAGCTTTCATTTTGTAGAATGCACTAAATAAATAAAAACTAGAATCTGACTGGTTGCTATAGGCAACATCTCCACTTTTCCATACCCGCAGTTTAGAAAATCTAGCCCCTAGTTTCATGAATATCCCTAGAGCCTTTTTAGAAGTAAACAGTAAAACATTTTCAGTTTTCAAATTCTGAGCATTCAAATAATTAAAAACCTATTTATTATGTTGTTATTATCATCATCATCATCATTTATTTGTATAGTACCATAATATTTTTTTTCCAGTAAATATTGCATCATTGAAATTAGTCCCTGTCCCATTAGAGCTTACAGTCTAAATTCCCTACCACACAAAGATGCACACACACGCCATTTTTGCCAGCAGCCAATTAACCTAGAGGTATATCTTTGCACAGATATTAAAAAATTACAACAATTGTGGTTTGTACATAGGTTTTAAGTTTCAACAGGCTATATTGAATTTTTACACACTTACATTAAAATACTAAAAACTTAACTGCTTGGCTATTTTCACATTGAAAAATCCTTCTATAGTCCAAATATTGAAACAGTAGATTTTTTTTCTAATTATTTATAGTTACTGTGTGTATTATGATGCCTATTCCAAGAATTGACTTTCTCTGGTTATAGGTTTAAATCAGTATTTAACACACTATTAACTCACTACAACATACATATGAACATTAAATCATCCTAAGGACACATCACATGTTGAAAGACTCTAATACCAATAGTCTCCAACTATATTACTTTGAGCCTCAGATAATTGCTTTACTTCACAGGAATGTGCCAACTAATTAAGATGGATGCTACCTATGTCGTTTAGAACCTTAAAAAAAAAGAAATGAATTATCGCTAAGAGCAAAAAGGGTATTTAGGAATGAGGGCCAATTTAATAGGAGTAATTTGCTTTAACTGTGTCCTGAGATGTTGTAAGATCATGTTTCATCATGGTAATAATTACACAGTGGTTTATGTGTATGTTGTAGGTTTTCTTCCAAATAAAAAAGCATACAGTACAAAAGGACAAATGTTAGGGCTGGAGTATGTATGTATTTCAGACTCCCATTTTTTAAAATATTTAGAATAATGGACATTATTAGAATAAGAGAAGACAATAATCAAAGAAGGAAAATGGGATACCATCCTTACTGAAAATATTGAAGCATCCCACTCCCTGCTCTGCATGCTTGTTCTAGCTATAGACACCAGCTTCCATAATATAGGACCTGTGAAGGGTCATTGGCACTGTCATATAGGGCTGGATGATTGTGATCAAACAAAGGGATTATCAATGCAGAGGTTCCATCTTCAAAATTGCTTTATCAACAGCTCAGCACAAGGGCTCATTTATGGGGTAACATTAGTTCTTTCATCTCTATAAATACAAGAGGGGAATTGTAATGAGAGACACAGCCACAAGTTCCTTTTAGCTAAACAGTCTAGAGATGAATTAAAAGGTTACCTTTGTGAGAACATGATCCTGGATCTGTATTATCACCATTTTCAGCATGTGTTTACCCAACTATTTAATGAGGATGGAGGCCTAGATAGTGCTGTCTTTTTGTAAATGACACCATGCATATGCAAATGTGTATCATTGCCTGACCGGAAGTGAAATCCGGTTCATTTAATTCAGATCTTTTGGATAGGATGGTTGTCCCAAGTAGTCATACATGGTCGAAATTGTCCAAGTTGCCTGATATCATCTCCTTATTTATGGTTATTTATGGTTGAATTTATACTTTTCAGTTCACCATCTAGGGCAACATAGCAGAGATGCCATCAAAATGAACTTTAACTTGGAATTGGAAACTTTTGCAACTATTCACATTGGGCTACATTTACAAACCAAAATGTGTATCAGCAGCACATTCCATTGTGCCCAAATGTTCCTTTTTATTAACCGTGCATGCTTACAATCCACTTAGCACTGCCGCTGGAAAATTACTGTGTGCCTACTTTTGCTGAAATTGTGCCTGGTGGACATTTCAAAGTACTTCTTACTTCCTTGAAGACCACACTATGCATTAATTTCAACATATGATTTTTAACTCCTAATATATTTCTTGCTTCAGCCTTGGAACAATGTCTTAAATTAAACATGAGACTGAGGGGAGGCAACAGAACCATATTTATTACATGTCTATATCATATGCTTTTATTATGTTGGTCAAAATGTGCCTAAAAATGTGATTTCCCATATAAAGTGGCCCTAAAAAGTGTAAAAGACATTGAAAATATCAGCTGAGCCCGGATTACTTTCACTTCAAAGAACATGTAAAAATAGTCTTTTTGTGAACAGAAAAAGGCTGCCCCTGTGCCCTATTCATCCCTTGAACCTCATTTAAATATCTTGTGAAATCTTATTTTTGCCTGTGGTTTCAATACCAGAAACAAAAGTGCACTTAGGAAGCATTAAGCAAGGTACGGCAGTATTTGCCTAGCTCGTCCCATCACAAGATGTTACATTTTTTGATGCACAAAACTATCTGTTTTCTGTAAAAAGTGGCACATTCTAGCAAAAGTAGGATCATGATGTGCATTCATTCACTTGTATAATATTTACCTTGCTCTCTAAGAGAATATGTGGGAATAAACCATAGCAAGTATCCCAAAGCATAATAGAACTCCAGAACTTTTCACTTTGGGAAACAAGCATTCAAGCCTGTAGGCATCCTTTGCCACATACTGCCATGTGCTTACCTGCTTTTTGAGAACAGATTGAAAGATACTTCATTTGAGTAATGACTTTTTCCATTGCTCATTAGACCACTGCCTGTGTTTTTTGCATCACTTACAGAAATGCATTTTAGTTGTAAAAAAGGTTTATGCAAATTAATTCAACAATAGTAAAATTGTTAAAATTCTGTTAAAGAATAACTCTCTGTTAAATTCTCAAGACAGTATTTCATTATGTGGTCTGTTCACGTTCCCAAGTGATGTCTCCATTCAACAGATTCAAAGTTAGTAGTCTATTTTGCCTTGCACGTAAAACCACTGCATGGACATCCCAGTTGAGTAATATGTGCTTTTGTCAACAGTGGACACTAGATGATGTCTTTCCAGACTTTCCAGCAAACATCTCCTTAACCTTTATGCGTTGCGAAACATGAACAAGACATTGAACAGGCTTCTCTACATCATATCAATGTTATTCAGATCCCTTGCTCAAGATGATTCACTTCTTCTCAAAACTCAGCAGACCCATCCTCGGGAAAGGCAAAAAGGTAAGCAATGGGTTCTCTACCAATTATAATAGTAATATTGACACAGTCCTAACTCCTAGTGCAAACAATATGAGGGATATTCAGAATCCAATATAGTGGTAATGTCCAGCATAATATAAATAAGTGGTATTTTACCAGTTATAAATAAACTGGCTTTTGAGATGAGCCGCACAGCTCTGTGTGCATGTCCACTTGCGATTAGAAACACATGGTAAACGGAGAGTTGTTAACTTGGTAATGAAATTGATGAATCAGATTATATTCATCTATATATTTGGGCATTTGCTTGTATTTTTAAATATACAATTGTTTATTAAATCGTTATATATTGATTTTAAGCTTTGCGCTATTTTTTAACTCCTTTTTGTACCACTGTGTTTAGCAGGACCCATAGTCTGTACAGAAAGCTGCAACTTGAATCAAGAATTTTAGGTTCATTAGTGCCCTCTTATTTTGTTGTTTGTGTTTATCTCCACCAATTAGTTTGCTGGTGGTACCGTCAGTAGATATAAAAAAATATAAACAAATACTGTGCTTTCCTTTAAAAAAGAAAGATAATTTAGAAATGAATATCTTTTTCATCCTCCGAATGTCACTCTAGTATGTCACATTGTTTAAAATCTTTAAAATGTCTACTTTTACTTAATGTGTCTTAAACTCTATGCATAGAATATCAGTGACCTTAGGGAGGAGATACCAGCAACTAACAGGAAAGAAATATATCTTAAAAAGAAAGAATTTATTTTAAACATGACAAATAACACCAGTAGTACAGATTCAAAAGTGTTAATTTAGTACTGGGGGTAAATGTAACAAGCTGAGAGGTTTGAAAAACCAATCAGGTTTTAGCTATCATTTATTTAGTACATTCTACAAAATGATAGCTAGAATCTGATTGGTTGCTATAGGCAACATCTCCACTTTTTAAACCCCCCCGAGAAAATCTGAGCTTGATACATTTATACTGTTTGTTTTTTTTTACAGATTAAAATGGATTGATTTAGAAATACTATCAACACAATATTGATTTCAACATGAGAGAATTATTATTATTATTATTATTATTATTATTAATAATTCTTTTTTGTAATCTTTCTACCAATATGCCCCAATTCTTACTAATGCACTCAGCCTAACAAAGAAGGAGATCAACAGCACAGTGAAACAGTTAACATGTTCCAAGTTCCAGTATAAAACTAATATGCTAGTTGCAACCACACAAATATTTTCAAAATAAATTACTTTGTTTCTCTGGGATCAGTACGATTTGTTGCAGATAAAAAAAATATGAAACAAGGGAAGGGAAAAAAATAGATATATCATCAAAGATCCAAAAATACTTTTCATTTTGAGGCGATATCGCAGCATTTCAGAGACGCTGATGGAGTTTCAGCTCATTCTCTATTATCCATTGAAAGCAGCCGGAGCCAGAAGCACACTGTACTAGATTGTATTCCTCATAAGATGGTCAACGATATATATATATGATCTTCAACCTCTATTGATTGACCAATTTCACAAGCAAAGACTGGTGAAATGAAGCTGAAATGAACACCTTGCTTTAACTCATTGAACCTATCAGGCATGAGTTAATCTCACTGCCCAGTGTCTCTGATAGAATTCAATTGATCAATCATGTTTTGGTGATAGTACCATTTCACTGCTTTATTGCTTCTTCATTTCAAGGCTTGACCTGTTAGATATACGAAATCCAGCTCTACTCCTAAAAGATGTACACAGATCACAGTCTGTGTGCTATGGATTGTTGTTTATCCATGCATATCTGGACCCTATGTTAAACAGGCAAATTGAAAGCACAAGGAATTCATTTAAAATTATTTGCTTCTGATTTTTTTTTTTTTTTGTGTATGATTCTTTTTACCATACAGCATAATATTTTATATATCTTATATAGTACTACTCTTCTGGTCTTTACTACTTGTGTTTGTGTTGGCCTTTCATTATATTTGTCGAGTTTTAGATGCTGCGCATTGTGTAATTTTTGAATATTAAATAATCCCATCTTGGGCATCATTGTTTCAGTGTTTTAATAACAATTAAAAATAAAATTAGGAAGTTTTAGCACTGATCAACATAAAATACTCTGTAATGTGGAATTAATAAAATCAATTTAAAGCTTTTTCTTAATTAAATAAAACAGACAATAATGGAATACAATAATTGAAAGCCCCAATCAGAGGAAGGATATAAGAAGATTTCGAAATATCTGTAATATCTCACAGATCACTGTCACATCCATCATATAGATACTGATAGAGTATGGGTTTCCTCCGGGTGCTCCGGTTTCCTCCCACACTCCAAAAACATACTAGCAGGCTAATTGGCTGCTGGCAAAATTAAACCTAGTCTAAATGTATTTGTTAGGGAATTTAGACTGTAAGCTCCAATGGGGCAGGTAGTGATGTGAATGACAAATATTCTCTGTACAGCGCTGCGAAGTTGCTGGCGCTATATAAATAAATAGTGATAATGATGATGAGTATGGCACAACTGTGAAAAGCAAAAAAAAAAAAAAAAGAACAGAAAAGGCACTCCAGTCTCCAAAGGAATAATTAATTACAATATAAAAATAAATAAAAAATTATTGAAAATGTATTAAATTATAAACTATCAAACACTTCCCAACGTACGTTTCACCAGGCAAAACATACGTCAGGAAGTGACATCACTTTTGACATCATGGAACCCGGCAGTGGCATCTGATGCCGGCACATAACGCCGGAGACGAGAGTCCCATATTAATTTAACTAAAGAATCATATACGCTTAAGGCACTATTTATGGAGGATCCGGTACCTCTGAATTAGGTATTAAAAGCCTGAGGCGTATTTGTAATAAGAAATATGTTAGTAGAGCGGGCACTATTAAGTATGATATTTGCTAATTTGGAGTAATACTCAATATTATGTATCTTTTGGACTCTGAAAGTAGGATTATTCCAAGGAGTGTAACGATAATAATTAGGGAATTGATGCTGGAATTGGAAACATTTTATATCACAGCTACATTCAATCTGATACAGTATATTTATACGATCTAGGCATTACATACTCGGTGATAATGCTATACCCTCAAGTTTGGCATTGAAAATCTGAGGTGTATAGATAGGATAATAAATGCACCAGCAAAGAGGATATTACCCTGGATGATGCTTGATAATCTAGAGTGAGATTTGATACTATGTACTATGTACCACTTAAGCTCTTGAAATAGGATTAATTTTATAAGTCTAGTACTAAACTAGTATATAATTACAGCTGATGCTGAATTTTGAAGCATACTATACCATATATTATCTGTGACCAATTTTAGGGAATATCTGAGTAGAGCCATGTATATAGCACTTATTACAACTTGGCACTAAGCATTAATCATTGGTATATTATGATAAATATAAGCTTTACATGGCAATCTGTATGAACTACATCCAAAGAGATGGGAGTATAATTCAGTACTATATTCAATTGGGGCACAGGAGTTATTGTTGGTACGGACTCCATAATAGTGACATATATTGACTACTCTACCTTGGAAGTATAATTAGCATTCATATATATGCCCAATAAGATTTGCAAATACTACATTTGGGACTTTGTCTGTTGTAATTTGTGGGCAAGTAAGAAACTCAATACCCTGTACTGACTTAGACACCTACTAGAGGTTAACTACCAGTTGGAATCTGATATACACCCCCATATAATATAAGGGATTAATACGATTAAGTTATGCTCTTATAACTGAAGATAACGCCACTGTAGGGTTCCTTTGTTATAGATTTAAACATACAACACTCACACACGTCATTTTTTAATCTTTATTTCGCCTTCTTGTTTGATAGTTTATATTTTAATACATTTTCATTAAAAAAAATATTTTAATATTGTAATGAATTATTCCTTTGGGGACAGGAGTGCCTCTTCTGTTCTTTCTTTTATTTGCTTCTATTATGAATATTAATATATGAGAGTGCACCTCATCTGTGTAAGAAGATGGTATTATCCTGTTATTAACAGATGATAGTCCTATATCTGTGTGCCACCACACCCTCTTGTCTGTTGTGACAACTGTGAAGAGCACTTGTTAGGGAAGCCACCAAAAGGCATATGACAACACTTACAGCTACAGTCTTCCATGGCAGAGATGGGAGAAATTATCCATGAAACAACAACAGCCTGGGCAGTTCACAAATTCACTATATGGGAGAGTGGTAAAAAGAAATCTCACAAGGGATGTCACCTAAAAGTTGCCAAAAAAAGAATGTTCGTACCAAGGAGAGGAATATTCTATGAGTGAGGGTTCTAAATAGTTGACCTAAATGGAAGATGTTATATTTTACACAAGCCTAATACTGCACATCTTTCCAAGAACACTATCCCTACCATGAAGCATGGTAGTGGGAGCGAATGCTATGAGGATGCTTGTCTGCTTTAGGGACTGAAAACATTCTCAAAATAGAGGGTGAAATGGTTACAGTAAAATGCAGACAAATATTGGATGAAAATCTGCTGCAGTCTGCAAGAGACCTAAGACTTGGGAGAATATATTAGAAGGACAATTACATGAAGCATACAGCAGAGGCCACTTGGGAGTGACTTAAATACAAGAAAATCAGTGCCCTGGAGTAGCCCAGTCAAAGTCCAGAACTCAATCCCATTGAGAATCTGTGGAATTGTCTGAATATTGTTGTTCACCAACAGTGCTGAACCAACCTGATACAACTCAAGCAATATGGAAGAATGGGAAAAATGGCATTGTTTAGCTGTGCAAAACTGAAAGCGACTTACCCAAATACACTAACTGCTGTAACTGAAGATAAAAGTGTCTTTACTAAGTATTAAAACAAGAGTGACTATGTATATGCTCAAAAATATCCTGGTTTTTTTTATTTGTAATTAAGAAAAAGCTTTAGCATGTCTTATTTGACATTAAAATTATTTTTGGAGGTAAGGATTCCTGAAAAAATCTATTATGATTACAAGATGTATGAAAATAACATTTTAAAAATGCCACAGGGGGTGCAACATTTTTATAGCCACTGCAAATAAAAAATTTAAAAAAAATGCTACTAAACTTCATTTCACATAGAGGTGCATTTGACACCACAATCAATTGCAGTTTGCTAGGAGCCTAACATCATTACTGTGCTGTTGTGGGCCCTGCAAGGTAATGTGTTTGTATGTATGTATGTATACAGTGGTCAAAGGGGGCTGATATGCGGTGGTATGCTGTTCTGCCACTTCTCCTACTGCTTTGAATGTAAAAACTATCAAATTCCATTCACTTACATTTCCATTACATTATCCATACCGCCACTTCTAAATTTCCACTTCGACCACTGCGTCAATTCACATTGATGCAATTATTCACCCCCTATGTGTAGGCCAGCTGCATGGTGCATAGAGGTACATGCAACATATTGAGACAAAGTCAGCAAAAACAACTTTATAGGTACTAGGGTGACCCTCTTAAATAAGGCAAAATAACAGTTATTGGGAAAGCAGGGAATTTAGTACAGGGGTTAGTTACTAATTGCTTACCTATAATGCATGTGAAAGGGTTAAAGACATATTATTTGCACATTCTGCCATAGTTGTATATTTTTTCACGTGGATCCTCTGGTCTATTGCCCAGTTTCTGACTGCAGGACTCCACACTGAAACACCTCCCCTGAGTTGCTGAGAAAAGCTGGCATCCATTGTAACCATAACAAACTCAATTGTTCTCAGCAGTGTTCCAGCAAATAGAGTCATTAATTACGGTCTCTCTCTCTAGCCTGCCGTTGGCTGGAATGGCAATCAATGTGAATCCACTCATTGCCTTCTCTCAGGGAGTGGAGACAGATGCCATGAAAACTAACAGCAGCCCAACAAGAACCCTGCCAGTAAGGCAGCAGCAAGCTGTACCTAGTAACAGTCATCATGCTGCTTCTGTGTGTGTGGCTACATTTATTTGGGCTGTATCAGCCATGGGGGAGGATATCCCATTAAGCGATTATTTTTATCTTATAACGTCAATTTACTTATACTGATTGGCTTCCTGCGGCCAAATATCAATTAAATTGCAAATGCCTGAAGAACCTTATTTTCTCTGTCTCTTCCATTTCTGCAACCTTTTTTTTCTCGCTCTCTCTCTCTCTGTTCTAACATAATTTAATTTATATCTGGTTCTATATCTCAAAAGGAAATCTTGTGAAAGGCCATTTGCCCTCTGCTCTGACTAGCCGAGCTGCTTGGTTCCCATCCACGCTCTGCACACCAGCAAACACAGTAGTAGCATCACTCAGCACAGATTGCATTATGTGCCTGTGATATTTGTAATTTGATTTTTAAATAACATCACATATTGTTGAGCATTTATCTTTAGTTCATTAACTCACTATCTGGTTAATGTTCCTTCCTTCTCCTTATACTTCATTTTCTACGGATTAGTTTATTAACCAGCTACACTTACAGCATCCCCAGAGAATGATTTCTATTTTTTTCCCTATTTTTTTCTGTGTTTAAATTGATCATCAGTGCACAATGTAATGTGTTCTAAATGATGTAAGCACTTGTAGGCGATGTTAAACTGAATTATCTATATGTTCTACAAACAGAGGCAATCAAAGTAACATTTGTTAATTATCTACACAGGACGTATATTAAAGCATTGACATTGAGGCTCAGGTCGGCAACAAATTAAACAAACTACAAAAAAGGAGACAGATCTTAGAACAGATACATTTTTATATATTGTTTTACAATTTAGAAATAATGACTAGAGTGCATTGTATTGACAATTCTGAGACTGAAATAAGTTTAAAGGTCAATTAGAGGACATCCTATGTAGGGCAGTCCCCCTTTATAGTCACAAGATCCTAGGGTAGCAGCATCTCACTTATACCCCATTCACACTGGCTGAAAAATCCGGGTTATTGCTGGGGCGAGCCCGGACGACCCGGGTCTAGGCTCAGTGTGAATGGGTCCCCTGCATCTACCCAGGTCGGATGACCCAGGAATTAGACTCTTTAGAGGTCTTTTGCAGGGTTATTCCTGGTCCCACCCGGGTAGATGTCAGTCTGAACAGTGAGACCCGGGTTGTCAATGACAAGTGTTAAAAAATAAAAAAATGAATTAATAAAAAGAATAACAAATGTCCACTTATCATAGTAGCCAGAGTGAAAATTATGCTTTTAAAGCGGCAATAGCAGACCCTATGCCTGGATTACATTATACAGGCGGTGGGTCCGCCTATTACTGATTTAATAGCATCATTTTCATCCTGGCTATTAGAAGTGACATAATTTCTTCCTGTAGCTGCAGGACATTCAGCGTGAGAAAATACGACCTGTCTATTAAATGATAAGTAGACATCTTTAATTCATTTATTTTTTTTGCAGACCCCGGTTCCGTGTGAACCCAGTCGACCCAGGAATTTGCCGGGGTGGGAGGCTTTGTCATCAAGCAATATCCCAGTTTCATATACCCAGGATACTGCTGGGTTGGCCATGTGAAAGGGGTATTACATAAAAAAAATGACTTAATGTTAATTTGTATAACTTATTTTTTTTATTTTATTCCTGTTGGCTGGACTATGTTAGACATCAGTATAACATGATACAACTGTGACATAAGAGGTCAGTGCGACATGAGAATCCAGAGATCATAGTTATTAAATTAGGGTTTATTTCTTCACAATACCTGAGAAGTTGTAAATACTTGCCTGCATTTACTTGCTGAAAGTCAGAGTGGAAGATTTTATTTGTTATTTTCCACAAAGAATTAGGGGCTTATTCAAAAGATAATTCCATTTTTAAATAATATCAATCATAAAGTTAATATTTATCTGAGAAATGTGCCTATGCTTTTCTTTTATTGTTGACACCCACAAAAATACCTTTTGTGGGTGTTTCTGTGAATCCCAATAAAAAAAAATTCTGGCTTTGTATCTTTTCAAAATCCAGTTCTAGTGAGGAAAGTGCAGCCAGCAGTGAAGTGACAGTTCTGTGCCCACGATTGTGACAATAAACTACAACTCCACTGTAAAAGTGCATCCAATAGCAGTCCTAAACAGTGCAGCATCTGTCTCTAATATTCATACATCCCAACTGTCCCTATTTTGAAGGGCCGTCCAGATTCGTGGCCCACAAAAGGGGGGGAGCTTAATGAGGAATATTGACAAATATGGCCATGTGTGGGCAGAGTTTGGGCATTAGTGGGTGGGGTTTGGGCAGGGCGGGGCTTATTTTGTCTCACTTTCAGGATTTTGAATGTTGGGAGCTATGAATATGTAACATCAACACCAGGCAGCCTGGATAGATCATCTAGTATTGAAATCCTACACATCCTGCACAGGGCTAAGAGCTACAGACAAGGTAACACAAAATGAAGATTGCACTAGTAGTGGGTGGGACATGCACTCCCTAAGCTGCATAACAGAGTCCTTTACCCAGAGAATCTAAACTATAATAAACTATAATAAAATAATTTAGCTCCACAGCAGGCCAAACATTGCTGTATATTCCAAGATAAAGCTCCTGGGTTCCATATTGTGCATACCAATATGTATAATTGGATCTAATATATTTAATATAATTCACTTGTCTGAAATAGACATTATCCTTTAATGACATTATGCAAAGAGCGAAAACAACCAGACAACGTTTATCAGTTTAGCGTAGTCAGAGGAATACAACAAGCTAATATCTGATTGCTTGCTCTGAAGTACACCACACATTCCACTTGTCCTATTGTATTAAATAACATATTTAGCCTTGGACTGGCCGTTAATGCTACTAGACCATGCACTTGTGGGCAGAAAATGAAGGAGGCTTTTCAAATATTCTTATTATGAATTATAAATGGGAGAAGCTATTTTATTTTTCCTCATGTGGCACGGAAAAGTATTTTCATCTCTGTATTTCATTGTAAATTTATATGTGTGTTAGATGAAAAACATACATTTTTACTAGATTTCCCAGTGTGCTATTTACAGTGCTTCAGACTGATGCTACTGATACAAAATGAACCATGTAACCTATATCCATGCACTCTGTTGTCATACACAAGTAAAATGTTACTCCACTTCTTCCCACAGTGCCCAATTCCACATCAAACTGTTTAGTAGCAACTGTAAGAAGACACACGTGTGGGTATATTTACTAAACTGCAGGTTTGAAAAAGAGGAGATGTTGCCTATAGCAACCAATCAGATTCTAGTTATCATTTATTTATCACATTCTACAAATTAACAGCTAGAATCTGATTGGTTGCTATAGGCAACATCTCCACTTTTTCAGTTTAGCAAATATACCCCTAGTGGTCTTATTTGCAGTTTAGCGTAAAACCAGTTAGAAGGTGCAATTTAGCACCTTGACAAAACTGTGTAGTAATACAGGGAGGAGAGTCAAATTTAAAATGTGCAGACAGATTTACAGTAAGGAGATGGGGTCATCCTAGTTCAACTCTAAATCACAGTGTAAACATAAACCTGCTCAGAATTTGTGTGCTACATGCAAAACCAGCCATTATTTTTCCTGCATACAAAGTAATATTGCATTTGCACCCTGCATTCCAGCATACTTTGTCATACTTATTATACCTATTTTCTGGAGCTCTCCTCCTAAAAAGTGTTGGGGGCGGTTCACGTCATCACAGCCCTGTCTCTGTTGCACAATGGCGCGCCATTGAGCAGCAGGATGCTGGCCATGGTAACGCGAATCAAGAGTTAGGAGCAAATCCAACTAAAGGATTGCAAATTCTCCACGCCCCCCTGGAAAAACCAAATTACGATACAAGGGGCACAAATGCAATTTATGTTTTGCATGCAGAGAGAAGATTGGCTGCATTTGTATATACAAATACTGGGCAGCTTTATTTTTACACTGGCATTTTAAGTTGAGCGAGGACACTCCACTCTCCCAAATCTGTCCGCACACTTTAAAATGCCGCCAACTCTGGTCCACACTGTCTCTTCTTACAATTGTTTCTAAGCATTTATTATGCTTTTATGGTTTTTTTTTAATATAACAATGCATATGTTAGGAGATTTAGACTGTATGGACTGATGTAAGCAAGTTTTCTGTACAGAGCTACGGAATTAGTGGCACTGTATAACTAGCTGATGATGATGATGATGATATTTCCTAACTTACTAATGTAATATACTCAGCTTGGGTGGAACTACATTGGTTGCCAGAAAACATTTTTATGCATGTCAGCGCTATTAAATATTGTGTAATTTTAATCTAATAGCAGCTGGAATATTAGATACTCTCAGATCCAGTTTACAATGTATTTATTAGCCAATAATAGGGATTAATTCGATTTTTATCTGGACCGGGAAAAAATATGATAACATGGGGCAGGAGTCTAGTGAAGTGCAGAGGAAAGACTTCTACTAGTTGAAGGGGTCTAGGCACAATCATTAATAAAATAATAGCAAGGGATGGAAAGTACACATTTATAAGGAGGTTCCTTATGTTTGGGTCTCATCCTACACGTTTAATGGTTTTGTGACTGCATCTGCAGTTCAGCGGAGAAGCGCTTTTTTAGGTGCACTTAAGGACAGAGATGATTTGCACTGATATATGACCAAAAGGCACTTGAAACTGCAGACCTGTGCATTTTGTGGCATATTTCAGAGTGTGCAAATGATTTCCACAATTCTATAGATGATCTAAAAACCAAGGCACATTAGGTTTGCAGTGGTGTATAGTAAGGGCAGAAAGTAGCCGCATATATGCACCTTGAAGTGCACTGAGCGGCCCTTCAGAGTAAAGTAGTGCAAATCTCTAGCACTTTGCTGGGCACAAATGGTGCACGTTGTAAATAACAATGCTGTATTAAATCTTCAGCTTTCAGCTTTTCAAGTACAAGGAATGTTATAACATGTTTCTATAGGTACATACGTTGTATTCAAATTTCAATGGAATAGAACTCAAATCGCAGACATCTAGATTGGAAACTAATATTGACACAGAAATGAGTTTTACCACCAATTTTACTATCTCCCTGAGATTCAGACATTCATCAATATGTGTAAGCAATGTTTCCACTAACACATCCCATAATACCATTGTTGGACATATTTGTATTACACTATGTTATTAAATAAAGTGAACTACCAATCCATGTCATGTAAATAGAGCTCTTATCTCTTAGCCTTATCTGAAGTGGATAGTATTTATGTTTCATAAAGGATTTGTGTTATCATAGAGGTGCATATATTGTATGTAGCCAGAATGATCGTGAACTGACAAATATTAATTCCTAGAAATACAGTATAACAACTTTTACCCTATTTTCCATACACAATAGCTACGTTGCTATCTTTGTGCATTGCTTTTAGACCTGACTCCTTGACAAGGTAAACAAGTTCTTAATATTAAAGAGGAAATTGTATTTTGTATTCATTTTGCATCTGTTTCTCCATGTAGCTCCATCCATATACAGAGAACCTGTTATTATATTAATACAAGACACATAAGAAGGGAACAGTAGACTCTGGATATACATAAAGTAGCTTGAAAAATATTAGTTCCATTGTATTAGTTTCTTCCATAGAAAAGAAAGAATATTAGCAGAGAATTTAACAAATAATAAGGTGGTAAGTTACATACATCAATGACTTTAAATATCTAAAAATAGTTAATTAATAATTTCAGTAACAAAAGGAGCAATTTAGTAATTAGCTCCTAAACCAGCCAGGTTGGACTGGCAAACATTTTTGTACAAAGACCCACACAGTCTAGTTTCTTTTAAAAGACGGGGAAGCTTTTCCTCCACTAATTTCTAAAGATGATTAATTGGGGATTCTGAAGGTGGCAACTATGCATCCTGTTCAGAACAGAGCAGCGCTCCCACTTGTAATCAAGCGTCTACTTCCTCTACATGTTTCGTCGCAGGTGACCTCATCAGGAGGGGTGTGTCTACAACACACCAGACAGCTTTTTATAGGGCCATGTTCTACTGGTATCCAATAGATTATATTAACCCTTGTTAACATAGTTAACAACATCCTCTAAGAACAGATCGTTATACAAAATTTGTAAAAGAAATATTACATGATAATATTTACATGAAAATATTTAAATATTTATCAAATTATTATCATATTATTACGGGTTATTTTATATATATATATATATATATATATATATATATATATATATATAAACATTATAAAGTAAAATCATAACAGTCATAAATAACTAGACCAAATTGTCTCTTGAAAAACAAAATCACTTTTGTGTGATATTTCCGGAGAAATAGTTGTGAAACTCAAATATATACCTTACCATCATGTGGTAAACAATACCATCATAATAATAATGGTTAATTTTAAAAGTTAAGTAATTGCAGTCAATATAGAAATCGTTACAAATATTCTCATAAATATAATGAACTATAATATAGACGTGAATTGTAATGATATTGATTCCAGCTGTATGTATTCAGCAAACATCACCCACTTATTGGACATATTATAAATATGTTGAGTTGGACACAAACTGCATTTTAGGTGTATAATTTACTTTTTTACGTCTGAGCATGCGCACAGAGCGTTAGTTTTGTAATAGAGTCTTAAATTGCCGCCATATTAACCAGATGCTAAGAATTCAGCAAACTTTAATGATGATTTCTTTTACCCAGTGTATGTAATAATGGCACATGAAGTTATTATAGTTACCTAGTACTAACTAGTTTATATGGATATACTCTGGTTTTAATGCCAGTCATTATGCTGATATACAGATATACTATGATTCTGCTTGGAGCTCCTGAAGTGTCAGTATTTTTTGTTTACTGTTCAGTAATGTAATACCCTGTACTGTCTACTGTTTGTGCATTGTACGGGGCTGCGGAACTCTTGTGGCGCCTAACAAATAAAGGATAATAACAAATAAAGGATAATAATAATTCTAATGTTGATCCTTATGCTCCCTATATTGGAGAATGTTCAAAAGATTTATTCTCAGATTTAATTTATTAGTTACAAATCATTATTGCTAGAACTTAAAACTTATTAAATTAGTTGCATTGTATTTTGAAGTTTTAGTGGTAATTGTGGGTTGGGTTGTCTAGAGATGACGTCAGAACACAGATGTCATTAGTCCAATGTATGTTTTGCCAATTATTTCCTCCGGGCAATAATACAAGCTGATATAGTCCTACACTGTTTAAAATTAATCCAGCCAACCATAGGTTGGATTATCATGATTGACACAGCAGATAGCCAATTATTTTAAAAAGACAGTGGGCACATATTTGTTGAATGATAAAAAACAGCAAAATAAAAAAAAAAATTATGCTAATTCTACATGTAGATTAGAATTAAATAATAGATATGAAATTTTGTATCCATACAGTGACATAATTTAATATTAATGTTTAGAAATAATAAATAAAATGTTTTTTTATAATATTAAAATAATAGTCAAAAACAGACCCCATGTTAGTCATTTATATACAATAAGGGCCTGACGTAGAGTTGGATGCAATTTACACTTAAATCGTAATTGTAAATTTGCATCCTTTAATTTACATAGGATTCTAAGTTTGTGTGACTTACTAAGCAAATTGCACAAACACACCTCTTTATCTGCCTTATGGTCCGGTGTGCATCATACACTTAAGTCACAGTGGCCCTGTAAGGCAGGTAAATGAATAAATAAATCAATGTAAAACAAATAGTGTCGTCCCCCCCACCCCCTCATCCCACAGCACTAGGGTTAGTTAAACTGTTTGGGAGGGTGGCACACCTTGTCTTATAATATAATCATTTTTATGTGCTTCTTTTTTAATACAGCAAGGTATGTTGCACCAGGAGAGAGCTCATGCAAAAGATATGTCTCATAGAGACATATCTGCAGGTGCTTTTAACTTGGCATAGCATGTATAGTGTGTGAGCATGCCTTTACCTCAGGCTCACCCACTACCACTAAGCACAGAGGGGGAGATCCATCTCAGTCTGAGTGCAGACTGAGAAGGATACTTGGTTTATGTCCAATCTACATGAGGCCCTAAGTGTTTATTAATATATGATGTAATAGACTGGACCAAAATAAATAAATTGGAAATATTTTTTAAAATTTTAATAGTTTTAAAATTATTACGAAAATTTATGTGAGGGGGAACATATCAAAAAATAAAGTGAAAATCTATTCCTATGAAAATGTATTAGTGGTGAATATAAATAGAATGAATTAAATAGGTATGTGTGACTGTTGATAATGAGGTGTGGGTAACAATATTTTTTGAATTATAATGTTAATTCAAAATCATGTCACTCTTGAAGTTAAGTAATAAAACCAGTTTAAGTACAATTATGGGATTAATCAGTGCCTAAACAAAAATTTAAGTAAAGGAAATAAAAAGTAAAGGAGTCAGGCAAAATGGGGATATATCAAAATAATTAAATAAAATGATGCATAATTAATTAATTATGAAAGATCATTTCAGTAGAAAGGCTGAATAGTTATTGTTTTTATCTAATCCATTAAGTGACACAGTATCGACAAGCGAAATATATCTGCTTCTTTCTCCTTAACAGTGTTTGTGTGAGGTGTCCTCCCTCTTATTCCAAGTTTAATCTCTCCCAATTACGAAATCTTTTAAGCCTCCAAGATTGCCACCCTTGGTGTACAAGAATTGTCTGGCTACCATTGTAAGTTGTTTAATCTTTTGCTTGTCTGACACTGCATTTTGAATGGTTCCTTTGGTAGCCATTCCTCCATATTATTTCTGACATGGGCAAATCAAACAATAAACTTCTTCGGATGTATCGCTATTAATAAAATCATTGATCTTGCAAATATGTCCAAATTTGTTCGGAACTTTTATAACCTTTGCGGAATAATCACAAGTTTTATATTTGCCACACTTTTGGAGTTTCTGTTTTATTTTTATAGATTTTTTGATAAAAATTAATATGTACAATGGCATCTTTTATACTTGCTGCTTTTCTCCAACTAAAGGCATAAACTTCTAGTTTGGTTGCGATGTGTCGTTAATACATGTCAATGTCCTTGGAGAATATTTTATAACTCTTTCCATTGTTTGCAAATTCTAGCTATAAATCTAACTGTGTTCTCTTCATTGGAAAAATGTTTCTTAATTGTATATATCAATGTATTTCTATCTGGGTTGCTGCCAAATAGGCCTTGTTGGTTTGTCTCTTGCTGTAACCTCTTATACTCATTTCTTCTGACCATTCTTAGAGTTGGTCTAATTTCACCTGAAGCATCTGGATTTTGTTCAAGAGGCGACTTGATGTAGTTATTTGTACTGGTGAAAGGGGGCTTTATGATATTACTCTATTCTTTACACAATACTTTTTTCTGTCACGTTTTTTAATATTTCACTGGGGTTAACTGTCAAATTTTGCGGCATATGTTTTTATTGAAATTCATAAAAACATTTTTTACCTTGTTATATTATATTTTTTTCCAAGTCACCTTTTACAAACATTTGAGAAATTCTAAAAAAGGGTTTGGGGGTGCTTTATCCACCTGAAATGATAACAAACGTGTACAGCACATGTTGCCAAATTCTACAAAACAATGTTCTCAACTGAAAAGGCAGCGCCTCGTGCAAGAGGCATTTATCCTAGAACTGATGAATACTTCTCACTCTTTCAGCTTTAGCTGTGGTAAGCTTATGAATCCTGTCACTTAATTTTTGGAAAATATTTACCATGCTAGTGTTATGAAGATGTATGCAAAAAGCATGCATCAAAGGAAATCACACCAAAGTGGACCTGCTTATGAGTCATATGATGAGTCACTGAGTTACCACTCCCCTATCCCTAATATATTTGTATTATTAGCAGAAGTTTATAATGAAAACTCAACTAACCGTAATTGAAGAAAATTACATTGTGTGCTGCTGTAAAGCTACCAATGCAAATACAACTCTTTGTTGGGAATTTTGGCAATGAATGGGTGAAATTCAATTCAAGATGTCTGACACTGTTGTGCCAATTTTGAAAATTGATCATTGAAAAAAAGCTAAAACAGCAATTGTATTTATTGCTGAGATGTTGCTTCCAATTTCTGAAGATTTCCTAAAATATATTTAGTTGCAGAGATGTCTTGGGCCAAGATAAAGTAGTGACATGTATGCCAGATGCAGACATCAAGCACTTTTCTGATCCCTCATCTTTCTTAATAGTACTCGGCCCATGAGCATATACTTATCACATATATAGGACTCTCTTCACAGAACGCCAAGGATCATTATATTGTCTTGCACTGCCCCATATGCAATAATTGGCAAGACAATATATTTAAATGAGCTTCTAGGGGCCTGCGATTGGGCATTTAGGTCTTTTGGGGGGTATTTCAGGTATAGCGGTTAGCCATAGATTGTCTTCCCCCAACAAAACAATGTAATATCTCCATGTTCTCATAGGTGACAGTAATTGTCTGTCAGTCTACAGATTCAATTGGATGGCCTATTGTACTATTCAGGTGTATTTTATACCAGAAAGAGCATATATTCATCCAAATTTTCATTTGACATAACACTAAAAAGTAAATAAATGTGACACATGAAACGAAGACACACCCAATGTCACCTTACTCTCATGACAAATTTAAGACATGAATGAAGCCCAACAAATATATTTTTAGAAGTAAAATGGAAACATTGTAATTAATGAGTGGTGTGGCCCAAAACTGATCGTAGACATGTTTTTGAATTGATGTTTTCACTTATTCCACCTTCTGCAATCGCATTTAGGACTGCAATCCCACAAATGCTTGTGTAGTGTATCATTCCAAAATCTGATGGTAGGGATAAACCTACTATATATATGTACAAAGTAGATCAATAGGTACATTTGAGCAGAACTAAATGCATTACACATACAGGGCTTTATTTAGAGTTGGAAGCAATGTGCATCTAAGACTTACATGAAAGAGCAGGAGTGGGAGTGTGCCGCAGCTTGGTAGGGTATTACGAGTGGCATGCAACCCCAGTTGCGTCCTACTTGTAATACTTTACCAAGCTGCAATCAGTTACTGCAGCTACCTAACTACTTGCGCCACCTACTTCCTGCCGAAACTTTTTCAGTCTTGTTTGACGTGTGTTCCGCCTGCGTCTTGATCCGACTAGGGTAGTTTTTGCGGGTAGACGCCCATAGTATCTGAATTATTCACGGTCACGTCTACATAACTCCGTGTTCCACCCTTTCCCTCGTACTGAGACGCAAGCTGTTGCAATGTACACTGCGTCTGAAAAGCAGACGGAACTGCAGGGAACTGTTGCTTACTGCGCATGCCCCGTCAGTGGAAATGTACAGGATGCGCCTGAAATGGACTTTGCGTCTGACTCTAAATGAGGCCCACAATAAAAAAAAAATCACAATTAGTAAGTGACCTTTACTGTTTTGGATGATGATTGGTCCTGGAAAAGCCAGAAATGTAGGAATGCAATTTTTGGTGACACTAAGATAATACATGTTTCTCTGAATATTGCCATCCCTTTCTGGAACAAAAAATATATATTTTTTTGCAAGATTCTATTATAAAGACATTTATCATTAAATGTGAAAAAAACCCAACAGCAAACCATTTCAATGCCACATAACACATAAGAAATAAAGGGCGATAAAATGAAAACAGAAGTCTTGGCCATTCAGGTTTAAGGCAATACATGAGAAAAGGGCAAAAAATCCACAAATCTCCCATTGACAAACATCATTCTTTTCAGAGCTGATCCTTTTTCGTGATCACTTTATCATTTAATGGTAGTTTTCTTGGCAATTCCACAGAAGGCAGTATCGCAATTGTGTGTATTAGCACTCTCATAAAGCCAGATAACGGAAGGTGGTGTGAATAGAGAGCGCCTGGGAATCAACCAGAAAGATCAGGAGTCTTTTGTTTGTTTTCTATCTTTCCTCTACCCCCCCTTCCCCAACCTTCACATCAGCCCTGTCACAGTTTTCTATCCCACAGTTGTTTAACGTTGCCATAAATGTGCATTACCCTTCAAATAATATCCTGGAATAAAAAAAATGAAACCTAGCAGAAAACTAAAGATGTGGTGAACCCGTTCTATCATTTTCTATTTTATACTCATTATATATTTAACCCTTTTGTGATGCATTTCACTACTGTGTGACTGTGATGGAATCAATCATTTAGTTACAAAAGAGTAATTGCACACACTCCCGTTCTGTGAATGTAGTGGAGAGCATCAACGGGAGATGAATGAAAATATATGTGCTTTGTATCTATACGAAAACATTGCTGCTATTACCTAACTGCAATAGTCAGTTTATTAGAATTTACAGCTTGTAGGAAATATCATATTTACTAGAATGACCGGATATGTTAGATACCCAATCATAGATAGCAAACTGCAGGGATAAATAGTTATATAATATGGAGAGAGGTTGGAATGGAAGCTTATACAGGCCAGTCCCATTCTGCACTGCCTGCATTATTCTTCCTTCAAAATGTTCCCAATAGGCTTCTGGGTTGAGCACCGGGGCTAAAATTTGCTAGCCAGCACCTGGAAGCTTATTCTTATAGAAGTGAAGTAACTTCATGTAAAGGGTGGAGCACTTATGCAGACAGTCGATGTTCCCTACGTGGGTCAGTGACTTAGAAATAGAGGTTGCACTGGTCAGATTTGCAGCCAGATCTGGTTCCCAATGTGACTGGGTTGAGATTTTCCCACTGTTAAATTTTGTTAAAAAAGTTAGTGGCAGCACAGCAAGGTGATATCATCACTTAGTACTCCTGCAGTAATTCACAATTCACAATGTCAGAGCCAACTATCTGCCTAACAGGCTGTGTTGCGGATGAAGAAGTGACAGCTCCCGCAGTTCTATTCCGTGGAGACAATTAGGTTTGCGGTCAGGAAACAGGAGGGGAGAGTCAGTCAAAATGGATATATGGGCAGTGGCTCAGATCTTAACACAGGCATCTAGAGACCTAGAACTACGTCGCTGACTGAGACAACCCTCACTTCCCAGCTATATTGTGACAGACCCACAGAAAATCTCTTGTCTATTAATAAAGGTAAGAATGGAAGATAGAATAGAAGCACTGAGGGAGGTAAAGTGTTCCTGCAATGTTGTGGAATGAAAGTATAAATAAATATATAATACTTTTCCATTAACAAACACGTTTTTATGCCTCTTGTAGATCTAGTTTCCCACTCTTCCTTATGAAAACCTGGGTATAGAAACATGTGCTGTTTGGATTGAGAAAGGCTTTGGCTACTGCATTGAAAGGAGATATAAGATAGGACATCATCATATTGGAAGGTGACAGCAAACTGAGCATTATCATTCTAGCATCAGGACATTGCCAGCAGCACAGTTTGTATTGGGGCACAGAGGTTGAACAGTTCCACTAACACTAATAGAGAAAAAGTAATCAAGAAAATTAAATTTAGCCAAATTTGCTTATATCCTGAAAGGCTATGGTTAAAGTAATACCTGACCCAACAGTATATAGTTTCAGGTGTAAATGTATGTGTGACAACGGGTTGGTCCGTGGGACTAGGCTTAATAGCCCAACATTGGGCATGATTTAACTCATCAATGCCCAGCCCTATAACATGAATATTTATTCAATAAGCACATTCTGACAAAGAAAGATTGCAATCACTACAGCAAAATAGTAATCATACACAGCATATTATAATGTAAGAAAAGACTATTATTACATAAAATATTATTTGTATAATATCTGGTGTTGAGTGGTGGTGGCAGCAGGTTAAAGGAAATAATATACAATGTGTTTTTGTTCCTTTCTGTCCAAACTGATGTGTGTGACTACTTAAGCCTCCCTTAAAGGGAAATGACTGCTGCTTATAAATAGCCCTTATTTGAATCTAATTGTTCCAGGGGAATTATTCACATCTGAGACAAAACATTCTCCCAGGTTTATGTGTTACACATAGGCAGATTATAACATGACTAAGAATTTTGGTCATGGAATCATAATCCTAGATTTAAAAAAATGTCTGAATCCCCTACTTTCTTTCCCCAAAGCACAACAAATGCTTTAGTGTAAAATCTAAATGTTTCTTTTTAAAAAAAAAAAAACCTTTGTGAGGTGCTCACACCTTCTATAATTCCTTAGTAACTGCTTCATATTTTAAAAGTGCTACAAGTTAAACAGTACTAGTTTTGTCTCAAAATATAAGAAAAAGGAAAAAAATACTCAAATTATTTTGCCATTAGTGGACCTGATTTAGGCTCGGACGGAATCTGTGCGCAACTTGCGTTTAAAAAGCGTGCACAAAACTTGAGTGTAGTTTAGACCGTATTCAAATCCAAGGAGATCACAAGATACGTTTGAATTTGAATCTGGGTGCAAGTACGCTCTGCCCAAACATTACTTGCCGTATGGTAATAGAGTGAACACAGTGCAGGATACACACATGCAATTGTGCAAAAAAAGTATACTATAAAATAAATTAGCAACTCATAAAATTATAATTATTAATAAAAAAATGTGTGTTTTAAAAAAAACATATTTTTTGTTTTCTTTTTTTTGTACAATAAATACATAAATTAGGATGTTGTTAATGCAGACTGTACATACAATGTGTTTTTATATTCTCTCTTACTTGCATACACATATTCTGTGCTATCTAGTATCATGCATACGTGTAATTTTTAATACAAAGACAGTCATCACTATCATTCGGCACTTACACCTGCCCTGTAGCTGGTGTAATAATACGGCTTACAAAAAACGTGCTTTAGAGAAACCCAGGACTTGACTTGGCAGCATCTGTGTTGGAACGCCCTAGGCATCCACTTACTGTACATTGCCTACATTCGTCCACCCTTTCCCATCCCCATAACGCCCTTCACCTTGTAGGCACTTGTAAGTATGTTTATATAGAGGATTAGAAGGGAGCCATTTCTGTCGCCTCATTCAGCAGATTTGCTAGTCACACTTCTGTATATATATAATAGCAAGTGTGTATTTTTCATGATAATGTTGCCACTGGGGGACACTGTTGAGTCTATGGGAGGATAGATAGATAGATAGATAGATAGATAGATAGATAGATAGATAGATAGATAGATAGATAGATTGATTGATTGATAAAAAAAAAACACCTTTATTCTTCTCCATTTGCATTCATATAGTTGCACATAAATGTTAGTCATGCTGATAGTTGCCTAAAATTGATTATCTGAAAGGTCGAATTCTTTGACTTGGTTACAGTGCCTGTTTTCTGTATATCTAAACTCATGTTTGTTATTATATTGGCAGTTTGTTTTTTCAATAAAAAAACAAACTCTGAGAAGACAGCAATGGCAACAGTGTTAAGATCAGACTTGGTAAATGACCAGTGCACAATAAAATGTGATATGATTATTACCCTTTACCTGTAGAGCACCAACATACTCTGCAGCACAGAGAACTTTATTCACATACACCATTCACATTTGTCCCTGTGCAGTGTACAACACAATTCCCTACCACAGGCTTACAAACCAGGGGCCTGATTCATTAAGGATCTTAAATGAAAAGGTATCTTATTTCAGTCTCCTGGACAAAAGCATGTTACAATGCAAGGGGTGCAAACTAGTTTTCTGTTTTGCACATAAGTTAAATACTGACTGTTTTTTCATGTAGCACACAAATATCAACTTTAAATTTCAGTGTACAAATAAGCTATCAAGTATTTGTGTGCTACATGAAAAAGCAGTCAGTATTTAACTTATGTGCAAAACAGAAAACTAGTTTGCACCCCTTGCATTGTAACATGGTTTTGTCCAGGAGACTGAAATAAGACACCTCTTCATTTGAGATCCTTAATGAATCAGGCCCCAGGATCCAAGACAAAAGCAACCGAACCACAAGAAAACATACAAACTACACAGCAGAGCAGTCTGGTTGGAATCACAGTGGAGAGAATTTCAGAATAAGCGATCAGAACAATCTTTGAAGAACAAATTGAGTTCATATAAGAGAGAAGCTCTAGAATGCCCAAAACAAACAATTCTACTCGGAATGTTTCGACCCTACATCAGTCGCTAAAAACAGTTCTCTGGTTCTAACAGTGGTTGCTGGAAAATGTACATATTTAAATAACACTATTCCAATGTTTTCTGCCACACAGACAAGTGCTAGTCTGCTACTGTTTGTCAAACTGACTATTTTACCGGTCTACATGTGTTCCTGTAAAGAAAATCACACTGTTCAAGGAACATAAGAACTGACTTCTGAGAACTATTCAGTTAAGCATCTTTAAGTAACAAAAATATCAAGAAAGTTGAAGTCATTATTTTTAATATTTCCCTATATAGTGAACTAAGTCCAGGGGTAAATGTATTAAACCGCGATTCTAGCAAATCGATTTGCCAGCATAATTTAAAACGGCAAAACTTACCTTTAAACACATTGCTAGAATCGCAACTTAATACATTTACCCCCAGGACTGTGCTGATCCTGTTATTTATATCTATACAGTTTATATGCTAAAAATGATACACTCTCAACTATAGTGTGGTCTTACCACTGCCTTTCTGCTGTATGTCTCTACAGCTTCAGTGCTCTATCACTAGTTTATTAACCTTCATACAGAGGCAATACACAGCACTTACAGTGATTTATGGCGGAGTGACAAGTTATTTTTTATAAGCCATTCTAAAAGCACTACAGAGGAAGTGTTCATTCAAGACCATCTCGTCAGAAAAAAACAACAACATATAATATTATGTACATTTTATTGGTGAGAATAAAAGTGCTTTGTGAAACAGGAATATTTAGACGTGAGCTATATATCATGTCAATACAGCGTAGTAAATCCATGTGTATTTTTTATATATACTCGTAGTTTGCACCACATGTAAATGTTCAACTGCAAACTGAAGGAGAAAGTGACATTTTACTTTAAATAAATATAGTGTGTGCAAACCTGTGCAAAAAAACTCATACCTTACTACATTTAATTTACTTCTTACACACAACAGGAAACATCTATGAAAATAAATGCACAGATAAGTGGTGCACAGGTAAGTGTCTTTTTAGTACAGTTTCGAACCTGAAAGTAAAGTTATGGCACTATTTTAGTACCAGTGTACCTGTTGTTTTTATAAATGTGCCCCGATATCACCATGTACACTGGGGATGACAAGACTGGTGTGGTAGAAATATTTGTATTGGAACCAGTTAAAAAGCTGAATAGCTTAGGTACATTGCCTGGTTTTTGTCATTAAAAATTTCCAACTAAGTCTTTAAAACTCAATTCAATGTTCAGTGCTCAAAGGGATTGATTAACAACGAAAGTGATTTCTGTACCAGTCACTGTCTTTAAGTCTTTCAGTGGAGCTTAACATTATTAACTTCTACCTGGGGGACTTTGGACCAGTGAATTTTTATCCTATTTAAATAAAAGAGTTGAAGCAATGCCAGACGCCATTCCTGGCCTCATCCGGCTATTAACATTTCCTCTCTTGTTGTGGATGGTATTAGTAGGTGCAAAATTGTGACTTGCCATGTGATCAGTTTTGGATATAGTGTGGAAATGGAAAATGACTTCTCAGACTGCTAGGAAACATAACATATACTTACAGATACTTCAGCTTCTTTCAAGTTATAATCATTTCTCAATATATTCTAACATAGTCTGGATATTTGTTAACATGACAGAATTCCATCAGAGTGTTTGTAAAGACACCACATATATTTTCAGCTTTTGAAAACCGCACTGTGCAGACTATATCCACCTCCTGATTCAATCTTCCATTATGTGTCCTCTCTAAAAACAACAGATCTCCCACTAAGACACATCTGCTCTGAGTCCGTATTATAACAAGAGAAAAAAATGACACCCTGAACCCTATAAACCAATAAAGATTGTCTGATTTGGCTTGCCCCTGTTGTTACCAAGCAGACAACCCACTGGGTTAAGGGCTGGTGACATCTGTTTAAAAAATGCCAGGAGTTAGAGGAACAAAAAGGTAATAAATCAACTCTATACAAGTTGCTCTGCGGAATTCATAAGCCCTTCCTCTACAGAGTGGGATGCAGAAAGTGTGGTGGCCAGGAGGACTGGCTGATGCATGTTCACCTTGTAATAAGATATGGATTTTTATATTTGTGAAAAATGGGAACCTTAACCTAAAATATTAATCATGCCAAAAATGAATCTTTTTTTTTTCTGTAGTATGTGTTCCATAAAATACACAAGCTGCCTTCATCTATATAGGAGTTCATGCAAGTGTAAATCAGTTTTTACACAAGCCCAAAGTTAAAATATCATCAACATTATGTCAAAAAGAAAATGTTATTTGGAATCATTATTACTTATATACAGGCCTAATTATTTATTATCCTGCAAACCTATAATTTACAATAATACACTAAATATGTATGGAAAATGAAATATTTAAATATTGAAAAAAATAATATTTGAATCTCTGTGGGGAACCTCCTAATTGAAAGAGTGCAGGGTAGACATATCTATAGTTTTACAATGAATTGTTAAATTTAAAGAACACATTTTCCTTATACATTAGGGGATATATTTTTTAAACTGCAGGTTTGAAAAGTGGAGATGTTGCCTATAGCAACCAATCAGATTCTAGCTGTCATTTTGTAGAATGTACTAAATAAATGATAACTAGAATCTGATTGGTTGCTATAGGCAACGTCTCTACTTTTTCAAACACACAGTTTAGTAAATATACCCCTAGGACTTTTCTAATTTGAAAAATACTAATGTTTGTATCATTTAATAGTAAGCATGACCAAAAAATATCTGGATAGAGCATGTGAGTTCCTTTCACAATAAGAAATATACATTTCTTTCCAGACAGCAGTAAACATTTAAGCAATCAATTCTCTTGCTACAGAAGAGGAGGATTCTGCATTAGTTATTGCTGTAAAAAATGCACGTGTTCTGGAATGCATGGAAATGTAACAGTTGAATTTGAATTTTAAAAGGAAAAAGCAATCACTTAAAGACATCTAAAAACAAAACAGAATAAATATATTTATTATGTTCAGATTTATTATGTATATGTACTGTATATCGACAATTTCATAAACTTTTTAAAATAAAGTATTTTAAAAAAAAATTGCGTCTACATAGTCATGCAGATTAGAAGTTGTTGATAATCATTGCTCTAAACCTTGTCCAACTCATGCTTGAGGGCTATTTCTCAACTATTTAATTGATTGTATTCTATTACCTGACATTCTACATCTATGAAAGGTTCCCAACTCTTGATGAATGACTTGGAGACTTCTATGTCGCTGGACACGAATGTGGTCATTATATCAGAGGGCAGTGGCAGCATAAAACGGTAATCCCAGTAAGCATGGCAGGAGGGCGCCGCACTAACCGGGGCGCACGGAAGCCTGTCTGTGCCAATTTTTTATTTTTTTTGGTGCCGGTGATGTGTCTCCTTGTCCCTTCTAAATAAGGTGGGTATCTGAACAAGTGCAGGGGTATAGGGGAGGATTACGCTAGAGACCTAGAGCACTGACCCTGTCGGAGAGTTTATTTGATTTAAATTAAACTGATTCAAAATTTTAAATGGTCGGATAGTGACCAATCTTGATGTATTTAGGTCAACAGCACCATGGGATCTTACCGTTTGCCTAAACTACAAAAAGGCCCTATCTGTACCCACATGTGTAATCAAACTGAACATAGATCTTGATGTTTAGCGATCAAGCCAAGAATGTTTATCTTGTCATGTGTAGCCAGCTTTACACGAGACGCTAAGAGAATTAGAATTGGAGAATCCATATGGTAGCTTGTTTTCCGAATTAAAGTGAAATGCAAGGAAAACTGGCACTTAAATATACATAGACAGCAATACCAACATTTCAAACTAATGATTCATCTGAGTTAAAGTATAAGAACACAGTTCAGAACTAAGATGTTCACATTAAAATTTTATTTGATTTCATTTTAAGAATGTTATGCTGCTGTTAAGAAGCTTCTCATGACTGTGTTTAGAACAGAGAAATAATAAAACTACTGTTTGAGTAAGAAACTCATTCAAAGAGTCATTACTACCACAAAACAACCTGGACGATTAAACTTTACTACCCTCTAAGGTCATTATCTGGCCAACAATCCTTATCTAACTGATAATGAGATTTAAGGGTAATGGGCTAAAACTTTTTGGATCTTTTTGGCATATAAAAATGCAATTCTAATCTACTCTAAAATTACAAGGAGCGTAAAATGTCTTCAATTATGCTGGAATATCATTTTCTGCACTGCTCAGCTCTGTTTAATAACTGAACATGCATTTTATAGTGCTCTCTCACCTTTACTCAATGAGCAGTAAAATGTGGCTCAAGATTACTTGTCCCTATAGCAAAGTACTTGCTGAATTCCATATGCATATCTATCACAGCTGAAATTTTGTAACTATTTTCTCTTTTCTTCCGTGAAATTATCTTCATTTACAGTAACATCACATTGAATGACATACATCAAAACTGTTCTACATTTAATTGTGTGGATATGAAGATGTTGTCCATAGCAATGAATCAGATTCTACCATTTTTCTAGTACAGTTTGAAAAAATGAAGGTAAGCATCTGATTGGTTGCTATGGTAAAAAACACATTTTCTACATAGTTACCTGCAGGATAATCTTACTATAATGCACTGTATAATGTAACTGCACTGCCTGGAATGTATACAAAACAGTGTAACAGGTACTATGCAGGCAGCATGGCGGCACAGTGGTTAGCATTCCTGTGCTGGGGTCATGAGTTTGATTCCCGAGCAGGTTCCTATCTGTGTGGAGTTTGAATGTCTATCCATGTTTGCTTCGGTTTCCCCCCACACTCAGAAGTCATACATGGTAGGTTAATTGGCTGCTGCCTAATATGGACCCTAACATGCGTGTGCTTCTGTGGGAAAATATTGTATGTACAGCGTGGCACAATATGGTGGTGCTATATAAATATATAATGAGACTACTTTCAGTCAATGTGAACATGTGAAAGCATTAGAGGTGTATTATATGCACACAACAAACTGCTTTGTTTTTGCAGTTTAAATACTGTACTCCCTGTAGGTGCCTCCTCAACCGAGTGTGCCTTCGTGTGTGGAGAGGCAGCAAAATATTAAGAGGTACAGTGTGCAATATTCATTACTACTATACTTCTTCCCTCTCCTTCTGCAAACCTGCTTCTCTTTAAACATAGACAACCTGCTCTGCAAACCCATACAAAAATCTGGGGGTATATTTACTAAACTGCGGGTTTGAAAAAGTGGAGATGTTACTTATAACAACCAATCAGATTCTAGCTGTCATTTTGTGGAATGTACTAAATAAATGATAACTAGAATGTGATTGGTTGCTATAGACAACATCTCCAATTTTTCAAACCCGCAGTTCAGTAAATATACCCCCTGGAAGAATTTGCATAAACAGAGGCACACAGAAGGACAAAAGCAGTTTTTTTCACTGTGTATTGTTTGTGCCTCATAAATGATATGTATTGCATAGCCCCCACAAACTCTCTAGGTGCTGTGCCTATAGCCTAATATACATAATGTATTAAATGTATTTCTTATTGAGATATGTTACATTGATTTTGCAGCTGGTTACATGAATTGCAATGGAGCATGCTATCTTTTTTTTTATTTATGAAAATCATTATAAGTGGTTTACTTATAGATTTCTTTAAATCAGGGAAAAAGAGCAAACCCTAACTTTGTCATAAGCTGTCCCTGCCCTCGTCTTCATGGGCTCACTAGCGTTATTTAGGGAAGCCTGCAGAGTGGAAATCCCCCTAATAATGGTAACCAGCTCATCAGCTTCTCAGCCCAGAGTTGTTGCTTTTAGTAGAGTGGTGTAATAAGAAAACAAGTGTGGTCCTCTCAGCTATGTACAACTTGGTATTAGTAGTTAAGGGAAAATTATTTAGAATCCTGAAAAGTGGCTCTATGTAAGTTCTCTACAGAATTAGCTAAGAAAGACCCCTGCCTATTACACAACAATGCACTAAGTAAAGCCTTACCTCCTATACCCATCCCCTGGGCTAGACATTGTGACCCACGATACACCATAGAAACCGAACACAACACTCCTAGTGCTAGCTATGGTGCATGGCAAACATGTGACAATTGCACAGGATATAGTTTTGCTATATGTGTTATGCATTC
This sequence comes from Mixophyes fleayi, assembly GCF_038048845.1. Lineage (NCBI taxonomy): Eukaryota > Metazoa > Chordata > Amphibia > Anura > Limnodynastidae > Mixophyes > Mixophyes fleayi. Next base: position 239,791,005 of record NC_134402.1, read on the forward strand.
AGGAGGATTCCATTTTATTGGACTAAGTATTGAAGGACGCAAGACAAATAAACCTTTTATGTAGACATCAGTCAATTGAAAAATTACCAAAATAGATGCTTACACCCTATTGTTACATGATATCAATCTTATGAGGAATAGAAGAGTGCTCAGAACCATGATGTCTTGGTGTTTCTGGATTTTATTATCCTGACGGAGAGCAAATGCCAACCTCTTGCCTTCCCTGGAGTGGGTTAAAGCAGGAATGAATGTATGAAGCCTCAACAGATGACACAACCATAACATCTCTACATAGGGAGAACTGCATATGACATACACATAAATTAGAATGTGTTACAGTGAACAGTGCTTCATGATTTTTTTCCAGTTAACAGGAATATCCTGAGCTAAACACTACTAAGCTAATCACAGATCCTTCATCTTCCTGCTTTATTCCTTAGCTACAGTGCGCAGCTCATTGCAATAAACTCTACTATAGCTCTATAACCTACATTCAGTAAAGCTGCAGGTTTTTTATCAAAATGTATGGCCTGTATGTTAAATGTGGCTACATGTCATATATTTAAATACACTATGTGTGTGGATAACACTTCACAGATAACAATAAAAATTAAAATAATAGTATAAACTATATAGATGTGGTTCTCTTGTACACATATATTGCATATTTATTTACCATGCTTTTGAAGTAATACTGCACTTAGTAATTCATGTAAGCTATCACTAGAGAGTGAAGCGATTCCTGGCTAGCATTAGAGTTATACTTTTTAACTATGTGAAAAAGCCAATGCAACAATTTGTTGTTAATTTCTTATTGGTCATACAATAAAATAACAATAAGGGGCATATTCAATTGTCTGCAGGATTGCCGAAAATCCCGCGGACCGCGCAGGATTACCGTTATTACGGTAATCCTGCGCAGAAAAACCGTTAATACGGTAATTTACTCGCTGGATTTCAGCTCGCAGCTCCCTGAGCTGAAATCCAGCGAGGGATTACCGTATTAACGGTAATATTTTTTCCGCGCTCAAACTTTGGAACAATTGAATATGCCCCTAAGAGTCTAAAGGGTTTTATTTACTCTTCAACAAAAGAAAAATCTATTATATGTTCACTAAACCACTAATTGCTCATTGCCACATATTTGATCTTGTGTTTTCATGAAAAATGCATTTATTTCAATATCTGTAGAAGTCAAAAAGCAGGGAGAAAAATGATTACCTTCATCTCTTTTGCGTTTGTTGCTCTCTGCATTAGAGGATGCAATACCCAGAATTCCACTGATAGAGTAAGAGGAACCTGCTGAGTCTGTGCTTACTGAAGAGACCTGAGTCACTGATCCGGTTGAAGCTGCAAAAAGCAAAACAAGTACAACATATTAATGAAATTTGTTTGTATACACAGAAAACAAACCTGGGGCCTCCTGTAGAGTCCAACCTTGTAATGGCAAAAAAGCTCTTTTTGGCATGCACAGTAGCCAAGGGTCCATCTCAGTCCGCTTTCAGGCGGCTTAACCAACTCTAGAGCTGCCAGCCTAGGCTGGTACTAGCAAAATCAGGCGGTCAACAAAAAGCATGGAGTCCCCTTGAATTTACTATTACCAGCACTAAGCTTTGCCAGCCTGTGCTAGTGGCATTATAGCGGGTAAACCCGCAGCGTGGGGTCCCCTGCCATATCTCCAAACCAGTCCTAGGCTGGTCAGCATGGGACTGGATCTTCTAGAGAGATCAGGCCCGCAAAGAAATGTGGGCCCCTCCTCTAGGTTTAACCAGTCCAGTGCTGATAGAACTAGGGCTCTTCCCACACCCTGGGGTGGTTGGTAATATTAAATGTATACAACCAGTTTGTCCCTGGTGCTCTACAGGCAAAGCATGACCAGACTGCCATTAAGTGTTTGGGCATGCCAAAGTTTTGCAGGCACAATCTTTTTAAAGAGTTCAGCACAGTGCTAGGGCTGGTTTGGTATTATGGCAGAAGGACCCGATGCTGCAGGCTTCCCTGCTATAGTGTCACCAGCCCAGACTGGCAAAGCCTAGTGCTGGTAATAGTAAATTTTGGGGGCCCCCATGCTTCTTGTCCCCCCGATTTTGCTAACACCAGCTTAGGCTGGCAGCACTAGGGTTGGTTAAGCTGTTTGGGGGGGTACATTGTTTTTTTTTCCATTTATTGATTTATCTGCCGTTTTGACTGATACAATAAAGTGTATATTTTGCACCGGCCCTTAAGGCAAACAAAGAGGTGTGTCTAATGGTGTGTGCCATTTGCATAGTATACAGAGTTGCACGGAACTAAAGATGCGTGCGACTCAGAATCCTATGTAAATTCTGGGATGCATTTACACTTACAATATAAGTGTAAATTGTGTCCAGCTCTGCATCAAGCCATGTGTTTGTACCTTATTCTGTCCATTTATGTTCAACATACAGGCACTGCCCAATTTCTGTCACATGACACCATGTGAACTTGTTCCCGCATTATGGGATATCAAACTTTCTCAAAGGACAAAACCCATCTAGATATGAGGAACATCTCACACAGATAACATTACAGGGCATATTCGTCATTTGCAGCTTTCATGGTGCATCACCGGGCCAGTTTTCCTAATTATCCTCATGTACATATTATTTTAACAGTTAAAAAAAGTATTATTAAACAAAGCGGTAAAGCAAGCTTTATGCAAAGTATAACGCATTTTGTAATGCTTTGGTCTTTTATCGCCATCCTGAGATTATGTCATGTATATGTGGAGGACTAGAGGCTGCTGCTTGGGATCTTTAGTGCTGCATTCCTCAGTGACCACACTTTTGCAGGTACAGTGTCAGTTTTTCTTTTCGAGAAGCATTTGTTCAAGAGCTGTTCTGTACAGTATTTCTGGAACGTTACTGTAAGCAGTTCACTTAGCTTACAAAGCTCAGATCAGTCTCCCTGTCCAGGTGTATTACCCAGATTAAATATGCATTCTATTGAGAACACATAGAATAAGCTACACTATTTATTCTTATGCAGCTCTCTATAGTTTTAGCCCCTTGTAACAGCCCACGGCAACTTAAGGTGACTGCAGAACAATGCCTAAAATCATGGCTAATATGTGTACTATTTAAATGATGATATTAAATAATCCCTAATATATTTATCTGTCATCCCAATTTACTGCAAAGCCTTGTGTTGTTGTACTCTGAAATCTTTAGGAGCATCTCAAGTTTGCATAATTTTCCCACAGGCCAAACAATTTTTACTCCGTGAGAATAGCTGCAACATAAATTATTCAGCCTTCATTTTATATTTTTGCGAGAGACTAGTGTACAAGGATTGGAAGACATACATAACTAAACAGCATTGTACACCCTACACCTAGAAAGTTCATTGCAAGCAATGTTCGATTATGAACCTTTGCCTGAATCTCAACACAAATGGATATATTACAGCGGGCTGGTGTCTGAAATAGAAAAGATCTTCAATCAGTAAACAGTATAAGGAAAGCCAGCAGGTGGAATTTAGCAAGTAGCAACAAATGCTATTTTCTTCTTTTGCACAGATCTTTGAGTCGGAAGGATAACTAACTAAAGTATTGCTTCAGTGAGCCCTTTGTATAAAACTCCTCATTGCTGACCCCGGTGCGTCTCCAAAGGGAGCAGCAAATAAGTCTTTGGCACAACACAGAATGTTAAATAGGATGAAGGTATAAATCCTCCATCCTTTTGGGGAAACCCTTTTAAGAAGGATTACCGAGACAAGACTGCATTGTACTGATGTGTGATCATCAATTTGCATCTATAAAGAGGTGTAAAGTTAAGAGAATATCAGGGCCAAGCTGCTTAATCTTGCAGTCATTCTGTTGCCTCAGTAAACTGTTTTAAGACAGATTTGTTTAAAGCAACAGTTCACACATCAATATACACTGTCTGCACCCTTAGCGTAGAGTATATTCAATGTATAGCACTCCACATGGTTGTAGTATATGTAGTGCCACTTTATGAGCTGGCAAAGCAATGACTTAGAGACAGTGGGCATATAGGTAGGCATTACCCAAGTCCGTTGTGTTCCTTCTGCCTTATTCATGGTGGCAAGTTTCCAAATGGTAATAAATAATTCAAGTTTCCTGACGAGTTCATCCAAGAAAACTACCAATTCAATAGATTACATGGGTGATAATGATAAAACTATTACCACTCCCAAACATTGGTGAATGTCTAGTGCTTTTAGCCATTCCAAGCATTCAACAGAGAAAAACAATTAAACTCAATTAAATGTTTTTATAATGTTTTCATCTCTAATCAGGAATATAATTTGTTTGCATTATATTGATCAAACAAATTTATTTCATACAATACACAATGTGTCTAGTGATACAGTACTTTTAATGTGTTTCTGTATGGAAAGTGTAAACATAAAATCCCTTGACTGCTGTAATTTCTGAAATACACACATGTATGTTTGTTGGGAAAAGATAAAAATATAAACATTTTAAACGTTGTACTGCAGTATGTTTAGCCCTAAATCCACATATTTAGTTATTTACATTTATGTCTTACAGTATATTTCTTTGTCTACTCACTTGAGGTAAATCCCATTTATTCCATAAATATGGATACCCATTAAATGAAGGCTTCCTGACAGTTTTTCTATGGGAAACAGGTTTTGAGGTCTGTGTCTCTTGCATTCTGCTACCTTCACCTCATCTTGGGTTATGGCTATGTGATTTTGGTTTTGTTTTTCCCCCGACAGAACTAGTTATTATTTTTGCTGCATGGACCCATTTATGTTTTTAAGGCTCCATATCCTTAAGTTACCTATTGGGTTTTGTGCTTTTTTTATTACATTAAAGTGTATTTGTTTTCTCTACATTTTTTAAAATGTTTCTACTTTCCTTCTGGTTTTCTTTGAATTACTGACATTTTTGTCCATTTTGCTGTATTTTGATCTGATTTCACTACACATGCCTATTAATTATGGATCTCATATTTTGACTAGTATAATATGTTTACATTTACTGTAGCATTTTTGCATAATTTGGTGAGAATTTGGATAAGGGCCGTTCTCACCTCCCAGGTCACTGCTCTGCTTTCACTGAGGTACAGCACATGCGCCCAATATACATGTGCTGCTCAGAAGAGGCCTCTACTCTGGGGGTGTACCCAGTGTTGCCAGGCCCCCCTCTCCTCCAGGCCCTGTAGCTACTGCCCCCCCTATTGATACTCCCCTGCATATCTGCATATTGTGTTTTGATATGTACCTATGATGAAATGGCATCCAGCTGAGAAACACGTCAGGTGGCAGTAATTGCGCTATGATTTTTTAATTTGATATATGAAAAGTCATAACCTCTGGGTTCTCTGGATCGTATTTGGATAGCGGTTCCTACACCAATTGTATTAATTACTCTCTACCTTCTATTGAATTTTTTCCACTGAGGATAGGACTCCTGAAGCTGGTCAATTATTATATGGACACCGATTCCAATCTGGGTCTACTCAACTGGTGCAGGTTGTTCCCCTTTTCAAGGGTTCGCTTCTGATGCAGCACCATTACATTCCAGCGTAAATATTGTGTGGTTTACACTAAGGAGCCCATTATAGCGATTATCTTATTGAGGACATATTGGAGGAAATTATTGGAGATAAACTGACTTTAAGGAGACTGAGGTGTAAGCCCTATATATCATTATATCAGCAAGAGCCTATCAAGATCTTTATTCTATTCTATATTATATATACAGACCATTAGTGTGTCATTTGAGTCTTTAATCAATCCCAGAGATGTTATGTGGTTTTATTAATTTTACAATTCCATATCAGAATTTATGCAATGATTCTATGTATCATTTACATGTATTATTAAATTGTATTAAGTTATTCTATGATCTTCGCTACCTATTGTTGTTTTCTTGGTATTTATCAATGGGATCAGATCCCCTTTCCTGGTGAGCTGTGATCTAGAATAACGCTGTTTATATAGTATTGCATTTTAGTATTCTCTAGCGCCCATATTGTATTCTATTCTATTCTTGCTTTCAATAAAGCAGAACTGAGGTCCAGCACATGTGCCCAATACACATGTGCTGCTCAGAAGAGGCCTCTGCTCTGGGGTGGGGGGGTACCGAGTGTTGCCAGGCTCTTCTCTCCTCCAGGCCCTGTAGCTACTGCACCCCCTATTGATACGCTCCTACGTATCTGCATATTGTGTTTTATGGTTGTACTCTTATTGGTGGTTTCTTTCTTTCATTTTTATTTTGTTTGCATCTATAACATTTTGTTTTTGATTTACTGTCTTGTTTTGTTATTAGCTTCAGAATTGTTGTTTTTATGTTTTACAATTTTGTGAAGTAGGTGTTAATTAGCCAACAAGTACGATTAAAATATCACATCAATTAAATTGAACATAAATACAATTCCTGACAGGGTCATTTAAAAAAAATGTTTGAAAACTTTTCCCACCTCTCTACTCAAGAGTGTAGCCGCACAAAGAACAGGAGAGAATAGATGATGGAGTGGGAAAAGAGAGCAGTTAAACTACTTACTGGCTAATGATGCATAAAATGTTATGAATAAGTATCTATTTTTTGATTTATTACTTTAATTATCCAACATTCCATGGTCCCCCGTTAGCGTTTTTGGTGTAGATTTCAATTTTCTGTCTCAGGGTAAAATCTATTTATCATAATAATCAGTAAAATACAAAAACCTTTCAAGAGTATTTATAAAATTAATTTACCGTGCTCAGCCCCCAGAGCATGACAAAAGAGTTATATTAGTATGTGTGTGCTCAAGTGTTTTGTGTAAAATGATCTATCCATAGGAATAATTAAAACTTCTTAAAGACCTTCTTTTCTTTTGTTAGGAAAATATATATTCTCACCTATACTGTGGCTTGAAGGTGGAACTTGTTGGTTTGTGGGTTGTTGAACTTTTGTTCGAATGATCCTGCAAAGAAATAAAAGGATACCGAAATAACATTTACTTTCATACCATAAATGTAATAATAAAACCTGTATATCACTAGACAAAACTATTTGGTTTATTTTGGGAATCTTCTTAACCTTGTAATACATGAGTAAGTTCACCAGTTGCAATTAATTTCATTTGTTTGCCATTTTTATGCCATTTAATGTCTATATTCATATGTGTATACCTATAGTATATTCAAAATAGAGGAAGCCATGTTGTAGACTGGCCAAATACTGATGAGAATACAGCCTACCAATTCACTAACAACTAGCGATATTACTGAGGCATAAGGTAATAGTAATGATTGACTTTACTGTGAATTGATAGGTTGTAAATGGGTCCAGTATACAAACTGATTGTTTCCTCTTTTGTGTAAGTGATAGGTCTACTCCTCCATTCCCGTTGGCATTTATTGTCTAATACCAGCAGTATTTTAGTGAAGTAAAAACATTAATGTTTAACACATAGAGAGATATACTAAGCTATGTAAGTTACATTTCTAAAAATCCAATATTCGCCAGACCATGAAAAAAATTAATTTGGTGCACTCCTATTAGCTACATATGCTATATGGTGGTACCTTTACAAAAACATAAGAATAGTTGTTATTTATTTTTAAAATTAACTGTATATCCAAAAGTGTAAAACATGTGGACCCATACTATTTGCACACCTAACACATTCATGGGTAAATAACCAAATCCCACAATTTTCGAACTGCCTTTTGAAAATCAAACTGCTTCTACTTTTGCAGGTTTGCAGGTTTAACTGCAATTAGTGGAAACAACGGAATTGACAAAGTCCTTCCTACTACTACTTTAGGAGCACCGCTTTTATTAATTTCATCTTTTGCATTACTCTTTTACAATGCTGCTTGTTTTACAGTAATTTACATCTTAAATTAAGCATAAGAGTAAGGGACCGACGAGATGTGTCACTAAAGTACATTTTAATGTTTTTATTACGTTGAAAAAGATGCTCCTTGAAATGCATTTTTCTTTATAATGTGTGTTTGGAAGATACATATGGAGCCCCATTGGAACTATAGGACAGTTCTCGCTTACCAACACCTCCTGAGCACCAGTGAAATTCAGCCTCCTGCTAAACAATGAATGCCCACCTAAATACGCCTTCTCCGGCCCCTTTTCATCGTATTCCAAAGTCTTGGTTTTACATATGAGTGCTTAACAAATCCATAAGCTTCACCATAAAAACTTGTGCGTTTACACTAATATAGGTGCATATGGCAGCACGGTGGCTAAGTGGTTAGCACTTCTGCCTTAAAGCACAAGGGCCTTGAGCTTGATTCCCGACCATGGCCTTATCTGTGAGGAGTTTGTATGTTCTCCCTGTGTTTGCATGGGTTTCCTCCGGGTGCTCCGGTTTCCTCCGACACTCCAAAAACATACTGGTAGGTTAACTGGCTGCTAACAAATTGACCCTAGTCTGTGTGTCTGTCTGACTGTGTGTGTATGTATGTATGTTAGGGACTTTAGACTGTAAGCCACAATGGGGCAGGGACTGATGTGAGTGAGTTCTCTGGACAGTGCTGCGGAATTAGTGGCGCTATATAAATGATGATGATGATGATGATATGGCATAAGCACAGCTAATCTACATGTTTTGCACTTTTGTAAATGACCTTTAAAGTGTGCTTATGGGCAAAGCTATTACTATAGTGATAAATGTCTATGTTCTTTTCAATGCTCAGCAGCTAATATCTAACGGTAACAGGGATGTATCTGTTGTAATATTCTTTTCATTTTTCCACTTTATCCAGCTTAGCCTATATAATAATAGGTCCAGTTACTAAAGTGTGAATTTTTCATGTGTTTATGTAGCTAAAGAATAGAGTAGCCCATTTCTAAAATTCCATCAGAAGGTTACATTCTCTGTATAATCGGTTCATAAAATTAGTTCTATATAACATTTATGGTTTAGTGTAAAATCATGCAGAAATTTGCAAAACATTATATAAATAGAGAATGTGTAGCTCTTTGATGTAGTGAAACTATGAAAATCAGCCTAGAAATTGGTTTCAGAGCCACTGGCGTGTAATAGAGGCAGTGATTTTCTGCATCAAATGAAGCAGAGTAATATGCAGTATCTGCAATATTTATATAAAAATCACGAGAAAAGAATTAATATTGACACTATTTTATATAATGTAGCCAATATGTACACTGCTTTATATTTTTATTTACTATTTTCCACTGTTATAATGTGCAACAAATGCTCTTCAGCAAGAACCCCCTCTGCAGCAACTGAAATGTAGATGGTCATTGCAAAGTAGCACTAGGGATTGGCTTTGGTTGGTAGCTGTGTATGGATCACGTTTTGGAGTTGACTAGCTGTCTAAGCTAAACACCTTGCATGAATAACAGTGATTATAGAATGCAGATAATTTGGTGCTGATCTCAGGAGTGGAGGTGGTGCGAATTTGTTATTTAGAACATACTGAACAGTGCATACATCGCCTGGGAGATAAATGGATCATAATAACTTATGGTACATTGAACAGTTTAAGATCCTTTAAGTATGTTATCCTATGACAATCACTTTGTACTTTGGGAGATATATAAAAAGTAGCACAACTGAAAATGGTGGAGATGATAATAGTATTCTTGCCAACTGTTTTATGTTTTCCACTGGGAGTTCGCGGAGGGAAGGAGGGGAGTATGGGAGGAGGGGGCGGGGCTTGGTAGATTGTGTCATATTTCACTAGGAAGTGGGAAGGTAAGGGAGGATGCCCTAATCTCCTGGGAGTCCAGAATTCAGGAGTCTCCCGGACATTCGGGAGAGTTGGCAAGTATGACTAGTACCAAATACTGAGATATTTGACTTATATAAAAATGACACAATTGATTGCTTTAGGCAGCACTACCTTTTTCCATTGCATCAGTTTTTTGTAAATGTACCCGATGATATTTTCTATTGTTATGATATAATGCACTATTTTTGCATCCCAATAGTCTCTAGACCCATTTTAGAAAGCATGCTCTGTTTGTGGACCATGTGTGTCCAAATAAATAATAGTTGTTTAAAACCTGTGTTTCTAGCAGTGCAAACAGGAGAACAGCTTACAAGAGGTTACAAAAGCCAAAATATGTGGGTCTGTATTTTACCTGTTTATGGAGCTGACGCTTGGCACTGTATCATTGTCACATACTCGCTCTGCTAATAGCCTGTCCCTGATCTCCCATGCAAACATAGTGGGGTTTTGCCTCTTGTAATCTGCAATTTTATCTACAACTTTGGGTGTTGCAACCTTTGGTTTTGATCCTCCGATTACTCCAGGTTTAATGCTGCCAGTTTCATAGTACCTGCAGAAAGGAAATTGACAGCACATTTTAGGTACAGAATGGTTTAAGATAAATAAAGGAAGTCAGAATAATAATTTTATAGTGTAAAACAAATGTCGGTTAATTTAAAATGCATTCACAACTCACAGTTTATATGATATAAGGCATGTAAGCAATGCCATTATGATAGAGCTACTGGCATTTTCTGAAATTGAATTGTGAAGTTTAGTATATAATTTCTTCACTGCATAAGAATAAATATGATCATTTGATAAAGCCATACGCTTGTGGAAATGCTCACGATTAATCAAAAGGGTCCTAGAAAACAAATCACATTTAAGATCATTTTATACAGGACTCCCTGACAGCCAATTGTAGTTGCTGGTAAAATGCACTTGCTTGGAAGGGTTCCCTTATGAAGTGTTTTGATAAAATCATCCAGCATAGAAATATCCCAATAAATTATATTGATTTATTTTACACTATCTTGACAGCAATATTTATTCCACTTTATGTTTATGCTTTAAAGAGCATTAATGTATCAGTATTGACATTAAACGGCGTGTTTTTGTTTCGCATATTTTTTTCGTTTAAGGCACATTTTATTCTCAGACATATAAAATTTATTATGAATTTATACTGTGACATTGAACATAAAAGCATTTTTAAATTCTTAAAATCCGTCCCTACTCATTATTTTCAGGGTTACACTTAGGGTTGTCCAATTCAGTCCTCAAGTACAGCATGAGTCTCTAACATTCATTAGATAACTGGCATTTAAATGTTCATTAATTGGAAATTAAACAATTAGCGACTATATAACTATAAGGAATGTTTAATATACTAAATATTGGCCATGAAAGGGCCCTTGGGAGTACATGTTATTTAGATTGTGATTCATTTATAACTTGCAAAACGTAAAACATTTCATAGGCTTTATAACCCTGCTCCTGGGTTAGAGGCATATTCTAAAATTGTCCTTTGTTATGTGACAAAATCATGTCACATTAGTGCAACTAATGAAAAGAACACCAAACTTTTCATCATAGTAACACTGAACCTTTTTTGGTGAGGATAAGTATTTAGTTTAAGATTTCTAATTCTTCATTTTATTCAGGAACCAATACAATTGTACATTGATTACTACTAATTTTAGTATTTTTTGACAGTTTAGTTATGTAAATGAACCCTATACACGCCCCACAGGCAAATGATAAATAAAAAAAAGGGCACCCATACAAAACGGTCTACAAATATTGTTAGCTTCACATATTACACTGATCAACTTACATCCAAGTGAACTATGGACAATTTCTGTAGAACACAATATTTTATCTAACCACATTTATGATTCATGTTCAGTTGTAAATGTGTATTATTCATATTTAATGTCCCACTTTTTCAGACTTGTTTTGATCTTTGCAGGATGCTTATCTACCACTCTGTCAGGCTTCCGATGGTTTACTGTACTCGGAATCCAGAAGGAGAAAAGAATTGGCAATAAGTAAAGCATTGACCCAAGGACTGATATGTAAGTGACATTTCCCATAAGTTGATTGTCTTGAACCAGACGTGCTTATTTGCATATTGTCCATAAGGATTACCTCCAAGTTCTGCCTAACCCTTCTCGCTGTTTTAGCGAGGCTGTGCCTATAGTACTTCACATGCTGACCAGCAAATCCTATGCTGTACTGAGCATCACTAACATAGCTGACAATAAATAGATCATCTCTATCATCACAAGCTTCTGCTATGTCCTATAAACCCAATGGGTAATGAATTGACTCACTTTGTAAATATGATTAACAAAAAAGTTATTTGCTTCCAAATCCAGCACTGGCTTCTCAGATAGCAACACCCATAGATTCTTGTGTATGCCCCAGCTAAGATCTGTTTTAGATCTATTACATTGTATTATATTTAGAACACTTGTATGCATGTCCATGTACAATGTGGGTGTCTGCTGGTTTTCAACATTTCGTCATTCAATTCAATTTTGTTTTATTAGCTGTGAATCTGATGGATTTACAGTGTCCGATTAGGATTATTTTAGGCCTTATTGTTGCTCTAGTAATGCCATCAGCCCTACTACTTCTTATTACCAAATGTATAACTGCCACAATAATATTTGCATGAGTTCCGCTCCATAGAGGACACAGATGCAGGCAGATACTAGCAGGCAGGTTCAATCTAGAATGGTAGACTTTATGTTGTGTCACACACATACACCCTCATCTTCTAGGCAGATATTGTATTGCTCTGGCCAATCAGAAGATGTCATCTCTTACAAGTATAGTGTTCCTGCAATTACCTTTTTGCCGTACTAGGTGTTGTTAGAGCATCTCTGGGCTTGATAGGTTCCAGGCCTATGGTTATAGCAGCGTATAAAACCTGATCATTGTGTGACAGTCATGACGTTAATTTAAAATATTTACATACAAGTGTAAAAGTATACATAGCCCATTGGACGGATAATACAAACTAGTCTTGGAATTTGTCAAGTGTACATGTAGTGGAAATAGTTCTAAATGGTATTTAAAAAAAAAAAAACTGAACAGGTGTAAATTTACAAAGAGCACGTATGAACTTTCTGAAGAAATGAAAACATACAAGGCTGTAATGTGGCAAGTTGATTATGAAATCAATTCGTTTTATAATTGCATTCATTTTTTTACTGACATCTCTGATTACAGTGCCATATTATTTTGTAAACTAAGACAGGGTTCCACTGTAATTAATATTTATCCAAATAATGAGGTATGAAATTCCAATTTATTGTTGACAGCTTAAATGAAACAAATCAACATGCTTAACTTCAGAATGCCAATATATTTAAATGTACCCATTATTGTCCAGTAGTCTTTTAGTCACGCTGAACCTGGGCAGGGAACTATTGTATGTAACATTGATTGTAAGGGGGTGTTTGTCTAAAGTAGGTTATGAGTGAATAAACAGATTGTAGATTTTTATGTCACCATATCCCATCAACCAAGTGCTATATTTGTGTATTTACCCCACAAACTATCCTTAGATCTGCAAAACCTGTATGTTGTTCTTGCTCCCAAAGTTATAATATCATCCACAACTAGAGTGGCTGCTATATCTCATATCAGAGATTCTCATGAACCTAAAATCTATAAAACTTTCATATACAACCTATAACCTTACTAATCATTGTATTCCTCAGTCACTATGGTAACCTATACCTATTGAAGAATTTTACACTAAGACTATACTGATCTAAGGGCAAGAGAATGGGCTTGCTAGCATTCAGTTCAGTCAGACTAGCAGCTTCAAAACAAAGCTGCAAGACAGAAAAGTAAAGGAGAAAAACTATTGTGTAATAATGCTCTAATTTGTTATTGTAAATAAAAAAGGGGGTGTCAGGAAACCAGATTAGTTGCTGTGGTATCACACCATTCTCAGTCACTGCAAACACTGGAAACCCCCACAAGTGCTAATTTTAATTTCTACGTCAAATACAGTAAGCGTGTGTTTAGAGCTGAATCTCTCAATAAAGCTACTGAATTGAGAAACTCATTTAAAATATATGTTCAAAAGTTTAGCATTCATTTAAATAGAATATTTTTATTTCACCATAATTGTTGTTTGACATAATTGTAGGGGAACAAAGTGGGAACAGTAATATGTAACTTCAGTATATGCTACAAGATTGTACAAGCCAGGAGAGGCTTATGGGAACACACACACATAGCAATTCAACAGATAATACTATATAGATACAATATTTTACTGGTGATTTAACATAAAGTAAGCCTTATCTAGTATATAATCCCATAGCAATATATATCTAGATACAGTGATGTCTCTATTTTTCCATAATGACAAAATAAACAGTACAACATCCCTTGTTTTGTATATTGGATGCAATTCTTACTATTATTATTCCCTGAGCTTAATAAGTTCATATTTATTGGAGTGGAGTATATAAAATACAACAACGCTATTGTAATAGATCTGGTATTAGAGGGAGTTGCCGGAGTGGAAAGAACATGCCACGGTCAGTAGAGGCAGAACAAGAACATAGTTAAAGCTGCATTAAGCTCATTCTACCCACAAGTCCCCTTACCAGAGCCGCAGGAGAAACATCTCACTGCCCTGGCTGAAAGCAAATGGAGGTATGACTATGTGTACTAATGGAAAGGAACAAGCATGGAGCTCACAGATTCTAAGTGGTCTTCTCGCTCACATCCACCTCTACAACTATTTTAAAAAGGTGAATGATTATCTTCTTATTGTGCTACACTACAGAAATAGAGGAGCCTCAGGAAAACAACTGCGTTAGCATGCTATGCCTCCACTGAGAGGAAGCAGCAGATAACTGGGAAAGCTGCTTTAAACAAGTTGACGGAAGTACACAGCTATTGAAGCAAAGACATAGTCCAGAACAAGCCTGTTTGCTACACAGGTAACAATTGCAGAAGCAGCATGATGAGATTATGTATTAGATCAATTGGATCTAGTTTAATATATATAGACTTTTGTGTTCTTAAAAATATTGGCAAAATATCAGGATGTCATTAAGGCCACCACAAATTGGTACAAGAAATCCCATAGGACACTGTTAATAAAGTGTAAGAATGTTGCAGTAATGTTTCAGAGGCCAAATGGCATCCTTTGGGCATTATTTATTTATTAATACATAGCCCTTAGAACTAAACATTTCTGTGAACATTTTTTGTTTGGCTTTTATTTTGAAGGACACGTATTGAGAGGCCTGGGTGAGACCCTAATGGGCAGCCCTCTCCCCAAGTTTTCAGAGGCTCCCTCTTTCTGAGAGGATTTGAATATCTAGTTCCCTGTGGGAAGCTTCAGCTAAACTAGGGGAGAAAGGGGCCTACCCAAGCCTTGTGACAGAAGTAGGCCTGAAGACCTTTACCAGCTAAGGGGCCATTTGTCTCTGGGAGTTGGGGATATTAAGGAGCCCACCTAGCTTTGGCAAAGGGAGGCCTGAAGAACCATATCCCCCTAAGGGGCCTTCTGGCTCTAGGTGATGGGGAGAAATGAGGCGCTTTCCTTTTAGGGAAGGGTCCAAAGTCCCAAGCCCCAGTATAGGCTTTTGCACTGCACTGGGTGATTTGGAGCACGCACCTCGGGCTTCAATAAAAAACTAGCATCAATCATTGCTTTAGTAAAAACTATATGTGTGTCACGGAATTCGTGGGTGATCTTAGGATCCCCTGGACCTGCCTGATTTGGCACAACTCAACCCAAGGGCACGGAGTCTAACGGAACAGGTGGTCTTTGCAGCTGCAGTTCCGCAAGTCGATGTCCCTTGAGAGAATACCAGACAGACCTGTTTGGGAGAGAAGTAACAGAGAGAATAGCAGGTGGCGGAGTCACTGGAACAGCGTGGAAGTCCAATAAGTAGTCTTCGGATAGGAGATACTGACCTGTAGCTGCACACTAAGAGGTAACTTCAGAGTGGATAATAGCGGAGTCAATGGCAGAGCGTGGAAGTCCAATATGTAGTCTGCGGACCGGAGATACTGAACTGTAGCTGCACACTAGGAGGTAATTCAGAGTAGATAATAGCGGAGTCACTGGAACAGCGTGGAAGTCCAATATGTAGTCTGTGGACAAGAGATACTGAACTGTAGCTGCACACTAGGAGGTATTTCAGAGTGGATAATAGCAGAGTCACTGGAACAGCGTGGAAGTCCAGTAAGTAGTCTGCGGATTCCAGGAGCAGAGAGAGAGTGAGCCAGGTCCTAACACTTGCAAAGAAGTGAGCACAAAGAACAGGCACCTGACAGCTAGGTCAGGTCCTTTAAATATCCCTCCAGTGCATTTTGACCAATGGGGAATGAGTAGGAGGTCTTAAATGAAAGAACGGGTCTGCGCATGCGCAAATCCAAAACAAGATGGCGCCTGCCATCAGAAGACGGAGTTACGAGTGCCAGGGATTCTGTCCGCCGGGAGCAGGTAAGACTGCTGGTACCCGCTTTTGCGTGTGACAATGTGTAATGTCCTCAGTTATTATTGACAACAGTAGATGAATCCTGGTTGAAGTAGAAGTAGTTTTAAATAAGATTTGAGGGGTTTTGAGTGGTATGAAAGGGATAACCTTTATACTTAAGGCATGTCTCATATGTTCCTTATATATCCAGTCTTCTCCCAGAATGTCTTGATTTAATGTGAATACTTAATATATGCATCCAAATTTTGGGGAGTTTTAATAACTCAAGTGAGCTTATATTTTATTTGTTCAAACAAATATCTGCAAAAATGATGCAGGGACATTTCAAGTAGGGTCAACAACCCATTTGTGGAATTCAGCAGCATGTTCTGCCACTGTAAGACTTCCTTGGCAGAGAGTTGTCAAAATGGCTTCAGCTGTGGTGCAATGAAGGCTTACATTGGCAGCAATTACTTTCTGGGTAGGAGCAAAATCTGCTCTGGCAGACTCCACGATTGAAGATTGATTATTCTGTAACACATCTGGTACCAGAGAAGATTCCAGTTGCCAGACTGGAGGAAATCAGGAACAAACCATGATCAGTGCCAGTGCAGACATAAGTCAGTCATGGATAATCAAGCAAAGACATAGTCAAGGACAAGTCAGTTCAGTACACAAGCAACATTAGTAGCAAGATCACAGTTACATAGCACAATAATCAGACACGGAAAAAGGGAGCTGCTGTATTTTAGTGACCCAGACAAGCAAGGTGACAGACCAACAACACAGAATCCAGGGTACAAGTTCCACACTTTTACATAGTAATCATTTGAGTAATCCTATCATAAAGGGGATTGTATCCCAAAATCTACCTAAATAGAACTGAAACATAACAAGCTACGATGGGGCAACAAATCATGTATAAAATACATTTAAATGTTGGTAGTTATGTACATTAATTGATATATAAATATAATTCTGTACAAAAATAAATATAAATTAATGGCAAAAAATGTCATTTAATGCAAGAATTGTAATTACAATTATGTTTAATCCACCAATGTACAAAAATAATCTTTCAATGACAGTGACTGCTCTTGTTTAAGATTTCTACACTGCTGAGAGTGCAAGCTCAAATAAACAAAACAGACCTAAACAGCAGCTAAGAAAGTTTATATTTATACTTATTTTCAGGGGGGTAAGGGGAAGATTGTTGCTGCCATGGGTATTTTTGATTTTAAGTGTGAATTTTATGTGTTTTTTAATATAGTTTTCAATGTATTTTGTTTTATAGGGACACACAATCAAACATACTTGTTGCATTGAAGCACTACATTTAACTGTTACATTATCACTATTTCATAGATGATGTCACCAGTATTTCCTGTATTCTCTGTGGGACGACATTTGGACACACTGGGATAGCAACCTCTGTGAGATAGATTCCCCCATGTGTCTAAGTAGCAATCCGGTGTCCAGAAGGATCACAATTTACATGTAAGCTGGAGGCCTTTTTCACTCGCAGAAGGTCTAAGCTGCCATCAATGATGTAGAACGATGCAGTAGGTGACACAGTTGGTACATCATTGGCCTCCTAAGTATGAGAAAAGTTATGGCGCAGAAGCATCATCATTAGTGAGAGGGTTTATAAATAAATAGAGCGTTAGGTGCATTGAATGTCTCAGAAGAGTTTTATTTTACCATTTTCCCTGTTTACATCTTATGCTTTATAATCAGTGTAAAGCAATTCAGGGATCATAGCATTTTCTCTGCACTCTTGGCCTAAAAAGCTTACTATGGATTTATGAGCATGAAATCAATGATCGAAGTGGAAATTTAGAAGTGCCAATTGTAAGTGAATGGCATTGGATTGTTTTACAATGAAGGTAGTAGAATAAGTGGCGGTATGGCATACTACCGTATACCAGCCAGCGACCACTGTATGAAAACAAAAGCTGGGAAAGCTAAGCGACACTAATTCCAAACCTTACTTCCTTATTCCAAATGAAACAAAACAGCTATGGGCTTAGGTTCTACTAATTCTATATATATGTTGTAAATGCATGAGGAATATGCATTCTATGGAAACACGCATAGATGGTTATAGTTTTCCATTGAAATCTGAGCACACATGAGTCCTATGTATGTAGCACTTAAAATGACAAAATAAATGACACAAAGGTCAATGTACAATATATGTGCAATATAGTCTTCATCCTCGATACAGGCTAAATAAAGAACATGCACTATGTAAACAAATATTAACAAAGGTAATAATTACTGATTACAAGGATGAAAAGAGCAGACTTAAAGATGGATCGTTTGTCTAAATAGTTTGTGACAACAAGGTAGCACCACGATTCAAATGCTTCTTTGTTATTATTAAGAAAAGTTATTCATATTCATCATCTCAAAAAATTTTATTTTTATGCAGGGGTGACTTTTAAATATGAAAGTTGCTTTTGATCAATAATTACCTGACTCTCAATGGTTTTCAGCATTGTGAACTGGTACACGATTGTCAAATTTACAAATATCTGACATGTAAATGTGTTATTATGTTAAATGGCATTACATGAGTAATGTTTCTTAAATAATTTTTTTATTATTATTTGTCATATATAGAAACTATATTATACAATCCAATGTACTTTATGTATTTTCTAAGTAAACTTTACAGCAAGACATAGTTAGTCTTAAGGCTGCAGTGAGGGGTGTTAAAGGGAAATTATGACTTGTAAACATTTAAAACAATTTAGCAGTTATAGCAGCTCCTTAGAATAAGATATATCATTAAGGGTAAACTTCAACATTCTGTTTTAAAGCTGTATTGATGTTTCAGATACATAAGCAAAGAAAATGAAGCATTTATATAGCAAGGATTAATGCCTGTTTTTTTTTTATTATTATTTTACATCCTATTATGCAAACACTGATTATATACATATTAATATTACATTTATTTTTGTTGGGTTTTTTGTTTTGTTTGTGGGCTTTTTGTTTTTGATTTGAAGGGGTCAGATTACCTGTATGTGATGTTCTAGGAAACACCAAATGCATACATTGAAAAAACTACATTTACTAGAATCCATTGGCCCCAGTACTAAAGCAGTAATTTAGTGAGACTCCTTCAGGGCTGGATCTGTCAACTATAATGACGAAAACAACTGCAAACCAACCGGGAATTAAGCTAGACAGCCCTTTAAAACCTGCTTAAACCAAAATTGGGCAAAATATGTGAACAATGTTGGGAACGATTTGGTTTCCTATCATTTTGCACCATATTACATATAGACCAGAAACCGTATAAAATAGCCTTATTAAAAGAAGTGGCCAATGTGCTATATCTTAAATACAGTTTATTAATCATAATGGCAAGAACTGACACCCTTACAAAAAGTGAATTGATAGGCTGGATATTAGTTTGACCCACAGAATGGCTGCCTCTACTGTGTTGTTATACATGATATCATATTCAATAATAAAAAAAAAATGCCAAGTCATCACAACTATGTCAATTTGCACATGTTATGTTGACACAATTGTATTTCCTTTATAGGTATATTTCCTATATTTCAGAATAGCTGTTAAGTTATATAATTAACGAGTAGGATGTGTCCCAGGTTCATGTAAAAAATCCAGCTGTTGGCACATATGGTTTATAGATTTTTCTTGATAGTTCTACATATAGCTCAGATGAAATATTTCACATAGTCACCAAACTATTTTAAATAGTTTCCCTGTATACTCTGCTGTCTGGCAGGTGAATCTACACACATCCCATGCAGTACAATTTGGGTGGACTATGAAATCCTTAATTTTGTGTTCACTAAACATGGCTATAATGTAACTTTTTTGTATGTTACATACCCATCATTAGTAAATATTAACTTATAAAGCTCAGAGATTAAGAATAGATCATAAAAAATTAAATTCCTGTGCAAAATAAAGACAACTATAGTGTGTAGTCAACCAATTGAGGAATACAAAACTCATGGGACAATTGGTAGCTATGCTAAAAGAATCTCAATAATTATCCTACAAAACCTCAAAGAGTGCAGCGCTTATAACCAAAAGTAACAATTTTACATTTTTAAGTTTTAAAATTTTTAAAAAAACGTGCACAATATGCACATATATACACAATTTTCATATAGCATGTTCAACACCACGTGAATCTAAAACACAATTTATTTAGCCATATAGCATAACAAAACATATCTTATCACTATAAAATATATATTAAAAAATATAAATAAAAGTTCAAATACATGCCACAACACAACTATCATCCTATCATATTTCTACTAAGATGGACAGAAAAATTAAAAATGAAAAAGTAATTGAGATTCCATTATTATTTCTTGAATTCATTATAGTTATTATTTCTTTTGGTTTACCTTTGATTTTTCAAGTAGAAAATTAAAATTAAAAATTGAAAAATAATATAATAGATTTTTATATTATAATATGTTTTTTTTTTAAATATGTTTATTTATAACAACAACAGTGAGTACAGAAAAAAGAAAGGTATGACACAATAACACAGTACATAACAGAAAATACATTACAAGATTGGGGGGCAAATGGGACAATAAAGATAGCATTCTCGAAAATACAAGAAACAAAGAGATCAACTGTTTTTGGATTTTTATTATATTGGTGACATTTGAGTAGAAAGGAAATGATGGGAGCAAAAAGGATAAATAGAGGAAAAAAGAGGGAGGGGGAATCTAGGCCTCGGCCCCTCATGCCCAATGAGGACTTAGAGAAAGGAGGTAGGGAGATGAAATGAGGGGTGGGGAGTTGCGTCATCCCACGCAGTTCCTGTGTGGGAAAGAGAGCTGAGAGGAGAAGAAAGGAAAATATGAGAGAAAGAAAAAGTCATGGTTACTGAGGTCCGGGTAAAGACGAGTGATAAAACGTGCACCATGGATCCCAGACCTTGTGGAAATTAGCAATCCACATGATATATTCCGTAAAAGTTATATACCAAGTATGGGATGCTACAGCTCTGAGACTTGGGTAGCTGCATTTTAATAAACCATTCTTATATTGAGGATTATTTTCTATGTATTGTCATTTTTTTTAATGTGTTGGCTATTCTCTTTCATCAGATTCACTATGTTACCTGCCGAGAATCTTGCTGACACATCCATGGCTGACCCGCAGTTGCCTTGAGATGTCACACGGCCGTACGCCTTGATGAGCCAGCTCCACAATTCTTTGCCGTACTACATCAGGAAGTGGTCGACCATTTACAAACACACCACCCAGCTGGTTTACTCCTCCGTGTCCTGCAATACATGGGGGGAAAAAAGAAAAAGGAAAAGTTTACTAGATATTAAAACACAATGGTATTTTACATGACTGTGGGGAGAGGTTATTTGAGTGTGAGAATTTGTGCATTTCAGAAAAATGCTTTTGTTATTGCAATTTTCAAAAACACTAGCAAGTCCAAAGAATAAAAACACCATCCTGCTATTTTAACAATATGCATAAATGAAATTTTAATGCCATTTCAAAGAGAAATTTTTTATCATGTGACAAAAATCACATAAGTTTTAATCAGGCTATGTTTTATAACCAGGCAGCTCTCTAAGGGGTATATTTACTAAACTGCGGGTTTTAAAAAGTGGAGATGTTGCCTATAGCAACCAATCATATTCTAGCTATCATTTATTTAGTGCATTCTACAAAATGAAAGCTAGAATCTGATTGGTAAATCTAGCCCTAAGAGTGCAATATTTGGTGGACAGCAATTGTTAAAAATGTATTCATAAAGCATATATTTCCTTCATCTCACTTGTTAAATTAGAGGTTTATCTTTTTTTTTTGTATTTTCCATATTTCCATGTATTATTTCATAGCTGTATTTTAATGGGAGCTAACATATTATTTTATAAACCTCACAAAAGTGCGAAGGCAAAATTGTCGGCTATGTACAAGAAATGACAATTTTAAAATAACTTGGTTCTATATGTAGCCTTTTGGCTTTAGAAACCTATAACAATTTCCTGTATGAATAATTCTGCATTAACTTGAAATGACAATGACCCACAATGCTTTATTGAGACAAAGAAGATATGAAAAAATGTGTTTCACGGATCACAAACATGCCACCAGTAAGCAATCATATGCTGAAATAAAAATTCTTTAATGCTGAAGTAATTGAGTGTAAATACAGTTTTGGTTCTGTTCATATTTGTTAAAGGAGTTATTTCATTTGCCAATGTAAAGCTTGATTCCTTTATTAGGCATCAATCAGGCTGTGAGAGATTTGAATTTGTGGGTCTTGCCACCTTATGGTGAATGTGGCCTGTGAGTCGCTTGTCGTGGCTTTTCCTAATGTTCTCTTAAGACATAATTTCCCCCACTACCGCACAATTTGAAATCCCCCGTAATCTGTGGGCTGTCAAACACCGCAGTCAGGCTTTATGCTAGGAGGGGGAAGACGCTCCTAAAGTGTTCTACATGCCTGAAATGTATTAACCATTGGTAGATGTTTAGGTTAGTTAATTAAAAGCCTGTTGTTTATAAGTTCAAAACAAAAGTGTTTGTTATGTCTCCTCCTCTACCCCACTTCATTCTCCTCAGCTATTTATATATCACCACTAGTTCTGAAGCGCTGTACAGAGAACTCACACACATCAGTCCCTACTAGTATGGTTGTTTTTTGTTTTTTTTTAAATAAGTTTTTATTGGGTTTTCAAAAACACAAACAGGTTGTAAATGCAAATCAAACACAATGGCATGGTAGGTTGTTGACAATGGAATACCTACATCATGGCACCAGGCCATAATGTACTCAAAGACCTTAAAATAGAAAAAAGAAGCACCAACCCATACATGTAACTGCTAAGTACCTTCTAACAGAAAACACACAGACAAAGACAAAGACAAAGAGAAAAAAGGGGAAAAGGTAACCATTAGGGAAGGGGGGGGATCCAGCAAAATTCCTCACTCAAGCTACTAGTATGTTTTTGGAGTGTGGGAAACTGGAGCACCCGGAGGAAACCCACGCAAACACGGGGAGAACATACAAACTCCACACAGATAAGGCCATGGTTGGGAATTGAACTCATGACCCCAGTGCTGTGAGGCAGAAGTGCTAACTTCAATAACAAATGTAACAAGTAAAAAAAAAAGTGTGCGTAGTGTTAAAGAGACATCTTGAGACTTTCAATAGTACATGCTTATGCAGTATAATAATATGTTTAAATCCTGTAAGAGAAAATATTGATTTTATCTTTAGGATAGTAGGTTATTGTATCTTTAGTTAGGAAATGAAAGCTTGTTTATTGATAATGCAGTGCAATTCTGAGAATAAATGGAGAACCAGATTTAGCTGAGAAAAAGAAAGATAAATGTATGAGAGACTGATTCATATCCACCATTGGAATTGTAAGTTAAATAGAGTAAAAACAGAAAGAGAAGTTCCCTTTCCATTAATAGTATAATGGAGGACTTACAGGTAAAGAGAAAGCAGGCATTTGTTAAGTGTGTGACAGGAAGGTCAAATACATCTCAAGTCAGTTGTTTAAGCATGACTAATTACTGGAGACATTTATTCGATGAGTTGAACATCCTACAGGGATCTATTAACCAAGATGAAGAATGGTTGCAGAAATGTACATACATGTCTCTAATGTACATGCTACAATTATTAAGCAATGACATGTATATGAATTATGATAATATTTCATACGCTTTTCATAAAATACATTGTCAGTTTGTGCTTCCCTATTAGCTATTGGGCACTAATTGTGTTTGTTAAGTTGTAACATTTCAGAGCTACCTCTGCATTTGCATTTTATGGTGAAATATTACACTTTATGGCACAGATAGGCAACCTGTGGCTTCCCAACTGTTGTGAAACTAAGGTATGCTGAAGCTTGTAGAGCAACAACAGCTGCAACTCTACAGGTTGCCTAAGCAATAGTTTTGTAAGTTTTGTAAGTTCACAAGAGTTTCTCAGACCATGAAATGAGGGAAGGTCGTAGAATATATAGGGTTGTATTTACAGTAAATGTAAAGGTAAGCATACATAACCGCACTCGAGTCTTGATGGACACACTGTACACTTAACAGCACAAATATGCAGCAACCCATGGTAACCAATCAGAAATTGGTTCTGATCACTTTATACAAATTAGACTTTACAGGTAACTCTCTTATTGTTTGCATTGGGTCTTGAACATTTGCACTTTAGCTCTTTATTAGTAAATAACACCCGCTCTTAGTAACATTGTACGCACATATATTTCATATTACACCATGCAATTGAATGTCCTATGATGTCACTCCAGTAATGTGCTAATATTGGTATATGTGCTTTGTCATACTCCCATTCTAACATGAGAAGGCACTGAATTACGTGTCACAGGAGAATAGCTGTAAGCTCATTTATTAGGTAGGGGTTATGGCTAGCATGCCCCCAGGGACATGGTCCCCATAGGCAACCCGAGGGGGGGTTTCCTAGTGGCTGGAACCCCCCCCCCCTTCCTCTTCCCAGCCTGGGGTACTGTATGCTTGAGGTGGCTGGACCCTGCTCCAGGATCAGTCACTTTGCAGCTTGTGTGCAGATCATTTCACAGCCATCCCTCCCCAAAAAATATTGAAACCATCAAGAACAGGTAGGAGAGAGCAGGACAGTCTGTTATCTGTTCTGACACACTCAATCAGGACTTTGTCCTGATTGTAGGGACAGTTGGGAGGTATGTCCCGCTTCACACAGCTCTGCTCGAAAAGGGAGAGCTGTGTGCCCCTAACAGTAGTGCACGCAGCATTGCCAGTACATATGACGGGGATAGAAAGAGTTGGAGAGCAGCCAAGCACCGTCTAAAATTATAGCCACGCCCGAAACATGCTGGCCATGCCCACTGGTGGTGTGGCATGGAAACCCCTCTCTACAAATCCTGCGTTTGCCCCTGGTCCCACAACTTTTATTAAAAATCTGTTTTTCATGTTTATTTAAAGACAGATGATACTACATTTATCCTTAATTTTGGAAACTAGTTTATTTTTTATAATGTCATTTTATAAATAAAGCTAATATTTGACATTATAATATATCTCAATAATATGTATTACTGAATAGTATACATGAACTAACTAGTCATTATACTTAATTAAATATGTCCATCATGCGCTTTCACTCCTTTGCAGCAAGTTGCTTTGTTAAGAGGTAGGTGCTTCTCTAACTAAGCCAGCAGTGACTGACAGCTTGGCAGACTTGCTTTGCAGAAATAAACTATGTATATTTACTATACAGATCTAGCGAGACCTAGCAGAGAATGTTTTTATGTGTGACAGTTGGTCTGTGGTAGATGACCAGATATCCAGTTACATTCATGAACCACTGTAATTAGAGATGTATAAATACAGATTTTAGAGAGCTCTTATTCCAGAGAGTAGGCCAGCAGGATTATTCAGCCTGTGGTAGGTGTTGCCCCAGCGGTACTTTTGACAAATTCAAGGGGTTATTTAGCCTATTAATGTGACTCAAAAAGAGCAGTTATCAGCAGTATTAAAACAACATATTTATATGCAAAATATCATGGGTGCGTTATATTAACCATTTACAGGCTTAACTAACATGCTTCTACTTTTTGTTGAATACACATTTCACTATGCAAATATTTTCAACAACAGTGGTTGGCGCTGGTTGGTGCTAAACACATGGATGATTTTAGGATTTCATATATTTCTATTCAGTTATTCAAGTTATGAGGGAAATTGAAGGCCACATAGACCATAATTATTATAAAGTGATACTTACAGTGTATTTACAGTGTAATACATAAGGATTGTAAGGATATAAATTTGAGCCCATCCTTGCAGATCTGTGTTCACTGTTCACTCCCAACACCCAATCAGGTTAGGGAAAAAAATCAAAAATAGGAGATTTCCTTTTCAACTTAATGTTAGTAAATCAGCTTAATACTTCAGCTTTGTACGGCTTTCATATTAATGATGTCAGTGCCTTTAGCAGAACAAGTCAATGACTTGGGTAAAGTCACTGCCAGCTCATTTGCAGTGTAATCAACGCAAGAGAAAAGTTCTAGAAGGAGTTTGGTCCCAGTTATCCACTGTGCATCTCATTTGTAATGAATAAAGTTTCTGTATCTGGAAACATAGTTATTTTCAAGCTTGAATTTACATAAGCTTTGCCGACAAAGAGGATGCATTATATGTGGCGGGCATGATAAATGTTGGTGAAAGTACGCATTCTAGCTATTGGCTATGATACCATCTTAATATAATAACTTGGCTAAAAAAAGCTAAGTTTTAGGAGACATAAGTGTAAAAAGAAAACATAAAAGTGATCAATGTGTCATTTAATAAAGTCTATATTGTACAAAATTACTCAGGTATGAAGCCAAATTATGAAAGGCATAATTCTTATTCTAATGGAAAGTATGTTGGCAAGCATCAAATTTTGGTTTTCAATTCATCCATGTTAGTGTAGGAATAATGTGGCGCTAACTGTATTACCGTTAATACGGTCATTTTAACCTGGATCTTTGCTCGCGGCCTTGAGGGCTGCAAGCAAAAATCATCGTTAATATTACTGCACTAACAGTAATACTGTGCACTTTTACCGTAGTAGCGGTAATAGTGCGCAGGCCATGTTATTCCTCGAATAACGCGGCCGAATTGAATTGGCCCCATAATTTGTATATGTATAGGTATATGTATGTAGGTAGGTATATTTGTGTATTGATAAAATGCAGGCTGCTTTCATTATTCATTAATGGTGCGTACCATATAGAGAGGACTTACATATAAATACATCTATGGGATCTTTGAAAAACAACAGGAAAGCAAATGAAAGTTTGATGTAATATTGTTAAGTGTTTTAAGGAGACCTTAAAACAAGCGTTAATATTTTCTTATTGCGTCGTATATCAGGTTGAGCTCATGTTAAACACTTGTTTCAGAAGTGCTTTCACTTTCAGCTATTGTTATCTGTGCTCTCCCTCCCCTTGGCCACTGGTATTTTAAGAACCAAAGTTACTTTCTGTTGTAAACAGGCTCTGATATAGACCAGCAGTTCTTAAACATGGCCTCTGTCACATCAGCAGTGTATGTTTAGTCAAGCTCCCTTTTTTATATTTTAGACACCATATTGTGTCATGTTGGGGTCCCTTGCTTTATCCATGCTGCTGACATTTTGACAATATCCACTACAAGCTTTGGCATGTGTCATATTATAAATATACAACAATGAGAAATAAAAAATAAATCAGTTCTCCTTTTGTTTGGAAGAATACACACATTGAACCTCATTTAGAGTCGGACGCAAAGTCTGTTTTATGCTCAAGTGCCCAAGATGCAGGCGGAATTGGTGCTTTCTGCACATGCATGATTTTGTTTTTTTGTTGGATGCACATAAAACGAACTTTGCGTCCGACTCTAAGTGAGGTCCATTATCTATATGTGTATGTATGTGTCCGAACCTTTATTAAAAGAGAAAAAAAATTACATATGAGGGCCATGTTTGTAGTGTTAGGCTGAAGCTATACATACTACTAAATATAAAGACCCCTCCCTAGAGAGTTAGAGATATATTTTCTTATCATGCTATAATCTAAACACATAACAATCCCCAATATCAATGTAACCCCCTTTTTCCTATACCCCATGTGACCAGCGTCAAAAACTGTAGGGGGTACGACTGCTACTCATCCGAGGGGTGAAGGGGGCATACACACCCATCCAAGTGAGGATCCCCCACCCTGTGGTCCCCTACTCTGCTCTCAAAACAGCATAGGGGAGGCCTTTTCTGAGCACATTAAAAATGCACTGCCCACACATGCTCAGAAGAGGCCTCAATTCTTCTGCATTCAGAGAAGTGTGGTGGAACCCAGGATGCTAGTGTGGCATCACCGGGCTCCTACTCAAATTTCTCTATGGTGTCCGACAAAACACTGATCTGCCCCTCCATGTGACAAAATTGCTATTGGGGCCCAGTGGTGCATTCCCGGGAAACTGTAATAGCCAATCAGAATATTTATGCACGTAAAATCTAATGTCACTTAGAGAATAGAACAATTTGCTTGATATTTGTGTAAACATGTACAATTGTATACAGTTATTTGTGCAAACATACCACTCATATGTAAATGTGTTTCTCTTTTAATAAAAGCTCGGACACACACATACACATATAAATTAATGTGTGCATTCATTAAGTCAACTGATCTTTTCACAAACTTTAGGCGGGTAAATGTATTAACCTTCGATTTTTGCAAGTCGCTGCTATTCGGCGAGTTTGCAGTGAAAATTTAAAGCGGCAATGGCTTTAAGAGAAAGCAATGCCTTTAAAGCCATTGCCGATTTAAATTTTCACTGCAAATTCGAATAACGGCAACTTGCAAAAATCGGAGGTTAATACATTTACCCCCAGGAATACATACTACATAGTAAAAGGGATATCACAATGTGTGAAACAAAATGATATCAACTGTTTGACTTAGAATAATAATATATTTCTCAGTGTTTCATTTGCACAAAGAACAATAAATTCCATGTGTCCCCCAGTTGTCTGCAAAATGTAATTGTGGGAAGTTTATACATTTCTTTTCTTACAAAAAGTATTTTTTAATAAAAACATTCTACAATGAAAAAACAAACAAAGTATGTGTCTGGGAAAGGACAACTATTGAACATAAAAAATTTATTTCATAGGTACATATTTTTTTTATACTTTGCCTTGAATCTTGTGCTCAGGTCCTTTCAGATATTTACGTCCTTTTTAAAATATGGAGGTATGCTTAATAATTATATTTAGAATTCATGTATGTATATGCGTATTTTATAAATATACCATTATATTTAAGATGTAATTATTCACAAATACAAGTATATCTCATTAAAGGTGATTTCTATAAAAAGTTGTGCTCAACAAGGATTGATTTAGTTCAAGTCGGTCCCTGAACTAGGTTCCATTCCAAGGACCCTGCCACAGCCGATACTGCTATCTTCCCTCTACTATAAGGCTATTCACCAAATCACTACTCTCCTTGTCCTGTTTCTTCCTGAGATGATTTAGTGTTCTCTATCTGTATAATTCACTATCTCTCTAAGTCTATATTTCCCTCCATGTGTAATAATGTTGACACAGGCTGCCATATGTCCCATTCAGGCCACTACATTCTCTTGGCACCCAGTCTACTTTTCATATTTAAAACATGTCTTCTGGTTTGTGACTAATGCAGGAAGTGAATCAGATTAATAATCCAGGTGCCACAAGTGGGTGCAGAAGTCAGTACCACAAGAGTGTTTACGGTGCCTGTAGCAGGACAGTGATCTCACCACCATGACATCCTTATTCAGCCAACAATCGTCCTCATGCTACTTTTGCAGACCGAGCCTTAGATCCAGTTCAGGAGAGGACTGGTGTAACTGAAGCTGCACCCAACATCTTCACATGTCATGAATTGTTATCTGAGGATTGGACTGTATCTAGCTGTGCTTCAAGACCCACAAAGCCCTAAGCATGTGATACTGTAGTAGTAGTAGTAGTAGTAGTAGTGGCCCAAAACATATAGCTATGCAAGATAATAATCCAATGGATTAAAATCAATTGGATCAATATTAGTAATGTCTGTAAATGCAGTCAGAAGATGACCGCTATAGGCCTGTGTGTGCTGCCATCTTGTGCCCATGTGTCTGGAAGCAGTCTGACTGGTTTACTTGAGCATCACATGGTCGGTTCTTGTCCATAATGATCATCTACGTGTGTGACCCAGTTATAAAATGAACCTGTTACTCTAAGAAACAGTATCTGCCTTTGTGTAGTTAGCATAATATGTAAATATAAAAAAATATTAATAAAAAATAATTAAAAAATAGACATATTTGAAGCCTTTATAATTTTCCCTCAAGTTAAGTACTCACTATGCGTACCTAAATGTATGTTAGAAAGAGCTAAAACTAGATAGATTTTTGTTACATACCTGGTGATTCCCTAACACATGAAGTCCATCATAAAAGCAAAGTGCATTCTTATTTTATTAGTCAGCACTGTCCAAATTAATAAAAAGGATATTTAAAAATCCTACCTGCCAAGCATTAAAAAATAAATTGTAAAATCCTTTTGGACACCCTAGCAATAAAAAAAATGAATCTAAGCTTAAATGCTTCTAGACCAGAGACTTTTCGCTCTTCCCTGATCAATAGTGTTTCCGCATCATGTGAAAAGGAAGGCGGGAGATCAACTGTAATGAAAGGACATTTATCTAAGTCCTGATAGAGAATTTCAAGTGTAAATGTGCAAAGATTTGACATATCACACCTATTTCTGAGCTAATGTACCTGATCTTATAGGAAAGTGCATGATGTGCAGGACAAGATATTCTGCTGGGCTGGCAAATTTTCCCATGGTCTAATGGGAAGAGCTGGATGGATTGGGGGCATTCCATCATGAGTACAAGCTAGGAGTATAAACGTGCCTACTCATGCACATGCAAAAGATTTTGTTTTGTGGGACAAGATTATTTAAAAACAGAGCAAGTGATAAAGTAAGCATATTTAAGATGGTTTTACTTACTTTGCTGGGGGCCACAAAGCATGTCTCTCCCACAAAAGGACTTACAGGTGCACTTTATATATGTCAAAAATATATTCAAACACACAAAAGTGCCACATGTATATATCACAGTCCCTATGTTTCTACAACGCCCTTTTCCAGTTTGACCCAACATCCCACAAAACGTGGTGAAGTTCACTGACCCACTAGCTACTCTTTCTTATACTGGTTCCTGCCTAAATTGATCATAGTCATCCTCTCTTTGTGCACAGCACATAACTTGCACAAGTGAACACCTCACCATTAAGCACACCCTACATTTGGCCTCTCCCATTAATCAAAGAAACATTACCTATTTCTTATGATATACTGCTCATTTGACCCTCATTCACATTTTATTTAGGACTAATGGTGTAAGGACTAATTATCATCAGGATACGTTCTGCTTGCTTCCACCGCCGAGGTGATGTTACATACTGATCATTATATGTGGCTGAAGAATTGTGCAGCACCAGCTCAAATCAGAAATACCTTCATATTTGCACAATTTTCAACCCTGTTTGTTTATCTCTGTAGAGCATGTTTTGTGTATTTTACATATTGTATTATTGTATATAACATTTAAGACATCAGAAGGACCGGGTCTGCCCATCACTGTCTGCAAAATGTATTTGTTAAGTAATTCACCATTACAAAATGACCATTTCATAACTGACCCATAGTAAGTACACGACAAACAGAACAATGAAAAGCAATTTTTTTTATATTTGCTCCACTTTTTAACCAAATCTTAAGGTGTCTGATATGAAACTCTAATGGGGCTGGACATATGTGAAAGAAAAAAATTAAAAACATATATAATTAAAATAATGTACTTTTGTCTCTAGATTATATACAGTGTATGTTTATTTTTTGGGTATTTTATTATATGCATAGGGCTAACTAAAGACCTAAGCCGGGGGTTTCATATTGCTGTATCACAGTTGCTAAAATATCTTCCGCAATCAATCAAATGAAAAGTATATTTATTTTAAAAAAATTGATTTATCTGAATCCCCATTGCCTTGTTTTAACTTCTTTAAAAACACAAAAATGTATCACATCCAACATGTTTTTGTGGCATACCAAGATGTAAGAATACCCTGGATGAGGAATCCAATGCCTAGGCCTAACCTACTGTCTGCCTGCAAACATAGGGTCTGATGCTGAGTTAGAAGCAAACCATGTTGCACTGGAGGGGGAGGTAAATTTAAAATATGTGGAGAGATTTATAGTTTGGATACGGCGTGTCCTAGATCAACTTTACATTTCAGTGCAAAAATAAAGTATTTAGGAATAATGCTGCTTTAGGAGCAAAGCAAAAAAAGGAGTAAGTTTGCTCATGGACAAACCATGTTACAATGCAAGGGGTGCAAATTAGTTTATTATTTTGCCCGTAAGGAAAATACTGGCTGTTTTTTCATGTAGCACACAAATACTTGATAGCTATATTTTTACACTGAAATTTTTTATCTAGAACATGCCCCATCCAAACGATAAATCTGTCCCCTGATTTTAAATTTAGCTCCCCATTCATTGCCACATGGTTTTGCAAAGGTGCAAATTTGCTACTTTTTTTTTGTGTGCATAAAAATGTCATTAATTTGCACCCCTTTAATTGTAACATAGTTTGTCCAGGTACAAACTTACTCCTTTCTTGCTTTGCTCCTAACTCAACATCAGGCCCAAAGGCTGTACTGCATTTTTAAGGAGGAATCTTTAAGAATGTATTTTGCAATCCCTTATGCAACTTTTTCACATATTTTTCCCCCAAAGTATATTAAAAACATTTTTTTTCATAGAATATCCAAAAAATAGATAATGCCACTGCAAAAAAAGTAACAGATTTAAATGATCAATGACAATTATTTTATAAGTATTTTTTCTTCCTTATGCAGAAGAGATGACACAAAATAAGAAAAACATTGGAAACGCTCATTAAATGTGTAGTGCCTTTAATCCTCTGATTGTAACGTGGGTGTCCTTATGAAAGTGCCATGATCACCACCATCAGAATTAATGAATTACCCCCATTGTGCAATCTTTACAAATGACCAATTATACAACAGTGAAATGTCGTTTGGGATACCAAGTGACACAAGCCTTTGTTAAAAAGTCAATAATAATGAGCTGTAAGTCTTTATCCAGAGTGTTTTCAATTCAGCTTAGACCATTAATTTCCACTTAGCTTCAGTACCCCTCACACTTTGGTGTCAAATAGGTGCGGACCTTAGGAAACCATCATTTAATCCCTTCAGTGCCTGACGGGCCTATGATACACTGAGGGCACTCCTCACAGGGAAAATGAGGTTATACTTTAAGAATATTTTCACTGACTCCAACTGGATTACACAATTTGATAAATACGAATTGTTTCTACCTGAATTTAAAACCTTGGCCAGGGTTTCACAACACCAGCCTTTAATGGCATAGACTCCACAAATAAAAAATACTTCCCTTCTTAAGAACAAGCAGATGAGTGCAAAATAAAGAACTATAGATTAAATGATTTGCACAATATTAATTAAACTTGCTAATCTAATGCTATTGTGGCCCTAAAATAACAACCATTTTCTGCTATAGTAGCAGAGGGTCATTTGAAACTGCTGATTCTGTTTAAACCACATTACTCTCTGTTTATGAAAACTCTTACTCCATGAAATCATGTTACTCAGTCCTCTGTGAACAGGCCTTCTTGTAAATGTGTATACGTTTTTGAACAGAATGACAATTAAATAGAAACAAATCAGAATTAAATATAGAGGATGCATTATTTTTTATTACTACTTGAAAATAGGTTTGATAATTACTGTACTAAATGGTAATACCATCCCTTGAGATACTTGAATAAAACCTCTCATTTACATATTTTGACCTTATAATTTCAATATACAATCGGATTTTTAATGTTGTCAGTGAAAAAAACTGTAAAAAAACACATGCAGGAACAAATACTTGCAACACGTAAAATACTATTGTTTATTAAAATAGAACAATAAAGTTATTACCATTCAATTAAACGTTATTCATCAAGTGCATTATTGTGGTGAATTATAGAAGAGTAAGCAATATGTATAATGCTATAGGAATGTCTACTTATGATGGGAGAGGCACTGTACTATCTAAGCAGCATGATGACAAAAATGTTCATACTGAGGATATTCTTAGAACATCACAATATGCAGAACTTATATACAATGCTTCTATAAAAATGTCCATCAAACTGTGCTCACTTATGTTTTGTTATCTGCTGAACTGCAGTATTTCCAAAGCTAGTGTCACATACAAGGCAGGACGGGGCAGAGAGAGCATCTGCCTGGACTCCCAAGGCTCATATGGAACCCTTGGGCCTGGAATTGCTAGCTCTGCTGTGAATTCCATATTTTGCTCATTTTGTTTAATCATTTCAGATGAAATATGATGTTTTTTGTCATTTTAGGAGTCTCTTTTTAACTTGCTTTGTAATCGTGGTAAATGTGAATGTTTTTACCGTGAAAGTTGAACCCTTTTTTGGAATCCATACACATACATGCACACACACGAACGCACACGCATGTATGCACGTAGTTACAGGGTTATTACTGATATTTTTACTATAAAAAATATGCAGTCACATAATGTGCAAACATTGATTATGCAGAGACTGGGGACACCGCTAGTATCTTAAAAGAATTTAATCAGATATATAGTTATAAATGCTGTGAAAATTCTTAGCAAGCATAGCAAGACGTGAGCAATGGACTGGTCTTGCTGTTAGAGAACTATGTGCCTTTAATATTACCAAGCACTGAGTCAAAGACCAGCTTGTTTGGTGTAAAACAGTAACCCAGCTGGGGAAAGATATTATCTGTAGCCGTTAATCATGTAAGGTTCACCTATGTTGCACAGTGAATCGCATTAAAACAAACTAATCAAGTGTGATTAATAGCATTTAGAGTTGATTCAATATTGAAGCATATTTTATGCAAACCAGTGAGAGTTTCTATTTAACATGGACCAAATCAGCATAGGGACATATAAATAGCTGTTTCTGAAAAAAAGACAAGGTCCGGGTTAGAAACTAGTTTGTTTACAGAAAACCAGATGTAGATGAACTATATTCTGCTTAATTAAAATCAGTTAAAAATAAAACCTTATATTTGCTATAAATGTATATCCACTTAAAAAGGAACCAAATCCTTCTGCAAGTGGTCCTTCTGAATTGGGTGTTCCCTTATTGGCCTGCCTTATAACCTAACACTGGAGACTAACAATATCTATGTAGTGTTGTGTAAGAATCACATAAGTAGGTTTTGGGTATTGTTATATCTGATTCATAATGTTTAAGACAACACTACATTGTAATAATGTGTGTATGATAAAATAATGCAGTAGTGGTGCACTGTAGCTTTAGTCACTAAAACACTTATAATAAAGGCACTGTCTGAAGAGTGTAGCTTTTATAATCCTTTACAGCACAATTTGCCTATAAAGTACCCTGTTCTGTTTAAAGTCTAATTTTAGTTTGCATTAATGTTGACAGGCAGTTGTTATAAATCCATATTCTGTAAGAGTCCCTGCCAATAAGTGAAAACTAAGTTTAAACTAATTTATTATTTAAATGTATGGGATAAAATATGGAAAAGACTATTGAATATTGAAAACATGAAGCTATTCAGTCATTACTTTGTAGTACCATATTTAACCATAATATGATAGCTAGTAATGTTATTTGCTAAATCTGTACAGAACCTGAACAGAATCCACTTTCTTATACTACTTTGTATACAGCAAAAGAGCCTCTGAGTAGACACAGTCCTGGATTCACTCAATCCTAACTGTATTATTGAAATTGACAAATAATAAAGATGCACGGGGGTTATGTGATCAAGTGATTAAGTGATTAAGTAAAAATCAATATTTCCATGAAAAGGCCCTTTACTGTGGCAATTGCTTGGCTGAATACAGTAGAGAGATTTTGATGAATACACTAGAAGTGGAATCTTAAGCGAATATATAAACAACAGTGACAGCTGCTGGGATGTGCCTGGCTGTGTTAGAGGGCAGGAATCCACTGTGAGACCCTCTGTCTACCAGTGATTGGTTCCATCTTCCTGGAGGAGGGTCGTTAAATTTGGGGTTGATTTACTGGCTGTTGAATACATGGCTGCTTATATAATAATAACATTTTGATGCATTTCTGTATATCCCAATAATGATATTGTACAAGTGAGAATCTTTACCCAAAGTACCCATTATTGTACCTATTAATATTACAACATCCATATTGTTTAACCCCTTCTTAACTGTCTAAAAAATATTTGCTAACTCCCTACATTGTTTAGAGCCTGATGCACAAACTTAGTTTGAGTGCCTGGAGATCCCAAGTGATTCAGATTAACATAACCACCTAATGCACAATATAAAAGTATATTGTTATACAGTTAAAGTGCCAATACTACATAGCTGATAGTTCTCTATCCCTGAGATATATATATATATATATATATATATATATATATATATATATATATATATAATTGCTGACAGGGTAATTGTATATGCTCATCTAGTGGACAGGTACACTGGACACATGTCCCCTGATACTAGACAACGTGAAGGAATTCAATTACTGCCTGTGCTTCGTTCATTTAAATCTCTACCAAGGGAACCTCAGCAGCTGTAAAATGCTCTTAGTATAGAATTCCAAAGCAATTACTTTCTGGATCTTTATTATCTGAATTTGTTTGCCTACAGATCACACAACAAAATATGCATATGTTAGATTTATTTCACATAGTGACACATTAATGCGAGAGCTGGCCTGTGGGTTACTGGGTACAATCAGGGTCCGCATAATCACACTGCTTGAAAGGATATAGACTGTTCTGTAGCAAATAATATATGCTTATTTACTTTACAAAGCTTAGCAACTTTCTGTTTTCAAAGTAGTCTAACAGTTTATATAGAAATCAGTGTTCAGCAAGTACTATAACAAAGGTTAAAAATATTCACATTTGTAATGCACTTAAAATAGGCTTCATGTAATGTAATCTCATAATGGAATTTCACTATTCACAATAATTATTTTAAAAAAAATCATTGCAAATTGTAAAAATGTAATATGTAGCTCAATTTTACTGTATGACAAACAAAAATATTTGCAAATAAATCACAAGCTTAGTTTTTAAATAATAGACAAAATGACAGAGTGCATTCATAATGAAAAGTCAAAAATATATGTTCTATTACATTTTGGCAATCCCTGTTTTAAACCCTGAAACTGGTTCACAGTGTGTACCAATGCAGCCCATGAGTACAAAGGAGGGGTCTTTTCATGTGCCAGTGAGCAGGAGGCAGTAAATGTTGATGTATCTCTTTCTAATAATCCATACACAGCCTGCAGTGTGCACGCTCTGTGTATAACATAAGGCTAATGAAACCCCTCCACACATTGACATGTATACTTAAACACTATATTATTTGCACACTCTCTGCCAATATACAAATATGCCATTGTAGCCAGGGTACAGAGGTTACAACGTACACTATTCCCTCCTGTTATTTCCACAAGTTGCCTTGTTATGTTTGTCTCTGTGCCAAGTTGAGCTTTTGTTCCTACCAGGAAAACATTGTTCTTGTGTAATTGATTATTTTAGTTATATCTGCTTACATTTTCTGTTTCACAAATCCACCTTCCCCCATATTCAATGCAGCATCTATTTTTGTTCATATTTGTAGCTTTATGTTAGGGTCAATTAATATACAATTTTATGGCAGATTAGATATTGGAATAATATAATTAAAAAAAAACTAAAACGTTCATTTCAGTTTTTTAACTTAACTCAGGTAATTGCTATCCTTACTTTAATTCAGTTTAGTATGGTAATGACATTCATTGAACCTGGTCTTTCAATTCTTTTTTCCTGTCAAGAGAATAGAGAAATAAATTCCCATGATCTAAATTGTAACTGTTAACAAGCCAGAGGAAATAAAAGCTATCGATCTATTTCAAGTACAGAGTCTCATCTCAGCCTTTGAGCAGTGTGTGCTTGAAGACAACAAGCCCATGTAAATAAAAAGCACATCAGTTGGATGTTTTGTTTGAGTGACTCTCTAGTATGGCATTCAGAGCACGGACACTGAACACAACTTTTGCAGTTGATTCCTTTGGCTACACCATGCACACAATCCGTCTAGATAAGGAATAATATATGTATACACAAATGTATCGATACACGACTTGGCCTGTTGTACTGACGCCGGGGTAAATGCAAAACTGTTGTTACTAGTTCTAATGACAGAAAACAAATTGACAAGTAACAGTTTAGCAGAAATTGGATTTTAGTTTTTTTTAATACTGCGCCACATGAGATATATATATAAGAAAGAAAAATTACCCTTTTAAACTTGACTCCAGTGAAAGTGAAGACACAATAATTGCAATAATTAAATATATGTTTTAATGACATGTTTATGTGCTGAATACGTTTGTAATGTTTTGATTTGTTTAACAAAGCAAGGAATGAGGAGCCTTGGTCAGTATTAGACAAGATAGGGAAACAGTTATAAAAATAAATATCAAACACAACAGCTTCATTGTATGGATGATAGATGAATAGATAGATAGATAGATAGATAGATAGATAGATAGATAGATAGATAACAGATCGTTAGGTGTTGTTTATTTACTATTATTCAAAATTGTATTTTCTACTTGTTGAAAATATGTTTGGATAGCTTATTTGTGATTTGGGCACCCAACTGTGATTTGGCAAAACACATAAGCAATTTTCAATTTTAATATGTATGTTATTTAACACATAAACACTGACACGTTCTACATAGGTCATTGTGTATCTAACGGTGGCTAATATCTATACCTAACCAGGTGGAATACATAAGGCTACACTATATAAACAAAGTGCACATGCATTGTTTAACACTTTCGTAAACAGTGTTTGAATTCTGCGTTATTTCAACTACATTTGGTATGAAATATGCGGTAACTACAAGAAGAGATAGATACAGCTAATCAGGAAAGAGCTGACATAAATGCACAAGAGCTATAAGCTAAAGTTATAACGGTAATTGTGGGCAGCAATTTAGGGTATCCACACGCATTTTTATCTGCAGCCATAACCGCACTTGTAGAAATAGGAATTACTACTTGCAATTTACTACATTTGTCTCGGTAAATTGGCGATATTATAGGCATTTGATGTTAAGAACTTTCATGTAAAATAAACAAAATAATATATATAATGTTTTTATTACCCGTATATCTTAGATGATAATAATAATAATAATAATAATAATAATAATAATAATAAGTTATACTAATTCTGTTATTAACACCTACAATCTCAAGATATGAATATAGGGACAGCAGATGGTTTTAACATTTTACTTTAAGTTAACTGATCTTATTGCTTTTGTGTTGACGATTAATTTAAGTGGTGTCACTGAGCAGAAAAATAGAGAATATAAGACCATTAGAGATCTCTTGAAATGTGCTGCAAAATCATCTATTTATTTCCACGAAATAGGAGAGTGTACTGTATGGACAGTGAGCATGGCAGGTAAGTGAACGAGCAGCCTACTTACTATGCATTGCTGCAAACGGGTCGTGCTTACAGTGTATTTCCATCGAAGCGATCCACAGCGCCTTGTTTCACAAGAAATCTGTAGTAATCTCCTTAATAGTATTATTATAAGAGCTGCTTGATCCAATGCAAACAGCCACCCCTAGGTCAAATCCCAGATGAAGGCTGACAAGGTTTTAAACTCCTTTGGTGTGAAGTAGATTCACTGTTCTCTCTCCGCAGGTCCACTTCTATGTTACATCAGTGCTACAGAAAACAAAACTATTTTGATAGAGCAGCAGTTCCCAGCACAGAAATAGACAATTGAAAACAGCAATGTGCGCCGACTTGTAGAGGAAGCACCTTTCTAGCAGTCCATCATACCAGGCAGCTACAAATACACAGACATTGTATTGTCAATAAGCATTTTCACTCTGAAAAAAAGTGCATGTATTTGTGAATGTCGTTTAAAACCTCTAGTAGAAAACAAACGTATTTCACCTCGTTTTCCGCAGCCAGGCAGTATAATCCACTGCAAACTTCACAGGAGTCTAGTTAAGAGGTTTATTGTCATCCATACATAAAAATGGCGTTATAAAAAACATTTTCCAACAAATGCCTATATTTATTTTATTTTATTTATTTTATTATTATTGTCTAAAGTAGATCAGTGACTCGCATTCTGTCCTACGATTTTATATCTGCCCCCTTAGCTTTCACAATAAGTGGAAAAAAATATCCAAGTTTGATAAACATCAGAGTTGAAAAAAAAAAGAAAAAGTAAAAATAAGGTAAGAAACTTGTGGTTATTAATTCACCGCGGGGGTTCCTGGTGCTTCCTGCTTGATAATCCTCCAAAAGCGACAAGAGGAATTCTCAGATTCCAGCAGATGGGGAGATACAGACACATGCAGTGAGCTGGTCTGGCTGAGACGGGGACAGGCTGGAGAAAAGAGCCCCCTTCCGGTGTTCCTGGCTCAGTGTAAAGTTTTCACGAGGGCAAAGAGATTGATATTGGGTGATTGTCAGTGGATGGAGAACTAGAGCAGCCGGTCTTGTAAGCTGTATTGTAGCATCCCAGATGTGGTGAAAGGCAGGCTGGACTCATGAACACATGGATCAAGTGGTGACTGGTCAGGGTCTCCCTTGGAGTACTGCACCTAGTAGCCGCTTAGGCTTCCATAGGAAAGTAAAGGTATGTGCTCTATCAGTAGGGTGGCATTGTTGGCCTCTTGCTCCAGTCACGCTGCTGCCTCTGCTGAGACGTGCCCTTTGGCTATGGCTGCTCCTCCAGCTCAGCAGTGCCGTGTCTGCAGCAGCTTTCAGGACCCGTTTCATGTGGACAGCGCTCGGGGGCTAAGCTGTGCCGGGAGGGGGCGGAGCCTGTGAGAGGGTGCCTCGTCAATCACCCGATAACTGTCATTCACTAAAGCGAACTGGGGAAGCGCTCTACTGCGATTGGCCGAGAAAAGAGGGCGTGAGAAGACTGTATCTTGATTGGATGACAGCGCCCCAATAGGAGAAGGAAAGGGGCCGCGCTGTGTGACGTCACGTTCATTGACAAACGCCTGGAAGAGTGGAGAAGTTGAGTGGAAAAGAGCACAAGACTCTGTGTGTATCCATCTGGGGAATAATGAGGGACGTGCGGGGAATGGCTCAGGGGAGATATGCCAAGTACACATCCAGGCCAGTTACGTCTTACACCACCTTACCCATGTGCTCTCTTAACTCTCTCATTGCTAATGGCGACTGCAATGCGCTTCAGGGCAATGCCATGCTGGTTGTGAGGCAGTGAAATGGTTAAATTGTACTCTCAAATTTAGAAATATACGGCCACAATTCTTACTGCTCATAAATTCTTTCCTATTCTGTTATTTTTCTGTGTTGGTATTCGGTACTAGGAGGGTTGACAACTGTGCGTACACTTTGCAGCAAGCAGGACTCAGCACTGTGATTGCTCAGTAGTAATCCAATTTAATGCTTTATCATCACGAAGTGGATATAATCGCGTGTCCAATAACATGGAATACGACACATTACAATACAATACTGTGACAGATGTATGTTTTATCCATGTGTATAAATACGCATGCACATATGTATATACACATAAACATGTTCATCAATTGCATACATCATCACATATACCCCCTTTGAAAATGCTACAATAAAAACATCAATTTAACAGAATATGCAGTTACTACCATCCCATCTCTCAAGAAAATCTCTATATTTGCTTCAACACTGCATAATCCCAAATGTGGTTTTACTGCTATGGTGAATTACAAATAAGTGCCTCTCAAAGTAGCAGCAATCTAAAATCCAAACCAAGCGTGGAAAACTTCAATACATTTTATCCTTTTCTTCACCATACAATAAATCCCCATGATACCAAGTACTAGAAAATTTTACGCAGTGAAGAAGTCTAAGTGAATAAAATACAGATGGGCTGTCTTCATGCTATCACTAATAGGTTTTTGGTGGGCTTTAAAAATACATACCTTATTCAAAGAACAGAGGATTGCGAAATATCTAGCATATCTTGAAAAAACACACAAGCATATATATATACATATATATGTATATATATATATATATATATATATATATATATATATATATACATATATATAGGTGTGCGTGCAAATAAGCATATCGACATATCAAAATTATTATCTATACTTGTGTTTTACTATATATATATATATATATATATATATATATATATATATATGTTTAATTTATTAATTTATGGTTAAGTTAAAATGGTTAATCTTTACTCTAACATAAATTATGTGTTAATTGAATTTATAGGGACAATACACATAACACATTTCCGGGATTTTAATTGCCTGCATCACTCTGAAATCTGCATCTTAATACATACATATACTATATAAATCGTTAATTTTGGTAGAAAGAAAAACAGTTCCTCCAAATGTTTTAAAAGAATCTTACTTCAATAAGAACAAACCTATCCACTCTCAGCAATGTTGCAATCGGCAAAATGTTGCAAATCGATCTTAATTATATTACTTCTTAATAATTGTTGCAATATAAGAAAAGGCATACTTTTCGTGTAAAAATTAGAACTGTTTCGTTCTTAGCTACATTTCTATATTGTTCTGTATTTTTCCCCCACATACAATTAAATGGTTTGCTAGAACCGCAATGAGCAGCGATCCGTATGCCCAACTTTCAGACAAGCAAGCGTTTGCAAACTCTGGTAAAAATAGAGAATAAAACATAATATGGTAATTAAATACAACGACATGATTAGCCGTCATAAAAAAAATAGCCTTACAGCCTTTCTGCTGTTATCACGGTGCAACCCGGATATTGAGTTTTCAAAGTGAAATTGCAGCTCAGCTTATTTTCTATATGTGAATAGTGTCATATTTTATATGGCTGCAAATAATGTTGATTGTTTAATTTTTGCGAAAGCGATCGATTGCTTTGTATTTTTATAATGTGACAGTTGGTGCAGCAACACACAAACCACGAAGATTACAAGAACTAAACACAAATATACAAATTATTTTGATCGCATGATTGACATGTAAGTGTACCCTTATATGAGCTATACACGTGCAAAAATAAAACGTGGGTACATCACTGTCCTATGGGTAACAATAAACTGCTATGGGCGAAGTTCTGACACTACGCCTCCAATAAACAGCAGTGATGGATGTTACTGATGCTCATTTTATCAAGCGACGAAGATACTTCCAACTATTTACATCAGTGAGAAATCCTCCGGGCTGATTACTAACTGGCTTCTTCTAATATCCTGAGTCTCAAGCAATTGTACTTGTTACAGAGTGGGTTAAATCATGTACTTTAATTTTATTTAGAAACAGTTAAAGCCCTTT
Organism: Mixophyes fleayi; assembly: GCF_038048845.1. Classification (NCBI taxonomy): domain Eukaryota; kingdom Metazoa; phylum Chordata; class Amphibia; order Anura; family Limnodynastidae; genus Mixophyes; species Mixophyes fleayi. The sequence continues at coordinate 239,834,182 of NC_134402.1, forward strand.
AAAAATAGCACTAAGAAGACTGTTATTATTAAACAGCATCGATTCTATAAACAAATGCCTCTCATTCTTTTTTCTGGCATTAATTTTGTTCCAAACTGCAGATTTGAAATCCTATTAACCGTACGGCCATTTATCGCACATATATATATATATATATATATATATATATATGTATATATATATATATATATATATGTATATATATATATAACAATGTGTAGCACCTGTTCCGGCTTCCACCCACAGATTATTACATGGAAACCTCTTTGACATGAATGCGTCGGTACTGCGGCTTACAGGAAACAGATATCACATTATAACCACGCAAGATGCACTTATGATTCATCTGGTAAAACACAAGATCTCACTGTTTATTTCTAGACGTCTAGATATGCTTTCCTAACATTAAATATATGTCATAGTGACCATCCTTCTGTACAACTATTGATTTACAAGTCATAAGTGACTCAGACTGCGGTTTAGTCAGTCCGGCACTCCAGGTTCAACTGTTCAACTTTAAATTAATAATTTATTTGATAATTACTTAACTCTCAGGTACACATTAAATATGCAATTTCTATTAAAACACAATTAATTGGAAATCATATACTTGTACAAAATAATATTTAATATTAGCACTTAGTTTACTAGATGTCGGTACATACAGGTCAGCAGAGAAAGAATCAATGGAACCCTCCTTTAATAAGTTTATATCTATTGTTTGGTAGCCACTGGCTAGGAATTTATTACATATTTTAGCTAAGATCCAAGTCTCAATGTGCCATTATTATGGTCCCAAATAAAATTATTTACAATAGAACCTATTATATATTATATCTAACAATCACAGGGTCCCAAGTGCAAATTATCAGACTCACTTGCGGTCTCAAACTGTAGGTTGTGCAATCATAATGGAGCCAATATGATTAAATACAGGTAAACAGCTCTGATATCATTTAGCTGACATATTTAGACTGAGTGTAAACAGCATAAACATTTAAGAACATACACTATACTATTCCCATAATGTGGCTCATGTAGATTTAGACACAAATGAGTTGTAGACTGAGGGCCTGATGCTGAGTTAGGAGCAAAGCAGAAAAAAAAAAAAAACCTTGACAAAACCATTTTGCAATTGAGGGGGAGATAAATTTAAAATGTGGGGACAGAATTATAGTTGGGACAGGGCATGTCCTAAATCAACTTTACATTTCAGTGTAAAAATAAAGCTATCAAATATTTGTGTGTTACATGAAAACACAGCCAGTTTTTTCCTTGTGTGCAAAATAATAAATTAATATGCACCCTTTGCATTGTAACATGGTTTGTCCAGGAGCAAATTTACTCCTGTTTTTTTTTGCTTTGCTCATAACACAGCATCAGGTCCTGATTCACATTTGTGCTTACACCCACTTGCAGCTCCTTACGATCGAAGAGGGGGAACAGGGGAAGGAGAGGGTGTGTAAGGGGGTGTTGGAGCAAATGTGACATATGTAGCCTAAGACTCAGATGCATATATCCGCCTGTCAGATTATGGGGAAATTATGGGTGCTCCATAATTGGTGTAAGCTACGAACTGATAGTGATGACCATCAACTTGGATGGATTTGGCTCAACATAAGATGTGGGGGTTTTTTTGCATGCAATTTCCATCTGCAGTTTAGATGAAATTTGAGATTAACTCTACATGAGGCCCAATGTATTTTGGTGAAGCTTGGGGGAAGATGGGCTTCAAAGATATTTTACAGTAAATCGCTAAGTTGTTGACCAAGCTGACAAGGCAAGCAAAAATGAATTGCCTTGATATCATAGTGGTGAAATTAATCAATATTAATCACTTTATATATACATGTAAACACCAGTAGCTATTGCAGAACCATCTATATGATAAAATAAAGAAATCATAGCAAGACTGCAAAACAAACATAGTCAATTTGTCAAATATAACTGTTTCTCTTGTACTCCCCCTACTGGAGAGGGTATAACTTTGGGTGTGATGCATTAACATGGCTAATCATGTCTGTAACCAAGAGCAGCCAAGTATTTCTCATTTTGCACTGCTTTTGCTTTTTATTGTCTAACTGACTAAAGCACAATTATGACTCAGTGTTATGGTTCTACCTTTGAGGTGGAGGGGGTATTAAGGAAAAATGTACTTGACGGCATGCTTCTGGGTTCACCTGGATGTTTACGGAGAGAACAAATATTTTGGATAGATGCCTCAGTAATATTTTTCACTTATGGAGTTAAAGATCCTGCATTTTTCATGTGTGTATGTTATTTATTTTTCAGCCTTACAGTATACATTTAAAGGTAATGAAAGATGTATGTGTTGTTCTGCCTTCTGCGCAAAACTGCGCACACAGCACAAGCTCTTCTATTGCACGCTCAGTAACTACAGAAAATGAAGAAACAGAATAAACACTCACTTTTAAGCCGTTTGAAATAACTAAAATATATATATGTATATTATTATTACTATTATTATTATTATTATTATTATTATTATTATTATTTATTATTATTATTATTTCACACTCTTAAAATATTTGAATCCCAAAATACAGTACCAGATAGGTTTATTGCACCAAAAATGAATTAGGGCCCTGTGTAAATAAAGTGTGCTAGTTGTTTGACTATGTTAATCATTAATGGCCATTTCATAGCATTGAAAAAGCAAATGTGTTATTAATAAAATCTAAACTTTAAAGATGTAAACCTTAATATAGTAAAATTTTCATTTTTGGGGAAAAAAATTCTCTCTGGACATGTGAGCTTGAGATGTGCACAATTTCTGTTACAATCACTTGCTATGTTATTTAGCAAGCAAAAAGAAATCCAAGAAAAAGACTGGCTGCCAAAAAATAGATTATTCTTTGCTTTGTACATTTTGTGCCAGTTCTGTATGTGTATATGTTAATTTTACATGTTCCATTTATCTACGTTCCTGCAGCATAATTAGTGTTATGGCAGTGATTTTTCTGTTCATTTCAGTCACCATGCATGCATATATTTAGCATATAAGCGATAGAATGAATCAATTTTCTGTGCAACAGCTTACCTTAGAAAAATATTATTCATATTTATATATATATATATATATATATATATATATATATATACATATATATATATATATATATATATATATATATATATATATATATATATATATATATATATATATATATATATATCATGTGGAAAGAGCAAAGAAGTGTTGAAGGGATAGAAATGCCATCAGCTTTTCTTGCCGGTTTTCATGGTTGTATTTTTCACATATAATATATTTTATGTTAACTATAAAGATTACTGCAGCTACTTTGATTTTATTGTCTATGTGTTTGCAGTATCTAGTTTAATTTCAGCTGAACTGTAACTCCTTAGGCCCAAGGCTATACATATTGTCACAGAACTATTGTTTCGTGTAATTCTAGGAGCAGACATTAGAGGGAGTTCATTCCAAACTGTTCCTCGAATGTCAAGGTAAGGAAGTCACAAAAGAACAGAATTCCAGGCTTCTCGGTTTTGCTTTATTGCACTCTGCCATGGTTAGACTAACTAGAAGTAATCACAAATCATGGCACAGATTACCAATAAGTGCCTGGGAGATGCACCATTTCTTAGGGAACTCTTCAACTGTCTATTTATTTATTTTTATCAATAAATAAACTGTACTTCCTCTGCTACACAAAGAAATTCTAAAGTCTAGGCATTACATGAAAGATGATATACCAGTATGTCCCTGTGCATGCATGGTTGTGATGCCAGCTTTTGTTGTACGCTGGCTGGAACTCAGCTCCCTCTCTGACCAATTTTGATTATGGTTGTAATTTGCAATTAAAATATTGGGCAACTTGGATTAGGGTCAGGATTGGGGGCTATGCTTCACTTTGGTGTTTTGCTTAAAGCTGTGTATTTTGCTTATGAAGGAGGTTTAGGGTAGAATTAGCATTGGGGCTAACTTTAACGTAAAATATCTTAGCTAAAACCCAACCTCTAACCAGTGCCATATTTGTTATTTGCACAGTAACTCTGGGCCAATAGGTGGCAGTGCCCAATAGCCAACCCACTGGCTTCCTCTATCACTTTCCCTCAAACAAACACACACTTATCACTGCCCCACAGGACCCAGAATTTGGCTGCAGTGCTCATTATTATTCATTACCACAGTGACAGTCGGGGAGTGTGTTTGACTATTTAACACTGAGGGAGAGGGCAGCAGATGTGGGCCTGCACTGTGCTCCAGTCAGATCAGTGTGAATGAATACTCTGCCTACAATATGCAGACAAGAGCAGTCATCCACGCCAAGCTAACTAGAATGTTGCTCAGCTTTGTATCTGCTTCCTGTTTCCTCATTGTGATGTGACCAGACTAGTATTCATAGTCACTCTCCTGACGGAGGTGGCAACTGGAGTGGCATTTTTATCCCTTAAATAAACTTCTATAAGCATTTCTATACAAGCATTGTGAACTCTAAAATACATTATTGTGACTTTAAGATTTTGACAATCTACCAACAATTTTAAAGCCAAATATTTTGCAGGATGGAAATTAATATTTTGTATTTTATTCCTCTACATTTTGCTGGCTCAAGTTGCTTCGTTATAGAAACACCACTGGTCAGACATAGTCCTTTACCATGGAACTTAGGTTAATAAACACTATAGCTGTGTCCTAACTGTCGCTGCATGGTTTACTGCCTTGTAGTCCCACCTCAATGACCCATAACCTTTGAAGTCTGTTACATCTTGGATAGACTAGCCCACAGTGAAGGTAATGTAATAAAGTATTGCTATTACTGCCCCACATATATTCCTGTGGAAGCATAACAGTCCAATGTCCACCACCAAAAACATCACTTATTGGAATAAAATCAGTGGCAGAGGGAGAAATAATACAACGCTTTCTAGAAACCTGGTACCATAGAGCAACAATGTGCTGTAACCAATAGCAATCAGATATCCATTTGGCATTGTAGTGTAGTCAGCATTTTGAAAGCTGATAGCTGACTGGGTTTACGTCCCCTGTATTCTACTTACATTTCATTATTAAAATAAGCCTGTTAAGTGTAAGTTTGTTATTCATATCGCACTTCAAATGAATATCACCTTCTTAAATTATCTGTCACAAAGACTATAAAACAATATGATTGCTCTATATTTTTGTCATTGTTTAAAAGTACACGAAAAAATGCTTTTGTCCTTTTGTGAAGTTTTAAGACCATTTACATTTTTTTTCAATAAATATTTTGTGAATTTAGTGCAGGTAAGTAGGCATCTAGAATGCAGTAAGATTATGTCATGATGTGTTACTATATTGTCTAATTATTAAATCAACGAGGGAGTAACCAATAACCTAAACATTTGCATCAAGAAACTTAGCTTTTTAAAAAAGATTTAAATTTCAACATTTTGCTCCCCCCTCTGCATTGAGACAGCTGTCTCAGTTTTGCTCATTAGCTCAGGACTCCAGAATTTTGTCGTTTTGGAACAGAAAACCAGGACACAGGGCCAGATTTACATTTTGTGCCACTCAGGCCAAATTTTTTGGTGCTGCCCTCCTATCATCCAGAACTATATCGGGCCAAACCCCCTGGTATCCAATCTGGATAAAATAATACTTTGAAATAATTCAGCCCCTATGCTTACATGTTTATAATGTGTAAAAATAATAAATTCTATACATACAAAATACAAGCATCATCATCATCATCATCACCATTTATTTATATAGCGCCACTGATTCCGCAGCGCTGTACAGAAAACTCATTCACATCATTCCCTGCCCCATTGGAGCTTACACTCTAAATTCCCTAACACACACACACACACAGACAAAGAGAGACTAGGGTCAATTTTGATAGCAGCCAATTAACCTACTAGTATGGGAGTAAACCGGAGAATCCAGAGGAAACCCACGCAAACATTGGGAGAACATACAAACTCCACACAGATAAGGCCATCATGAAAATTATTGCCGTTCCTGCACTTATGCCACCCTAGGCCAGGCCCAGCCATAATACCCATGTGACACAAGTCTGAATCTGAAGGAAAATCAGGTGACCAAGTCCATATGTAGCCCTTACATATTATTAATAAGTAGAACATTTAAAATAAAATATATACAGATATTTTAACAGAACGAATTTTGCAGTAACAACAGATTATAACTCATCCAATTACTGACCATGTCTGGTGAGGTCTAACACGTGAAGCAGTTGTTTGGCTTAAGTGGCAAGTAGTTATATACATCCAATTTTGTCATCCATTTTCTATTACCATATTGTATACTTATTTACATTCATGGCACAATAAGAGACAACGAGCTTAGAGAATTGAAAGTGAATTTCTTAGGTAGCTAGCAGTGCAAGCTTAAATGGTATCCTTACTTGCAAGAAAACATTCACAATTTCTTGTTTAGCAAAATGTCACTGTGTAATTTGAATAGTAATTACCTAATATGTTTCTCGCTGCTACAAAATGACATTGTGAATTAACTCTGCCCTTTTTCTTCCATGCTCTCTACCCTAGCTCATTTTCCTAGCAGATATGATGTTCATAATTTGGTCATCTGCACCTTAATAAATTGCTCCTGGGAAGATGCACAGGCTCTGGTTCCTAGTATCACAAGCTAATGCCAAAAACACTCTTTTATGTGGAACAGACAAAGCATAGTACATCATTAGCAACACTTTGCATTCATTTATTTATTGGTGCTATAACTAAATATTACTTAGCGCCATAGTAAAATTTGGAAGTTGACCTCTGCCTCTTCAAGCCACTCAAGTGCTTCCCCCGCCAACCAAGACAAATGTTTGAAAATGATACATATTTATTTTTCTGGCTAGATCACTGCCTGAATTAAGGCATGTACACACTGGTGTTTTTTATGTTCCTGTGGAATGTTCTGCCTATACTGCTTCAATCAGACACCTATGGACATCACAGAGGCATTGACTGTTATGATGAAAATTTCAATTTTGTTTTTTATCAGTTATATTTTTATTTCATACCAATGAGAGTCTATGCAATATGACCATAATGGCCTTGGAGAAATATAAAAAAGCAGTAATTAGATATGCCTTTTTGTATTTTCAACACACATTAGTGTCATTTACAAAGGACACATGTATAATTACCCAAAGCAACCAATAAGACATTTGCTTTCATCGTCTAGCTTGCAATATACCTAACTGTTGATTGGCTACTATGGTATGCTGCATACTTAGACTTTGTAATATCCACAAATTCAGCTAAGCAATTTTTTTTAATATTTGATGCTTCAACAAAAACTGCACCCCACATTAAGAAACCAAACAAACCACTATATCTTTGACAGTCCCAGTTTATCTCTTTCCAAAACTACACTGTCAATGTCAAATCATATACTCCTCCATCCCCAAACTACAACTCTCTCCACTAGCTCAACTACCTATTGACATAACTGTGTGACAGGATGCTTGATGAGCTGCTGAACTGTGGAACATTAAATTCTCCACAGGTGTGTGGGCAACTGCTAAACATATGTGGAAGTGGACTATTGACAGTGCACATATTTGCAGTATTGACTATCTACAGATAGACTTGGTAAAATGTCATTTATTTTAAATAAATCAGGAAAGCAGCAACCATTTTTTTATTATTAGAAAGCAATTCAGAACATTGAGCAGAATTTACTGATGTACAAGTAAATGCAAAACGTTCCATACATTGGCACAGTTTTGAGATTGCATTTCTTCTCTATTGAGAATTTACGAATCCCATTTTCCTTGCTATATTTGAAACAGCATTTTGTATACAGGGTTTGCAAACATGTGTTTACTAACCAGAGATAACTGAATGTGTTTTGTTCTGACAACATTCACAATGTGTTTTCCATTTCAAGTTTACATATTTACTATGTACAGAAAGAATAAATATGCATGGATCACAGTAAACTACAGTAAGGTAGCCTTAAATCTTTGTGATAACTTAGATGCTCATGTAGAGTTGGACACAAACTGCGTTATCAGCGCATAATATGCTTTTTAACTTCTGTGCATGCCCACAAAGTACTAGTTACATTTGTGGACATATGTAACTGGGTCGCTTCTTTTGCTTACAGCACCTTATGATTGAAGAGGCAGAATGGGGAAGGAGGTGGGGTGTGAGCAGTGCTGCCAGAGGAATTCAGGGCCACAGCAACTTCATGGGGCCCCCCTTATAGTTAAGCATGGTAAAAAAAATTGCTGAGACGCAAAAGTGCGAAAAATGCATTACTCACATATGCCTCCTCTGCACACATGCTTTGCTCACACATGCACCTCTGCCCACATGATTTAATCACACATGCATCTTTCTGCCCACATGATTTAATCACACATGCCCCCTCTCTGTCCAGCACCTTTAGTCACACTTGTCCCCTCTCTGCCCAGCACCTTTAGTCACACATGTCCCCTCTCTTCCCAGCACCTTTAGTTAAATGCCCCCTCTCTGCCCAGCACCTTTAGTTACACATGTCCCCTCTCTGCCCAGCACCTTTAGTCACACATGTCCCCTCTCTGCCCAGCACCTTTAGTCACACATGCCCCCTCTCTGCCCAGCACCTTTAGTTAAATGCCCCCTCTCTGCCCAGCACCTTTAGTCACACATGCCCCCTCTCTGCCCAGCACCTTTAGTCACACATGTCCCCTCTCTGCCCAGCACCTTTAGTCACACATGTCCCTTCTCTTCCCAGCACCTTTAGTTAAATGCCCCCTCTCTGCCCAGCACCTTTAGTTACACATGTCCCCTCTCTGCCCAGCACCTTTAGTTAAATGCCCCCTCTCTGCCCAGCACCTATAGTCACACATGTCCCCTCTCTGCCCAGCACCTTTAGTTAAATGCCCCCTCTCTGCCCAGCACCTTTAGTCAAATGCCCCCTCTCTGCCCAGCACCTATAGTTACACATGCCCCCTCTCTGCCCAGCACCTTTAGTCACACATGCCCCCTCTCTGCCCAGCACCTTTAGTCACAAATGCCCCCTCTCCAGCACACCTTCTTCTTACCTTTTTGGTATGTGTGTAAGGGCGTGCTGGAGCAAATGGGACTTATGTAGACTGGGACTCAGATGCATATGCACATGTCAGGAGATGGGAAACTAGCTCAATATACCCGTGTGATATGTCTTTTTTTGGGATGCAATTCCCATCTGCGTTTTAGATAGATATTGCATCTACATGAGGCCCTTAATGTGCAAATAGGCATTGCAAATAATAAATAAACATCTCAAAATGGGAGTGTTTTACTTTAAAGTCCTGACAGTTCTCACGCCCATATTCAATAAGGAGCAGGTGTAAAGATACGTCTGTTGAAGAACATGGGTCTAGGTCTGCTCTGCTCTAACAGACAATACACTGCGGGATATGTCCAATACATATGTTTAACATAAAGTCTCAAAAAGAACACACAGAAAAAAACTATTAACGTCCTCTGTTAGTAATATAGTCATTAATGACATAGCATTAAAAAAGTAATAATTCTATTTTTTCCCATAAAATACATTATGATGTTATGAATGTTTACTGTACATAAAATGCATTTTTCCAGTTGCTTTTTTATTTGCAGGCATATGCAGACTCGACCGTCATCACTAGTAATGGACAATTACACCTGACCTGTAGCTGGTGGAAATGATACAAGTGAAAAACGCCTACATTTGAAATGCCCAGAGCTTGAATCAAATGTATTGTGTGCGCTTGAACTTGGCACGCTCTTACTGTACATTGACTATGTGAATACGCCCAATCCCCTCCTCGGTCCGCCCATGAAATCGTGGACTGCAGTAAGGGTTCTCTGTGCTCAAAGATTAATTTAATGTTGCTGCGTTCACTGTTGTATGGTCCGGTTTTGGGTATGCATAGAGTAATTTTATGCAAAATGTGGCACATAGCAAGTTTGGCAATAGCAAGTTTAGATTACGGTTAAATGTAATAGCCTGACTAATTATACACAATGCAATTATAACATTATCATTTGAGGATAATTCTGTTCCTTTGTCCTTCGGCAGGTATGTTTTATCATGCAGCAGCTGTGTAAAATATTTAGCTATATTTCTTTGCAATTAAGTTACAATATATTGCACTGCTTAGGGATATACTGTATTTTAGGGGTTACTCATGAAACTGTGGCTCCACCTCTGATATTAATTCACATTTCTGGCAGTGTCATGTGACAATTGCTAAGTATGGACCCCAAATTGCATCTTCCCTTTTGGTTTGTCTTGTTGCATACTTGCTCAGTGTACAGCAGACTTGCTTCTATCCAAGACTTGTTTATCATCAAATGTTTCTTCATCCATCACAGAAACATGGCTCTCTCTCTCAGATTCATTCACTCACACTCCTAAACCCCCAAAGCAGGCTGGGTAACTTTCTTTCCCCTAATTCTACATTGTACAATATCCCTTCACTAACTTTCTCATTTGAAGTTTAGGCCATTTGTCTCTTTTAACATCTGCCTCTGTGAGTTTCTCATTTACAGATGTTCTGTATCTGTAACTGATCGCCGTGCCAAACATAACTTCCTCTGTGTGTCAGTGAAAACAGCATCCATATATATGGGGGCAGAGGCACGAGCATGTACATTCTCCTGTACATTATTCAGTCTACATAGGCATGATTCAAAGTTCTAGTGCAAACACCTTTTCACAGCCAGAGGAAACCATGTTCAGCAAGAGAGCCAGTCACTTTGGAGATGGTTAGGGATGACGACTGTTACCCATAGTTGCCTACTTTCCCGGAATGTCCGGGAGACTCCCAAATTTCTGTGAGTCCTCCAGGACTCCCGGGAGAGCAGGACAACTACCCGGATTTTGGCAGCTCGGTAAGGTAAAATGAGGGGGAGGGGCTTAGTGACGCAATATATGCGTCGTCGTGGCCCTGACAGTCTATGACAGTATAGGGGTGGGGCCAATGACGCAATTCTCCTAGCCCGCCCCCACACGCCCTCCTGCCCCTCGGACCCCCCCGGAAAGCTAGTGCCAAGAGTTGGCAAGTATGCTGTTACCATTTAAGCCATAAGCAATTTGCTGACAGAAATGTATGAAACGTGGAATTAAAAACAAGAAGGCTTCCGACACAGTATTTCCTAACCACTCTCAGAATCGTTCCCCGCACCTTCTTGTGCTCATTCACAATTGTTTTACAGAACACATGAGGGACCATGAACATTGAATATTCTATATCTGGTCTGTTATCTGTTATGAAAAATTCTGCTACTATGTACTATTAGTTGTCAACTGAGTGCAAAATCTACTCCTGGCTCATTTAGCGTTTGACCATTTTGCACACTAAGCTTGTGTAGAAAACAATGCACACAAAAGAAGTATACTTACATGTATATGTAGAGGCATACACATTTCAAGATGCATCCAGCTGGATAACAGTAACATTTGTGCCAGATGTACATCAGACATGGAAGTGTGTATATATTGTTGAATTGGGAATTGATAATGTTAGTAAATGTTAGTGGCATTACACAAAATACAAACACCTCCACATCTGTTTTTTTATTCCTTTAAAAATCAAATGTGAATGTCAATTAGGCAATGCGAATAGACGGCCATGACTTTATATAATATAGCCGTGATGCTAAAATTTTAAGTACTAATCAGAAGTGGCTAAATAGGGCTGCTTATAGTCAACATCATTGCATACAATTGCACCAGCCCTCCAGTACCCGTAACAGATATGTGTCCTACAATACATATGTGTGGATGCATCCACATATAATTATGTTGGAAGTACATGCAAACATTGTACTCCACATAACCTTCGCTTTCCCACCTCTGTAAGTGCAGGTACATCTCTCTAGCTGTAAGGGTATGCAAGACAATTATATTGAAAAATTTGTATACGGACGAATGCATAAGCAATTTTAGTGTACATGCACAGTACAGAAATGCGCATCCTGAGCAAAAAAAATTATGTCCAACCGTAATGAGGCTCTTTGTGTGCTGTCAGGAGGGAAATGTAAAATGTATAACCTGCATTAGCTTTGTGAGGGGGCGTGGCCTAGCCCAAATCTACAATGCTGTGTAGAAATAGATATGGCCAGAATGTATGTGCAGCAGGAGCTGTTCAGCACAGTTCAGCAGTATTTGCCCTGCATACAAAATCATAGTTTTTTTAATTTGCAACAGTGAGTCCAGCCTTTCACTATGGTGTAGTTCTACTTTTTATTTTATAATATATCTTAGACCTCCTATCTCTCTGACTGGACCTTTAGGGACAGATTGAAATGCAAGTGATGTCCTGTCTGAACATCACGCAAGTTTCTCCTGCAGTATGTTTGTAGTGAAAATCAACACTTACTTTTGCTCGCACTTCTATGAGGTGCGAGCAGAAATGAGTAAAGACTGAAGTCTTGCAAACACAATGTTCTGAAGAACATCGCGATTAATTAAATCTGCCCCTTAGTGTTTGCTATTCCAGCTCTACCTCCTCCTCTTAGTGTACCATAAGGCCCTGTTGTTGGAACCCTCCTCCTCTTTATCTATACATGTGCTTTTTAATATACATGCTCATGACACTCAAATCTCACTTCATGATCTCTTATCTCAACTGGCTTGTAGTCAGGGGCAGACTGGGCTGAGGGGCAGGGGGGGCATCTGCCCCCCAGGCCAGTCCCATAATGGGCTACCTTGGGCTGGTTCACTGGGCCACCTGCAGTCTTTTTCCTTTAAAATGTTCCCAATAAGCTGCCGAGTCGAGTCTTGCCCCCCAAGCTAAAATTTGCCAGCCCTCCCCTGCTTGTAGTCCTAATTGTTTTTTCAATTTTGCTTTCTTGCTCCGTAGAACATAATATGGAGACAATGTACCTTGTCATTTTTGCTCCTTCTATATTCATATCCCTCCCTGATATAACAATCCCTGTTACTAAATTTCCAATGTCTTCGCCTGCTACATAAGGGTAATTTTTGACACATCTGTCTCACTAGTTCCTCAAATTTAGGCTCTTGCCTTCCATCCTCTTGCTTATATCCCTCTCCCAATCATGATAGAGCTAAAATACTGGTGAATGTTCCAATCATATCCTTTCAAGACTATAGCAACAGCCCTGTCTGTGGTCCACCACTGAACATGCCACCGGAAATTCCCAGATTTTCCAAGTCTTTAAACATCCTTATATATTCAAATTTCTCTACTGTTTACTCTGTATGGTGCTGCTGGTACTTTAAATATGGGATAGAGTACATCTTAATGTAAATTATAAAGTATATTTTAAGTTACTAAGGAGTTCTTAGATCATATACAGAAACAAGGCCACAGGCTGAGTGATATTATACATGTGACAGATCTCCAAGGTGACTTTTAATGTCTGTAATAATTTACAGTAAGAGGTGCATTATTCCTTATAATACATATGTTTCCTAATGAACACTAAAGTGATTATATCAGGACTCACTAATTATAAGCAATAACATCAGATCTCACTGTTTCTACTCATATTATGTACAAGAATCAATAATATAAATAAAAAAAATTCAACCATTTCACAAGTTAGAAGTAAACATTGATTAATATCACTAATTTGGGCATAAGAAAAGGGGACTTCAGGGTGGGGCATAGGATAAGTTAGCTGCTTAGTATTCCAACGCAGGTTGGTGTATTATAACAGATGTATGTTCCATAAAACGATGCTTGCTTCAAAGTAAGTGTATGTTGGTCCTTTTCATCAGTAATCTTGATTTGTATACGCCCTATTGAGATAAGTAAAGGTAAGCAGCCTTCCTAAATCCTGGTATTTTAAAGATATTGGAAAATGTTGCTAAACAACTCAAAATAGGTGTCTCTGGCAGACAAAAGGTGTTCAGTATGGTTGCCCTGGTATCATTTTCACTCCTTACTTGTTACACTACAATGAATACAATATAGACCCAAAAATCACTTGCTGGTATAACTGCTGTGAAGCAAAACCCGATTTGTCTACTAGGGAATGTCCTGATAGCAGCTCCCTTGAAGGTGATAACCCTGGAGTTTTCAAGTTTAATGATCTGTAGAAATGTATGTCAGACACCACTACTTTGAGGTTAGTTTTATAACGTTAAATCACAAACCTGAACAGAGGAAAAATCTGTTGTAGCTGTGGTCTGTTTGTTGATAGAAAATCCACGGCTAAAGTAGCTGCCACTGATGTTCCATCATTTAATATCAGTACAAGACTTAATAGCAACATGACACAAGAGGAATATATCCAGTGCCCTAAAAGACAATGCAATTGAAACAACAACTTACAATAGCTATAACAAAAACAATTCACAGCCTACTGTGATTAAACTACTACTCTGGAATCTTTCAATATTGCAGGCAAAACATGTTTTATAATTATGAGGTATTCAATCTGTTTAAGCTTCACGGCTTGAGCTGGCTTAGAAACTGGTTATCAAAACTATAAACACAAATACACTAAAGTCTTACACGTGTAAAATGGGGATTATCTAAACAAAGTGTTATTTTCATTTGGTTTATAGGCAGTAGGTTGTTGTTGTTGTTGTTGTTTTACAAAGATTCACTGCTTAATCTTGATCATCCATATCTTTCTTTCCTGTTGACACAGGTACTGAGAGATTAGAAATCATGGATTTAAAACAATGAAATTTATGGATTATATTAACCTGAAAGGGCCAACAGAATATTCTTGGGGAATTTTTCAATCTGTTTTTTCTGCTATAAATCTAGCCTTTAGATTTTTAGAAACTTGTTTATAAAGTTGATTGTAAATCCCTCCTAATTTCAGTTGGTTATAATCTTTGAAACTGTCTCTATTGTTGTTTAAGACAGACAAATTTAGAAACAATTGTTTCTTTTGCACATGTTTGGAATCTGTACCAGGTGCTCTATACTTTGTTACTGAATTTAATGTCCCTTATGGTTGTTAATGCCTTTATATATACTTAAGATTAAAATGTTACTTTCTAAGATAAATAGCCACCCTCTAACTCTTGTTTTGGCATTTCTTAAAATTCAAGGGGCCGATTCAATTGACAGTAAAATACAGCGTTTAACGATTGTAAAGCTCTTAGTGATTGCAATTATGTTCCCCGCAATTCAATTGCAAATCTAACATTGCGGGTTTTTTTCTGAAAGTAGCGAATCGCTGCGGGTTTGAGCCTCATGTTACAGTATAGCCTAAAGCTAAAGGGGGCTATTCAATTGTATTTTAACCCGGAGATGTAAATTGTCAAATAGGCAGTTTTGTCTCGCACCTCTCTTGGCCGGGTACAAATTGTAAACCCCCAAAAAGTAATGAAATGAAAATTATGTATTACAAATCTGAAAACTGATTGTTTTTTTTTTATAAAATTACAAAGAACTGAAAAAAAAACATTATAAAGCATGTAAATATTTTTTTTAAAAGATTACAATTCCACCATATTATGTATATATGTTTGTAGTAATGAGTTTTGAGGTACTTTGTTATGAATATAACTGGAAATTACTGTAGTGTAATTACAATATAATAAAAAATGGGTAGTGTAATGTAATGCAATTGAAATTTTTACTGCAAAAAATTGCTAAATACTCATAGATCCGATGGAGTCACAAGGGAATCATCAGAAAGCCCGGAGATGACAGTGATGTCGCCGGAGATTTTCGTTATAGCTTCAACATGGCTGCGTTAAGCCTTCCCCTCTCCTCCCATAACATTCGCATTCACCTATGATTCAAGCATGGGGGAGGCATTTATAGTTTTGGAATTGAATTGCACTATTTAGAACGTGAAAATGGCCGCGGCTTCAGTGTAAATGCAGAGCGTTGTTGTTTTTTTACTTTAACCGCAGCGTTAAAATAATATTACCGGATCAATTGAATCGGCCCCAAGGAATCTTAAGGACACGAGAATGCAAATGTGTACGTGTGTAAAAAAAAAGAGAGTAGGCGGCTGGTGCAGTACGTTAAATATAAAAACTGTGCCTTTTAATTGTGTGAGTGGCTTAGTGGTTAGCACTTCTGCTCACAGCACTGGGGTCATGAGTTTGATTCTTGACCATGGCCTTATCTGTGTGGAGTTTGTATGTTCTCCCTATGTTTGCGTGGGTTTCCTCCGGGTGCTCCAGTTTTCTCCCACAGTCCAAAAACATACTGATAAAATTAACCCTAGTCTATGTGTCTGTCTACCTTAGGGAATTTAGATTGTAAGCTCCAATGGGGCAGGGACTGATGTGAATGACAAATATTCTCTGTACAGCGCTGCATAATTGGTGACGCTATATAAATAAATGGTGATGATATACGTGACCCCACCACAATCTATGCATAATGGAGCTGCACCGTGACATCCTGTTCAGAAAGGACCAATCAGCCCCTTCTCAGCCCCTTCTCTCTACATTCAGAGGGCTCTGATTATAACACATAAGTCACATCTGAGAGCAAAGTTCAGGCTCAGCAAGACCAGCAACATAGTGCTTAGAGAGGAACATTAGTTCCTCTCTGAGCGCTTTTGTATTTGGCGCTCCAATATGCCAGCCACAAGGCATTCTGGGGCATCAAAAGAACATGTGATATCCAGGGTCATGCACCAGGACATCACCGCTCTTCTCGTTGAGTGTTTAACTCTCGCAGAGAATGGTGATGAAATCAGTAACTCCAAAGGGCTACTTAAATAATCAGTTATGCACATGGGTAAAGAATGTTAAGTAATGGAAGTGCCTTACTTAAACACTTTAAATAATGTTACACCATTCCTTCAGATTTAATAAAATTTACTTAGTCTCTTACCTAGTTAGTAGGTGCCCCTAAAGGACCATACTTAACAGATTCTAGAGCACCTGGGAGTTCATATTTTAGAAATATATCTAGTTTGCCAGACTGGAGTTGTTGTGTGTGGAGAGTCGCAGATAATCAAATTTATCATTTTACATTTATATTTTTATGTGTCTCCCATTTACTGGCCAATGCAATGATCAGAAAATGAAAGAAAAGACAATGATTAGAACTACATGTTTGTGACTAGCTAATGCAGTGTGACCATCTAGTCCAATCATTTGGGTTTGAATTGTTACAAACTCAGTATGTGTGGGGGTGACTATTGATCCAATACAATCAAATGTAGATGCCCATTTGCAAAAATCTGTGGAGGTAAATCTCATCTGAAAATGATTAGATTGAATCTGATTCAAGTGTGTTTTGTGTGATAAAAGTCCAATGATTCACTGGACTACATGGCACATGCACTGTGAATTAACAGATAACAAGAAAAGGACAGGTCAAATTTGTAATATGTATAAAGCAATCCCTCATTTTTTTTAACAAACAAGCAGATTCTAAATGATTGATTTCCTAAAACTGTGTTTGAAACTTTTGAGCCTCCAAAGCATTCGAATGTGATTGTATCGAAGTGCAATCATTTGTTCGGAAAAGAAGAAAACATTATGTGAAAGCGTGTGAATAGGTGAATATAACAACAGTGCAGCCTATTAAAGTCTGTTAGTGACCATAAGGCCAAAATTAGACTGATTTGCAGAATTTAAAAAAATCAAACAAGATACGAATATTGACATTGGGTGGAAAAGCGGAAAAACAATAATAGTTACATAGTAAAAAATATAAACACAAATACAAAAACAAGTGTTCTGTGCATGAATTTCCCAGAAAATATTAGATGTCTGTGTACAAGTCTTTACTGTTGGATATTTTATTCACTTTTTAAAGCATGGGATGTGTAATTGTTACATTATAAATATGGGGCAACAATTTTATTAGGGAACTATGGTATGTGTATGTGTTTGGATGGAAGCAACATCAAATATTATTAGTGAATAGGGGCATTGTCATGTTATTATGCACATGAATCTCATATATTAACACAAATAATATCCCCACCCATGATAAGGATGTTAGTAGCCACCATAGAATCTCATATCCTGTATAAAATCACCAATTCACACTTTAGGCCTGCTGAGATGTTATAGAAGTTAATAAGAAAACCGTCTTGGATTTTGAAATCTAAAATTCTAAAACACAATGACCACTTTTCAATGTTATATGAAATATATTATATAATAATATAGAATATGCATATGGATGGTTTTCTCACAGTTCTGTATACTAAATGCATACTTTAATATACTATAAGAGGATATATATTAAATACATATTTCCTGACTATGAGAAGACACAGCAGTCACTATGGTGGTAATTTAATAACGGAGTGAGTTTAACACCACCCTGAGTTCGCTTCCAATGTCGGATCTAGTTAGGAGAATTTTTTTAAAAAAATCACCTATTGTTATAATATTCTCCTAATCTGATTGGGCTTGGAAGGGAACACAGGTACAATTTAAGTTTGTAGTAAATCACCCTCTATGTCTGAGTTTGTTTTTCATCAAGCGACCAAGAAAGGCAGAACAATAAACTGTAAAGACTCAAGTCATTTATATTGCTCTAAGATCTTTTTATTTAATTACTCCAATCTTTACTTGCGTAAATGCAATTAATGTAATAACCATATTACAACTATACTGAGAAGTTTGATATGATCAGTGTATTGTCAGTAATTTAACAAACCATCTTATGCAAGAATGTATTACATTTTCACAGTATTCCCCAGTGTGATGTATTTTTACTTTTGCTTTTTGTTTTGCTCTTAGCTATTGGTTGTACTTTTCTATTATTTTACTAAAAAAATGTCTGCAGCAATATCTATAATCTAACTGATATATATGTTTTGTGTGATATTGCAGAGAAATGGATGGGAGGTCCCAATATTAAGAATGGATTTTATTGGTGTATTAATCCCCTAAAAATCTACAGGGGAAAAAACACATAGATGTAATATTGACTCAAATGTCCCAATGTAGGGTTTTCAACAACTACATTTAAGTTAATGTAATTTTGTCTGAACCAGAAGGTTTCTTCCTCATGGATTTAAAATAAATAAATATATATATATATATATATATATATATATATATATATGATGTATGCATATTATTTGGTGTTTGTAGTGGTTTGCTCCTGATACACTCAAACAGTACAAATCCATTGTTTGTGTTCAAACATGTTTATTTTATTTTAAACAGCTTTTGATCTATGCATCATTTCCCATGCTTCAGTGCTCAGCCAATGGGCTAAAAGTGCATTTCTAGGTGTGCAACCGTTTTTTTAATCGCAGGTTAAAAACGCCGGAGGGGAGGGGAAACACGAATCAATTTACATGTAACCTATCTACTTATAAATAAAAGGAGTCAGAAGCATACTACAGTGCATAGCAAAGTATGGAATTAAAGGCTAAAATAACAGTTCAGTGCACTTGTATATAGAACTAAATACATTTGCATATGTGCCAGGTGCATATGCTTAGGAAAACATTGCACCTAACAAAAACATGTACACTAGGGAAGGATTGAATATGTCAACTATTATTTAATAATATTGTAGAAAATAGTAGCGAATATATATATAAGGATAATTGTGCAAATGATGTTACAGTTAAGGTGAAGGACAGTTAAATAACTTTATCATGCACTTTGGGGTGTACTGATGTCTGAGCAATCTTTGATTGAAAATTGCTGTTTGGCTCAGTGCAATCACACACTGATTCCAGAGTCCACACCTACATACATCGCACAGATTGTAAACTCATATGCACCGCTATTTTATTACCTCTTACATATGTATGTTACGTTGTTCAAAGTCTTTATATACAATGTTTCCAAAAGTATATGACTGTAAGTAACTACAAATGAAGGTATATCCGATACCTTATAGCGAGCACATGAGTGACTGCGCAGTGCTATGTGTACTCCCCGTCTGAATAATGTGTCCATAATCTATTTGTGCAGCGGAAAGGAGAGGTTATACAGTACGTGTAGACCACTTGACCCCTGAATGCGTGTAACAGTTGTTAGAATATGATGACATGAGTGGCACTCTATCATGACAAGGAAATAGTGTTGGAGAGGGCAGGGCAGAGTGTAAGTGTGGATCCCACGTGTGTTGTACAATGGAGTGTTTGACAGTGTGATCAGGGCTAAAAGTAAACAATTCTATAGATTATTTCACGGGTCACAGAGAGGTAAAGCGCCTCCTTCAACATGCTCTCTATACTATGTGCCGTGTCAGGCATCTTGAGACCATATTGCCATTATATCCCATGACAGAATAAAACAGGGGGAGGTCACTTCTTGATCTTGTATTCACTAACCTACCTCAGGGTACAAGGAGCACTTTCTTTTTACTGTCTATAATCTAGTAAAAAGCAGCGCTAACTGCTGACACTAATGTAATCATGTTACATCTATTACATACTTGGAGGATTGTAATCTGTCCCCCAGCCTTTTCTTAAACAAGTATATGTGCTTTGTTATGATGTATAAATAAATAATTGTTCTAAAATAACTCCACCACTAGAATATTAGTGTATTTGTGCATTTAACGATGGTTTGGTTTACTATGAAGCTATCAAATATATTTGTGAACAATATATATATATAAAGAAAATGGTTCAATATTTAGATGGCTGTTAATAATTATTTTGTAGCTAACGGTGATATATTTTATATTAATAAATTCCTCGCTGTGCTTTCATTTTGCCAATAACCCATAAATAGTAAAACTGCGGTTTAAATTACGATAATATCAGACTGTCAATATTTTTTTTACATGTATCACTCAAAGGGAATCGACGAATATGACCCTAAAAATTAATAAATGTAAGACAATGTAAAACTAGCATTTCTAGTGATTTGTCAATGTACATAAGAAGCACATTAAGGTTTTATAGTGCAGTCGATTATTCAACTGAACGATTTACACTACTTTAATATAATAAATATTATTGCAATAACAAAAACTCATAATTTAGCTGTACATTTTGAAGAAGCCCTGGTCTTTCTTTGCAAATAAATTAGCCTAATACATAATTGTATCTTTTATTAATGCACTGTATTTTACAGCAAAACTCATCCACTTTATAGGTAAAAGTTTACAGCTAAAATTACTTTGCAGCTCATCTGAAGGAGTATAATAATCCAATTAATGTTAATGAAACCAATTATGAAAAAGATAGGTGTAGCAAACAATAATAATGGCATTTTTATGTGATCAGAGCAATATATAGATCACTTGCTGAAATACGCCAGGCGAGGGAGATTAATAGACCACCTGCTGGGTCTGGTATTAATGTAGCTGGTTATATGAGCCTGGGACCCGCCTTCCACTGCTACTTTAGTGGTGTTTGGGATTGAGATTAGTTTGAGATAAATACACTTAACAGATTTCTCAAATAAAAAAACAACACAGAATAAAGCATTAGCAATTTTGTATATGACAAATCTGATATTTCAGCAGTGGACTGCGTGACCTCGCTTCAAAACCTTGAGATTATATTAAGTTAAATACATGGTTGATATATATATATATATATATATATATATATATATATATATATATATATATATAGTATGCGTTTATATGCTTTTATATATATATATATATATATATATATATATATATATATATATATATATATATATATATAAGCATATAAGCGCATTCTTATCTTTTACCTTGCATATATTTAAGTATTTTATTTTCACGTAATGTTGCGCTAACTGGCCCTACAGATCACTTTATATGCATAATGGTTTTATAGAACACTGGAAAATGTAAGCATTGACCAGAATTCATTGAAAGAAGGAACATAGCCATCCATGTGAGTGGTTTGATATACTGTATTAGATGATGATAGCACTACCTTTTGCTTTTCTATAAATCATTGGTCAGTATTTATGCAGAATATTGTATCAAAGAACATTAATTAAATAATTCACAGTACATAAATATGTCTTAGCAGTATATAAATAGTATAATTTTTTTTTTAAATGAGTGCTGCCTCAGAACACACAAGCAGATCACTCACTAGTGCCTGTACTAGTGCCTGTAGTCACACTATAGTCATTGCACCTGCATTCTTTATACAATTTTGTGACAGGGAAAGATACAATACAGTGTGATAGAGTTGGCACACACAGAAATAGTGCCAACTTTGGACATGTTAAGGGGATTAGGAAAGAAGCCAAGTCGCTTTACATTAACCTAAAATAAAACACTCTTCCTTCAAACATGATTTATTTTATGTGGAAAAATATCAATGCGGTTTTCTCTACATATTTGCATGGGCATAATAAGTCATTAGAGAGGAGGGGTGTACCTATAATTATGTTCAGCAAAAGCAGAAGTCATGTTAAGAGGGATAATGAAAGCAATAATAGGCAAAGAGATGTTTATGTGAAGTAAAGAGAATAAGTGTGATACACAGCTTCGGTACAAAGGCAGTGACCCGTGAAAAGAGTCAGATTGGCTGAGCGTTCTTCTTGTGTGTAAACACTGCTGGTAAATAAAGCACACACTGGGAGCACAGCACGCATGCACCGAGATAAAGGCTGCACATCTCTAGCAGATAGTATGTGTAATGTCATGTTACAATTATTTACCAATCATAACTAGATAAAGGTAGATCGATATAAATATCGGAGTTTCAACTGACCTCTGTAAAAAAGCAAATAATTTTGCAAAACCCTAAACGCTAGACTGCCAGCATGTCAAATGACAACTACACACAATATTTGTCACTCGATTGGTATACTGATATACATATTCATAAAGCACAGCTAAAGTGCTACAAAACAATAACATAGCTAATAATATAAGAACACCTACAACCAAACACTAAAACATCATAATAATATGAAAGGTGGATTTTAGGATATTGTAGATAGAGAAGCCAAGTAGACAGTTTTGGTAACCAGTGAAAATTGAATACATATGAATGTATCTATTTGTTTTCATCGAGCACAAACTATTTGAGAGTAAATTGTATATTACTTTCTGGGGGGCAAACTTGTCATTCTTTTTATTTATTTTTTGGCATACAAATATGCCTTACGTTATGCAAATGTATGGGGGGTTACTATTACAACTTAAATCACAATGAAAATATTTTCTAGCAATACATGTTACCATCAGCATGCAACAATATTGATGATAATGTTACATTTATATTCACAGATCGTATTTTCATATTTACTAACACAATAGGTACAGTAGCTTCCACCATCTATTTAATTAAAGCAGTGGTATTTTATAGTCTGGTATTTTCTTTACTTATCGTACTAGCAACCATGGAGTCCATTGGGAAATAAAAAATCAACGTGATTATGTCCCAGAGTCTATTTATTATATAATCACAGGTTTTCTGCATCCATACTGGACTCCTGTCTGGAACAACTTGACGCTAAAACATATATATAGGTATTGTCTTATTCTGTATTTTCTCTGTTGTGTCTGACATACACCCGGCAGCAATCCCAGTATATTATGGAGGTATGTTTCCTGTATGTTTCCTGTAGGTGTCTGGAGTAATTATTCCGGGAAATCAATGTTATAATCCGGTAGTAATGACCTCCTATCAGACACAGACTTGAACTAATCAATATAAGACAGGAGAGGAAAGATCAGATCTCATTTTCTTAATCTAGGGGGGCCACTTTCACTTTATTGTATTTAAACCTTAACCTTGAAACATGTATGAAATTGTTTATCGATTAAACAATTATTCACGCGATTAGACTAATAAAAGGAGATATCGATCACCTCGGAATGACATAAATCATGGGCTGAGTGTTAGGTGATCTCACAATCATGTTACATGAAGCACACGACACAATTCACAAGTGCTGCAACTTTATATTCAGCCACCCTAACCAGTGGTGTAATGCGTAAAAAGGACTCACATACTGCATTATAATCATGCTTTGAGCACCTTAATATTGTCGACAGTGCATCATCGAGTTCTTTTAATGGATCTCTGATGTGTGAAAAGCCTGGTTTTATATATATATATATATATATATATATATATATATATATATATATATATATATATATATATATATCTATGTAGGATTGATAGATAGATAAATAAATATATATATATATATATATATATATATATATATATATATATATATATATATATAAAAACTTGATGTGGTAAAGGTGAACAATTAGAATTTCATAACGGATCATAAAAAATAATGTATTAGTGTCCTAACCGAAATGGTTTTCTACATTTACATCACGCAGCTGTGTGCATTTATCCACTTTCTAGTATTTTCCAACACAAGTGACAACAAAGAAATACGAATGAAAAATATTTATAGATTATAAAAAAATCTAAATAGCTAAATCAAAGAAAACAGGTAACCGAACATTTTCTTTTCCTAATCTCTGTAAATATATTTGTTATTACTGTCGTAAAGAAGTTCGTTCTTTGTTGTCAATACTGCCACACTGATTTTTGCTGCTGCAAATCGTATCATAGAATAATAACAACTCATGTTTTATACAATATATGTACCTTTTATTTTCACACATTGTAAGTATCGATAATACAATAACTGTGTCAAGTAGATAGATATTATATATATATATATATATATATATATATATATATATATATATATATATGTGTGTGTGTGTGTATATATATATATATATATATATATATATATATATATATATATATATATATATATGTATATATATATATGTATACTTATACAAATATAGCTACAGGTATAGATATATATTTATGTGTGTCATAAGTAGACATAGCGTATAGATAAATTCTAGTAATTTCATATCTCACAAGTTCACATGAGGCTTCACAATGGCCACTTGCACTATTTTGCGCAATAAATTCACGCAGAAGAATTATTACATTAGCAGTGATGCTCGTGATGGGCTGTAATCTGCTCACAGTACTAGAGCCACCTTACCTGCTTTACCAGTCCTGGGAGCCGTGTAGTTTTTGTCTAGTTCCATTCTGATTTTTCACGACTTGTTGACAGAGTGAAAAAAAAAGTTTCTAGTTTTTTGTTGTAGTTTTTTCCCCCCTCTTCCCTCTTTTCTTCTCGCCTGAGGGGGCTCCTCGCAGCCTGGAATAATTCAAGCCTTCCGCTCCCTGTCGTGTTTTTTGCAGCTGATCACTGAGCTGAAACTAAACGTTTTAGGAGAGGGAGAAAAAAAACTCTGAAGAAACCGTGAAATGATTAAGGAACTAAAGGACTCTTCTCGCCATGTGAGATCATGTCCTGTTCTATAAGACATCACAAGATGTCCCCAGATGCAACCAAAACCCCAAGTCACTGGCATCTGCGTTACATTGAGAGGAATGAAAACTTTGTGCTTCAAGCTTCACCCCTAATT
Organism: Mixophyes fleayi; assembly: GCF_038048845.1. Lineage (NCBI taxonomy): Eukaryota > Metazoa > Chordata > Amphibia > Anura > Limnodynastidae > Mixophyes > Mixophyes fleayi. The sequence continues at coordinate 239,859,417 of NC_134402.1, forward strand.
CATACACCATGTAGACTAACTTAGTTTTACCTTTTGTTTTCTGATGTTCATTTTCGCTGCTGTGGCTATGATTACCATTACCTTTATCTATCCTACTCATCCTCAAACCTGTTTAATGACAAGCATGTAGCTACCAATAATAAAATATGCTTAATTTTAATATATTTTTAGTTCTTTTTGGATGTTTATTTTATAGTTCTTAGGATGGGCCAGTAACGATGATACACATTGCAATTTTTGCATTTTTAGATATTATTCTTTCTTATATTTTGACATTCATCATTTCGTGGCAATGTACAACAATTATTAGCACAATCAGCATGTATATATAAGGTGTCAAAAGAAGTAGACTATGCAATCATACAAATGCAGACATATATCTTACAAATAATTTGAACGGCAAGCTCTTCAGAACACTTACATCTCTAAACTTATTTTTGATTTATTTTTGCATAACAGACTTAATAAATTCCAAGCTCTTCACAAAACAGTGATTTAAAGGCTTCTGGACCATTTTGTGGGTATGCTGGGTTTCTGTCTGGATGGGTTCTATAATATAAAGCAATTACTAAATGACCATTGGAACTACCTTGTTTAAAGGACAGGTTAGAAAACATTTATGTTTATGTAGATCAACCCATGTGCTTAACATAAGTTTTACATACTAAACGATAAAGTGGTTTCAAAAAACATTTTTTTAGAAGACATTGAACTATTTCTTCATACTGTATAATATTAGAAAAAGGGCTCCTTTTGAGAGCAATATTCCTCATGTATATTTTTCTTCACACAAATTAATTTCTAAACCATATGAACAACCTAACGATAATGTAGATAGGATTTTTTGATCATTATTAGGGTATCTTACAAGCCACTTGACATTTATGTATATGACTCTTAGAGGAACTACCTTTAAATATGTCATTGTTTATAATACAGGAATTGTAGCAGTTCTCTTCATGAATACCAAAGTAATGTGAGCATTACTACTCTCCAATTATAACAATATATTTTATAAATCAAAATCACAGTATAAACAGTACATATACATTGGAATTGTAAAGAGCTTAGTGTTATATCAACTTTTAAAATGATCACCATTTTGGAGAAATATATTATTTTGGCAATATTCTATGCTATGGTTTGTTATGAATGTTACTTACTACACATACCCACTTACTACACTTATACTTAGTATACATATCTACTATGTATGACTTACTCATACTACACAGACAACTGTAAATATCTAACCCTGGAATGTTACCTTTAGTAAATACATCCTACATACACTGTTGTTAGTAAAAGTCAGCAAAATGACTTTAATAGCTTGAAGACAGAAGCAGCTTTTATATAGATAGGTCACATATACGCACAGCCTAGCAGGAAGACAATTCTGTAAAAACAAGTGATATGCCCCCACACCAAAAATTCCAGAAAGGTATAATCTCTTTACAAAAGTTCCTACTCCCCCTCTCCCCACCACATATGTGGTTCATTTATCAAAGTAAAAGGCTTCCATGGACCCAGATAATGGGATTAGTTTAATAAATCCCACCACATTGCAATGATCCTTTACAAATACATTATGTAGGCATTTTCCTCTCTCCATACAGGACCACATACGCACCCACTCCAATCGTCAATTTTATCAGAGCCTGCATTGGATTTAGAGTAGTATTATACATACCTAGGGTAAGTGGATCCCACATATTACAATATATATATATATATATATATATATATATATATATATATATATATATATATATATATATATTGTAATATGTGTAATACACTAAATAATCTCATGTCTTTGCATTTTTTAAGTAATATAAAGTGTCACAGGCACATATATTAATACTACATTTATTAATGAACATAGTAGGTCTGATGCTGAGTTCGGAGCAAAGCAATAAAAGGAGTAAATTTGCTCCTGGACAAGCTATGGGAAGGATATAGGCAGCAAGTAATGGATAACGCCAATACCCATCACTTTAAGGTCTTGGTCATTTGATCACTGTACCCAGTGTTTAAAAGGAATGTTGGGTAGCAAACACAAAACAAAGACATATGTGAAAAACATAACATATGTCTTCTGTACTGGTCACTCTGGTGGTGATTTATTAAAGACATCATTTTACCTCAGCTTGAAGAGTCATTTCTCCCATCAAAATACCTAAACCGGTTAGGAAAAAAGGATGATTTTTGTTGTGTTGGACTATTAAATATGGAGTTGTATTTGTCTTTAGCAAACTCTCCCGATGACTGTGTTACATCTTCAGGAAAGCAGAAATATTGGCATTTCTAGAATCAGGAGAATTAACTGATTGCATGAGTGCAACAGTAAACAACAATTTTTTTTATATGATCACACAATATACAGCAAGATGCACATTTAGGGCACGATTTTGAGTTAGGAGCAATGCAAAGAAAAGGAGTAACTTTACACCTTGGCAAAACCATGTTGCATTAGAGGGGGAGGTAGATTTAAAATGTAGGGACAGATTTATAGTTGTGGTAAGGCATGTCATAGATCAACTTTAATTTCAGTGTAAAAATAAAGGTATCAAGTATTTTTGTGCTATATGAACAAACAGCCAGTATTTTCCTTGCGTGGTAAAAAAATCAAGTCAATTTGTACCCCTTGTATTGTAACATATCCGGGTGCAAAGTTGCTCATTTTCTTTGCTTTGCTCCTAACTCTGCATCAGGCCCTTACACTCCATTCTTAGGTGAACACTTGATAAACTAGATATGTACCTAGGGTTCCTGTGAGGTGAGAAAATCTGTAAACATCACATAAAAAGTCCAATCTCCTACCAAAAGCTTCTACACCTAAGTTTAACAAAGAGGTACAAAACAGGTCCCATTAAAAGTATAGAACAATACTTGATCTATAGCAAGTCTGTGCTGGTGCAAAACTCCTTTTGCAGAGTGGAATTTGCTGGTTGATGTGAGAATATATATGACCTCTTCACCACTTATTTCACTCCGCAAAGGAAATCTTATTTCTGTATCCATTAAGATACAGAGGTCGTCGCTGCACATTGGGACGGTTGTCTAATATCAGCAGCTGGTGTCCTTTTCCTGTCGGGTAGTAGTAGGCGGCGCTTTGATTTAAGCTGGTTACCATGTACACTATAACCAGCATCCTATCTGTTGCGCTACAGCATCAGCTGCCTAATTACTTACAATTAGTGTTGCTGCATTTGTGCAACAATTCACCTGTTTATCTGTCCTTTTTAACCCCTTCCTATTTTACACCAGTGCTGGTGATAGCACCTGCTTGACCTAGTGTGCTATTGTATTCTGACCTGATTCTGTCTCCTTGTTTTTGACCTGGAATGTTGTTGGAATTTGCTATCTTCTACTGTTCCTGACCTTGGCTTGTTAAACAAATCTGCCTGCCCTGACCTTGGCTTATTTAAACGGAATTGCATTAACCTTTGTCTGTCTTGACCATGGCTAGTTATGTTAGCCTGCCCTGAACATTCAAATATTCAGTGTCTCAAAATATATTTTTAGCAACACTCCCTATGACTATTTACATTGGCTTGATGTTAGCTGTGGGTAGATGTGCCCTCTTGTTTGCAGCCTGAAGATCTGCAAACAAGAGGGCATTTTGGTCCTTTTGTAAGAAAATATTGACACTAGTATTCAGAAATACCATCACCCTATCCCAGAACCTAGCAATTTTCTTACCGGACCAAAAGTTGTGGTAGAAGGTAGTATTATCCCTTTACATTTTGGACATTGTCCTCTACCAGTGGGTACCATATGTTTGCATTGACTTTGTGACACATACGCCCTGTTTCAAATGTATTTCCTGTAAATTAGCTAATATAAGAGTTTTCAATATTCACTCAAAATTATTTAAAAAAAGGACCTGTGTCATGTAGGGCAGGTATCTTCCTCTGCCACGTATTTAGCATCTTTGACCAGGCATGGGTTGGGTCAGTTGATATTAAATCATCTTACAGGTATCTGAACCTATATTTGTGAGCCTTTTTGTGGGTAATGGACATTACCTAGTGTCGGGCTTGGAGATTGATTGATAGATAAACTTTTCTTCTCCCCGAGTTGTTGAAAGGTGTACAATGTGCCTCTAGATCAAAAATATCTTTTATAGCAGCTACCCCCTTTTTTTCAACTTAGGGAAATTGATGTTGTCCAGACTGAGGGTAAAAGCCAGGTTTCCCCCAAAAGTAATGTATGTGGTTTGGTCAGTGTCATGGCAGTACTTTTAGTGATATGTATCCAGGCCCTATAAGTAAGGGTAAATAGCTGCACAGGGGTTGGGATTAGTGTTTTCAGTAAATGAAGCGAGGCTGCCCTCGAAGATGGGGCAAAGAATACACCTTCTAATCATTTGTTGGTAAAATGGTCACATCCAAGGAGTCAATCTGAGGCATATCTAAACAGGACGGTTTGGGGAGAAAGCCATACTGTCTGGTAAACCAATGCCCCCTTGTTTCCTATTTAGGATAAGTTTGGTTCGAGCTATTTTAGGTTTCTTGTTCAGCCATAAATATTTCAGGAATGTTTTGGTGCAGTTGTAAGCATCTGATTTAGTTATACTAATGGGAAGCATTTGAATGATATAAGCTAATTTAGGGGAAATAACACTTTTGATCACTGCCTTCCTCCCAAGAAGGGAAAGGTGTAGGTTTTCCCAATGATCCAAGGTGGTTCTCAGTTTTGTAATAAGCCATGTACAATTCAATCCATATAAATTGTGTATATGTGGCGGGATGTAAATTCCCAAGTATTGTTTTGTGTTAGACTTGTGATACAATGGCAGGATAGTTAAGAATTTGATTTATACCAGATAGAGGCATTAGTTCTATTAGTATTTATTAACATTAACTTTGCATCCTGCAAAACTGCCGAAATTGTGTATGATTTCCAAAATACGTGGGATGGAAACCTCAGGCTTAGACACCAACAGCAACATATCATCAGAGAACAGTGCTGACTTAGAGTCACTATTGTCAACCCGAATTCCCATGTAAGGGGTATTGTCTCTCAGTGCAATCGCTAGAGGCTCTAATGCCAAGGCAAGTAACAGAGGGGAGAGAAGGCACCCCTGTCCCTTTTTGGACCTTCTGTATATGGGTTGTTATACAGTGCTAGGACGAGCTTTGAGAAAGGTTCAGGGAACTTTACATATAGTGTCAAACAAGTGGTCCCAGGTGACCGGGTCAAATGCCTTTTCAGCATCCATCAAGATTACAAGATTTGGATCTTGAGTGCCTGAATTATTGTGAGCAGTTCCCTGACATAGTCACTGATTGCCTACCCCAGAAAAATCCCATCTGATTTGGATATATAATTGTTGGTAGAATTATTTTCAGTCTCTCAGTAAGGATTTTATGGAAAATTTTGTAATCTACTTCTTATAAGGAGATTGGGCTATATGAACCTGGGTCCATAGGATATCTGCCTGGTTTGGGGAAGACTTAGATGATCGCACTATCAAAGTGCAAGGGCAGTGGGTTATCTTGCATAATTGAATTAAAGAAACATGTCAGGGTGTCTGCCACTTGGACCTGTATTATTTTATAAAATTCCAAAATAAGGACTGGGTCGCCTGATGGTATTGGTTATTGTGGAGATAAATGTCCAAAGCCACTTCTAACATATGTCGGAATTTGACAGAGTTGGCTAAGTATTCTGGGAATTTCCAGAGTCGGTATCCCTCTTGTGGGTTGTGTCTTTCATTGTCAATCCAAATTGGCGCTTGCAGGAGAAGGCTGGACCGGACTCCCAAAGTCCATTCTGGGCCTCCTGGTGGTCCAGTGGGAATACGGTGCAGGCAGCCTAGGCAGTCCATGCATAGGTGGCCACATTGCATACTAAAACATGCGGCTGCGGCATCCATTCATAGAATATTGTACTACAGCTTGTAGTACAATATTCTATTAATGAATGATGTGGCCGCATTGAATAGTGTGCGATAATAAGGGGCACAGTGTAATGAAGGGTACAGTGTGATGAAAGCCAAAGTAATGAGGGGCACAGTGTAATGACAGGCACATTGTGATAGAGGGACACAGTGTGATTCAGGGGCACCATGTAATGCAGGGGCACAGTGTGATGCAGGGGCACCATGTAATGCAGGGGCACAGTGTGATGCAGGGGGCAGTAATGTGATGGTGGGAACAGTATGATGCAGGGGGAACAGTGAGATGCAGGGGGAACAGTGTGGTGAAGGGGGAACAGTGTGATTGTGGGACGACAGACATATCTGTTACTTGTTGCTCTTATTGTTCTACTTTCATAGTTATATAGTGTGTTTAATAATATTTGTGTATATATATATATATATATATATATATCTATATATATATATATATATATATCTATATATATATATATATATATCACATAATTATCACCCGGGTATTTTAAAAAAAGATGCAGTAGGGAGAAGTAATATATTGATAAATATATATTGTACAGAAAGATTGGATGCTACTTATGGGCCAGTGCTGTGTGCTGGTCTCCAGGCTATAGTCTGCCAGTCAGCCACTGAGTGCATGATCTGATAACCCGATAGGCTCTATTTTGGATGTCTTAGTCGGCAGAGTTTTGGAGATACAGGAAAATGAGGTGCGGGCTGCCGATCAGCACAAATAGAAGTTGTAGGGTTTCTCAGTCTCCAAATATCTACCACTCGGGGTTGTGTTCTGAAATAATTAATCCCTAATTTTATATCTAGGTGGTGTGAGGCCATCATATTGAAATCACCACCTAATATTATATTAGAATCTATGTACGAGCACAATTTATTTAGAATGTCTACAAAAAATGGTTTGCTATAAACATTTGGGCCATATATATTACAGAGGGTATATCTTGGGCCTTCAATGGTAATATCCAATATTACAAAAAGCCCAGAATTATCCACAAATTTATCTAAATAAGTTTAAGATCCTTTATAAACTTGTTTATGAACTTGTTTTCTTCTGTTGCTATCTGGACCTTATGCACAGCAAGAGTCCCAATTCTCTCATGACAGACATAATTTTCAGGTCCAAAAGGGGTGGGGATTGGGAATTTGTGAGACTAACAAAAGTCAACATGGGTGTGATTTAGGCAGATCTTGGCTTGAGGAGATTGGGGATTGGTTAATAATGTACCAATTTTTGGCCCTGGAATATTTGGAGATATGGAGTTCATATTCCTAACTATATATATGCATTATATCCAAGAGAGACAATCTGTTTATTGGAATACAAAGGAAAGAGAGCGCTGCTACTAGATCACAATTTTTATTAATTATAAAATTATTTTCAAAAATATGTAAAGCATTAGGAGTTTCTTAGGCCACAATAGCCACAATACCTAATCATTCACCACAACATACAAGGTAGGGCTAATTAGCAACAGTAAATATTGCACATGAAGAAATCACTCCAATTAGAGCTCAATGGTGAAAAAGTAATCCTGAGAATCTCTCAAACAGAATCATTAGTTATTGTCAGATATCAGGATTTTGATTGTTTCCACTCGTCTGTATGCTGTTAGCAGAGAAATATTAGCTGTGTAGAGAACCCTTTTGAGTTTGTAGGGGAACAGATCACAGCATATTTGAACAATGTTCCTAAAAATCTGCAGGTATTTATCCTTCCAAAAGCAGCTCACAGCACAAACTGAAGTATTTCCACTGATTCTCTCTATCAAACGTTAAGTATCTAGAGAGAGTGTACGGAAACTGATCCAGCATTCAATTACTGATTCTCATGAATCGTCAGCACAAAACCCCAAGGTTGAATCGTTGAAAGAAACTTCAAACTTGACTAACAAAACACCGCCTTACGCGTTTATCGGCCCCCTTAGTGGTTTCATCAGAGGCATTTTCACCTGTTTATTGTGCTAATTCACATCACATTTACTGGAAAACAGATATTATACTTCATTCAACATTCAAAATCAGCTACATATACAAGTTATACATTAAATTGTTATATCTGTATTTCAAAAAAAGTTTATAACATATTCCCAAATAAAAAAAAATCTCTTAACTTATCAAGTTGTTTACAGCGTTATGATGCTGCTAAGAGACGTGGGTAATGGTATAGCTTTACATGGGCAGTAAAATGTATGACAGATTGCTGTATTCAGATTCAGTTTAGCCCATTTGACCAGGTTACAGTGGATAATTCATTCTGATATGCAGTATAGAACATGGAAGACCATTTTGATGTTGAATGTATAGTGTGAGCCCCATTTTGATGTTCACTATACAGCTTGAGACAATATTTGATGCGATGTTACAGTGTGAACCCAATTCTGATGTCCAGTATACTGTGTAGGTCATATTCTGGTGTCCAGTATACAGTGGGGGTCCTTTTTTGATGTCCAGTATAGCATGTGGCATCCAATATTATGTGTGGGTCCTATTTTCATGTCACTTGTACCATGTGGGTCCTATTCTGATGTCCAGTATAGCATGTGGGTTTAATTCTGATATCTAGTATGCAATGCAAGTTCCATTCTGATGTATAGTGTGGGCCATGCCATTGGCTGCTTTTCCATTTGTAAAATCCTAGCCAATTAATTTAAGTGCATTTCAATAAACTCCTAAAGGTCAATGAAGAAAAGCAACTAGCACCGCCAGTAATAAAGCTGTTTGATTACTGCCAGTGCTAGTTGTAAATACTGCCATTTGTAAATACTAATTTTAGACTTTTTGTCTTCACAAAACCATGTTTTCATTAACAACAACAATGACATACCTACAGAATGAAAAAAAACAACGCATTAAAAAAGAAACTAAAATGAAAGAAGATCTACAGTTAAAATCCTGTTACTTAAATGTACATAACTGTTTCCTGAGCTCCAATGGTATATTTGGGCTTTGTGCTGAGGTCTGTTTATAAACAACAACTCAATATGGTGGTCATGTGTGGAAAACATGACCCCATACCCGGAAATATCAATGACATCCTTGGGTGACTCCTGGGGGTAAAGCTATCAAGCTGTGGGTTTGAAAAAGTGGAGATGTTGCCTATAGCAACCAATCATATTCTAGCTGTCATTATATTTGAAAAGCAAGAATCCAACACTTACTTAATGAGCATCAGTCATTCTTGAAGCAATTATATTCCAATGATTAAGTTCTACCTATTTGCACAAATGGATTTAGTTTACAGCAGTATATACTTACTGGGTGCAACTTGGATTGGGAAGCACAAGCACAACACAACATATAATCCAGCCCTTCCAAGCATAAAACACCTCAATGTTCATCCACCCCATCTCTCTCTTCATTCTCATTCATTTCAGTGCTGAGAGCACTGAGTAGTTTCCCAATCCTGCCACTATTATGTGCACTGTTAGCACAGACGTAACAGTGGGCAGCTGCTTAAATGACTAGGCAGAGATTACAATCAGTTGGTCATGGGCTGGTACTAGTCCATGATGTCACCTCAACTGTGGCCATTGCTCTTTATTTGGAAGGCAGCCTTCAGTGGTACCCACTAGACCATCAAGCATTTGGGTGGCAACTTTTTAACATGGGGGATTGGCAATTGTAAGGCAATGTGGTAGCACAATTAATGGAGCACAGAGGTGGAATAATAACTAGTGCTCAGTGGAGGCACAATTAAAGCAGTACAAGGCTGGCACAATTACAGGAGCACAGTGGTGGCACGTTCTTAGCATGATCAATGGAAATAACACTGGAATAATGAACACAGGGAAAGTCTTGTTATGATCATTCTGCACCAAACTTGCATATTCATCAGGGATAATGCTATTGTAATGAGTGGGGTCCCTGTTGGTAGTAAAGGAAAATGGTGGCGCATTTTGCCTTCTTCATTTTAGGTTCAAAAACAATGTGAGACCTATCATAATTATCATCATTAGCAGCAGCTATTTATATAGAGCCACTAAATCAAACTCAGGACCCCAGTGTTGTGAGGCAGAAGTGCTAACCACTAAGCCACCGTGACCTATCATCATCATCACCATTTATTTATATAGCGCCACTAATTCTGCAGCGCTGTGCAGAGAACTCATTCACATCAGTCCCTGCCCCATTGGAGCTTACAGTCTAAATTCCCTAATATAGACACACACTCAAACAAAGACAGACAGAGAGGGAGACAGACAGACAGCGAGGAAGAGACTAGGGTCAATTTTGATAGCAGCCAATTAACCTACAAGTATGTTTTTGGAGTGTGGGAGCAAACCGGAGCACCCGGAGGAAACCCACGCAAACACAGGGAGAACATTCAAACTCCTAATAGATAAGGCCACGGTCGGGAATTGAACTCATGACCCCAGTGCTGTAAGGCAGAAGTGCTAACCACTACACCACCGTGCTGCCCGATCCAGAAACTACACTACAGTTTGCGTGGAATGCATAGCAGACAAAGAGCATCATATACTGTTACTTAATTACAGTATAGCAATAATCAAGGCTTCTGTTTTAATCCAATAATACAAGCTGACTATGTAGTTCTGCTAAGTAGACTCTTAGACACAAGTGGCTATCTTTCCTATTAAGTTGAAGTTGATGAACCTGCTTCACTGTTTATCCGGTTAATCCAATCACTCATGAAATATTTCCAAATGTTTAAATAGTCCCACATTTTTGGATTGTATCTCACTTATATCTACTTCCATCTTAACCCACCCTATTTTAGATCACTTATTTGCATTATAAAGAACTACCTCATAGACTTGCAAACCTGATCATTACTGTTCCTGCAATTTCTCTTTTCCCAAACATGGGTAAAGTGTGTGTAATCAGCACCAAGCATTTCCAGGTACTCCTGTAAATAACAGGGAAAAAGACGAGATGTAAAATTCAAGTAATCAACGTTTTGGCTTGAAAGTTATTGGTTTGATGCATTGGAGCATGTAAAAAGGTTTCAGTGAATGAATTGATACATTTAAAAGTATTGGTTCAATGGCTCAAATTCATCCATGCATTAATTGTTTTAACAGAAAGAAACACAAAAATTTGAATTTGAAGCACTCATCATATGGTTTTTTTCTTAAAACAAATTTTTACATAAATATAAATCTTGTATCACTAAAGTTCATTGCTACGTTCCCTGCCGTGTTTCAATACTAAAATAAGACCCATTTTCACCCAATACACATTCTGCCAGAGGAAGACTAAAGACCTGCATGCAAGAAAAAATAAATAAAGGACTAAAGTTACTAAACAAAAAGCCAAATTACAAAACGTCATTATGAGTCATATATGGCTCTGAATCTTGCAAATAATATATCAATCTCACTGTACAGCTGGCTTGTCCCACACAATGTCACCCTAAGATTTGTTTAGATTAGAAGCTCCAATTTATTTTGTATTTATTCTATCTGCTGACATTTGTAAAGTCAACAGGTAGAATAAAGTGTATTCAATTGTAGTCAATTGTGAATTATTAATTTAAATTTTTTTAAGTAATTATAGAGAAAATACTTGTATATTGCTGTTATTCAGCAATGCACTTAAAACTCTAGCAGGCACCATTATTAGAAATATGTTCTTTGCCTATCATGCTTTTTCCACATATGAGAGATATCATACTGATGTAATGAATTCCCCGACAACGGTAATCCTGTACAAATGATTTGCAGTTATTTCCATCTGGAATTAGACACATTACTATAGTTCATTTAATTGCATTATTACTAAATATTTATTTACGTATTACACAGTACTCCACAGTACCAACACGTCCTGCTAGATTATTGTTTGAATGTTACAAGATGTATGGATACGATTTAATGCTACCCTTCCAATATAATGATATATATTATATTTGTTTTTATCATTTTTTTTTAAATACACATATATTTACCTGGTCCAGAAAAAAAACAACGCATGTTTTTATAACAAAAATACAGAATTAAATATCCAGTATAAAATTGTGTTCTTGGAAAAGCTTGTTCAGCTTAATCTGTTTCCAAAGAAGATCTGATTAATTTTAAAATATTCATGCTGGTCTAAAATCTTACTTGTTCCACAGGGCAGCTAACCCACCCACGATTTCCTATCTGCTATTACAGCTGAACTGGATATCAAAATAGTTTCTTAATCTATACCCTTATTTTTCTCAGCTGAAAACAGAGGGATGCTCTAGTGATTACAGTTTCAAGAAATCGAAAATGGCAAGGTGGCAAAATTTGCAATAGGGAACCCTACAAGAAATCAGTTATTTGGTACATTCATGCAAAATATTCTATTTTCATGCAGAAATGGGTAAGAGTTCTTGCCTGACCAGTGAGGTGAAGAGCATATATAAAAACAAAGAGTTATTACAGCCAAGGGATTCAAGAAGTGTTATGATTCATACCCTATTAATATTATAATATTATATTAGAGTATAGGTGTGTGTTTGCATGCCTGCTTGTGCCTTTGTGTGTGTAATGCTTTGGCAATGTAATATTCCTATAATGATGCAATTATATAATGCTTACACACACACATATATATATATATATATATATATATATATATATATATATATATATATATATATATATTATCCTTATATTGGTAGCTCACTAATAACGTGTTTGTTTCTTATCCATGTTCCAATACCAAATACAAACATTCAAAAATAATGTGATTACATTTCATACACTGGAAATACACTTATTAGATTTTTATAAATATGTAATGTTTTTTTTTCTTTTTCACAAAATTAGTCCATTAACTTCATTTTCTAAAACCAACCACGGCTCCCTGAGGCATAAAATGCAATTATTCTAATCCTCTTTGTTCCTTTATGTTTTAACACTTTTCCATCCACCTGTAGCATGTCCAGATCAAATATGTGTATTTTTGTGGGTTTTTTTTTTGTCATGACGAAACGTTGATGTAAACAAAACCCGCTTGCTCAAAATAAATTTAAATTTATTGTGCAGCTTTGTCCTCTTGTCCTTTCTACACTTTACTTAGGTATTTGAGGACATGCCTGAGTAATTCAACTTAATGCTGAGAAATTCCCTTACTATAACAAATTTGTTTTCTTGTGATTTCCTCTGCATTGTGACTCAGTGTCAGTGTTAAACCATTTGTTCTCTGATCTTACTCCCTGATCTTCTACCCTTCAAGTCAAACCCTGCTTGTGAATAGAATATGAATAGGTTTCCGAAAACTCCAAAGATCAAAAGATTGCCTTAACTTTTTCCCTTTGGTTTTGAAGGAAGGCTAAACAGCTTTATTAGATGTCTCATGTTTTGTCAATTAAAACAGCAAAATGCTACAAATTTTAAATCTTTTTGGTGTGTAGCCAAAACAGTCAGTTAAGCACATAAGAATTTGTTTGGCATGAAATGTTTAATCTAGGAGAACCAAGTGCTATGCATGTCCATATTTTTATATTGTGGCTATTTTATAAACTGACATAAAATATGAAGCAAAAGCAAAACTACAAAGATTTATCCTCTGCCTTCTTAATTTCCAAAGGGTGTTTATGCTAAACAGCTCAAATCACTGAACTATTGAAAGAAGTGAGGTGTAAGATTTCAGAAATAAAGCATAATAAGTCATTTATAAAACACAAAAAATGTGGATACATTATTCTTAATTTTGAGTCAATGTGTATATTTGTGTAGAAATAAATGTCTATATTTGTCTGTAGTGCATATATATATATATATATATATATATATATATATATATATATATATATATATATATATATAAATATATATATATATATATATTATTTTTTTTTGATGAACAGCACTCTTCATTTCAAATTTAAAACAAAGATATATTTTTGAAGGTCATACATGGCATTGGAATAAACAGCCCATGCTAGTATTATACACAAATCTTGTGAGTGCTGTATCTCCTGTAAGCTATCTAGTATTAGAAGCCTGGTGAGTGCTTTTTCTTCCAAATTACAGAAAAACCAGTGTGTTTTTGCAGTGCTAGAAATGTCAGTGATCTATCTTTTCAGTTTCCATTTTAAACTGTATTAATGATCAGTAAGGGAAATGGTTGCTGCCTGCAACCCTCCTTGTGCTTGGCTGTGATAATGTACTTAAATGTACAGCTATGACTTTTATAACATACATAGTCTACTTTCTATATGTTTCTTATGTTTTTTGAAGTGTAGAGATGAGGGTCGGAACACGGAATCAGAGCAAGAATGGGAGGGTGCAATTGGGTTTACATGTGGGCAGACAACATAGTACACATCGAATTTAAATCTGTAATAATATATGTTAGCATCAAAAAGTAGTATGGCTAATCACTTGATTAATCTTGGTAATCTAGCCTGTCAAATCCATTGTAATGGAAAGCAACACACCTCCCATTAAAAGATACATGTTAATTCTATTCCTTTCACCTTGTAAACGCAAAATGTTCTCATTTTTGTCTTGAATAAAATCTCCTACAAACCGAAAAAGCAAGAGAAGAGAAAATATTGGAGGAGGTATCTCTTATAATCTTCTTATAATCTTCTTATAATCTTCTTCCTGTGACTTACTGCAATAATTCAGTAAAACAATAATAAAAAGGTTGCAAGATATTACAATGAAGTTAATATTTCTCTGGTGACAGTTGAAAAAAATAATAATTGTTAATTGTAGACTTTTAGTTTGATGCCAGATAGTAGATATATTTTTCTACTAGTTTTATTAGATGGTGATGTGTTTGTATGTAGCACATATTTAGGGTCAATATTGGGTATAAAGATGCATGAGGCAAATTCGAGTGCTGCTCCCTCAACATGTGACTCCTTCCCCACAGCACTTCTTACATCTGCCCAGAGGCACATAACATAGTGTGGAATCCCATAGTAGCTCAATGTTTTGCTGATGCTTCTATAATGCGGCTGGCAAAGTACAGAAGTAAGGCAGTGCTGGTGATGCACTTCGAACCCTCAGACTGTCCCTTAGCGTTTTCAATCATAAACCTATTGCCCCAATTTTCCAAAAGGTGGTCCTCATTCCTAGAAGTGTCCTGTCTTCACATACTGCTGTAATTCCATGGTACAAAAATGTAAAAAATAGCTTTGTAAAAATGCTTGCCCTGTATAATCAATAATTATAGGCAGACAAATGAAAGTGTTAGGCGGCTCTTGCCTTTGGTAAACCATATGTAAAGAGGAATGGAGGTGAAATATAGTAAGCATGAGTGGCAACTGAAAGGGCATGAGTTTGCTCTGCAGAGTAAAAATGAAATTTGCAGTAGACATCTAACCCATTTCTACATGAAGGATAGGGGAAACACAGAAAAGTTTATGAGTCGATATGGCAAAACCCTTCTTCACTTTGATCATGTTACTAAATTGCCCAATGTTTTCTGAATTTGTATGCAAAAACAAATCTAAGCACTCTGTGCAAACTCAGTCAGATAGTGCAAAAAATCCTTCTGGTTTACAAAAAATAAAACTGATTTGCATAAAGAAGTAATTATATTTCAGATCTTAACTAACAAACAAAAAGTAACAACAGTTAGAATCATCTAAGTTTATAATGCACTTATTTACTGTAGTACTGTTAGAAGGTATATAATAAAATTTGTCATAAACGTGATATTAACACAATCCAGGTAATAGTAACCACTACTGATAGGGGGTCTATATGTGCCCCAAAACACCACCAGGTAGATGTATATAACTTTCCTGATATATGGTGGCTATTTGCTCCCTGAAAAATTACCATCATTGGATGCTACTGGCAATGATGGTCCAGTTATTCTGTAGGAGGGTCAGGAATTGCCCTAAAACCTTTTTACCCCAAAAGTATTTTTCTTCTATGTTTTTTATTGCATCTCTTTATGTTGCACTTAAAACAAAATTATATTTATCCCAAAATGCTACCAAAAGAAAGTGTCCAGAAAAAGTATAGGTGAAATTCTCTGCTGTGTAGATAAAAAACTAAAAAGTTATTCCCAGTGTTTTTGATGTATTACAAACTTGCTCTAGTTATTGAGGAGTAGAAGTCACAAAGGGATAAATTATCCAGGCATTCTTGGATACAATAAATCCTAAAAGTATCTTACAGTCGATTTTCTACCCCCAAGACAATATTATGGATATAGTCAAGAAATCCAAATGACAGAAAAATAAATATGGATTGAATTTTATGTAACAGGTATGAGTGCTAAGGCTTGGATACTGTCTACATTTTATGTATCTACTGCAGGTTATGTTCTTGTAAATAAATGTAATTAGCATAGGATGATTTCCTTATAACACAGAGAGACAGAGACTGTTGTTATGAAAACATCTGTTACAGTTTCCAGATAGTGGGTGTTTCTTTATCTTTACCTCTAAAATAGTAAAAATAACTTTTGACCGTTTGTGTATGTCTTCTGACCCCCAACAGGTGTCTGTGTATCACATTCACTTTTACCACCAAACAGGAAATAGCAGAAGCAGGGCACGTTATTAGTCTGAATTAAAATAGGATGTTATTCAACAAGTCTATTTGAAGCCGCTTTAAGTGTAGCACCCTCTGGGAGTACATGGGTTAAAGATGATTGCATCTGTGCACGGAGAAGAAAAACACCAAAGAAGGCTAGTTGTGGCCAAATGCAGTTGTATGTTGTGCCTAAAAAAATCATAGCATGCAAACAACTATATTATTATTATTATTATTATTATTATTATTATTATTATTATTATTACTACTACTACTACTACTATTATTATATAAGAAAGTATACAAATACTCAACATGGGTCTCCTCAGTCTGAAAACTATTTCAGATCGACCTCTGGGTCCCATAAGCTGGTAAAAGCGAAGGATAAAATGCTAGTAAACGACACTGGAGCATAAAGCATGCACTCATGTGTGCTCACATATAACCAAGCATAATGACGCTGCATAGCCGGCACAGCAGGGGCAATAGGATGGTGTTTACAATAACATATCAAAAAACTCATCTCCGATGGAGAGAAAAATGACTGAGCTCAATATATAACAATATTGTATATTGCAATATATAAAAAAGTGCATTGAAAAACAAATCATAAATATATTTTTTCATTATAAAATGTCTCAGTTATTATTTGTAATATATAATGTATAATTTGCCCATGACTTCATTTTGCAACATGTTATTTCAATTTTAAATGTGGTATTTTACTATGTCAGGAGTCAATCAGGTGCACTTTAAATAATCGAACTGCATTATCAGCTTGAATATTTACTGTATGCTCATTATTTTATTTGAAACAATTTAAATGCAGTTAAATATGATGAAATATTGTATAATATGAATTATGACCATTATGTGCTTTCTAGAAATGTTGGAATGTGCTATTCATAAATGTTGGATTTGTATTTAGATAATTAGAATGTACAGTTAAGTAGTGTGTTAATTTAGTGGAAGTCAATGCAGGTTTTCGCTATTATAAAGAAATATTACATTGTAAGATATTTTCATTTTCATGTATACAACTATAAATAAGTCTCATTTGGAGATATTAAATTCAAAATGAAAACTAAAATAAGTTCCCTACCTCCATAAATTAACAATTGGCAGCAACATTTTAAATGGGCACATATTGTAAAATAATTTCACTTTGTTTATGGAAAGTGAACAATATATACCACTGCAACCTGAAAGGTTGATGAAAGGAAGTTAGGAAAGAATGCCAAGATAAGGGAGTTGGTGTTAAGTGGAGGTGTAAGTCTTAAAAAGGTATTGAGTGGAACATTTAATTGGACAATTTTGTTCAATATCTGGAGGTCTTGGGATTGAATCACAGCAGGACTGGAAGCTGTTCCAGAGCTCATGTGGTGTAAATCAGTAAAATGTCAAGTGAATGCTAGGGCATAGGTTTTGTTACAGGAATGAAGAATGGCAAAAAGATTAAGTCCTTTCATGTCTTGTAAGGTGCACTCTGTAGAATGAAATAATAAGATACTTTGACCTTCAGAATGTCTCTCCATTATACTCCAAGCACATTCCAAATGCCTCTTCACGGTAATCAGCTGTCATCCTCCCAACACCTTCTCATTACATTCATCAACCAAGAACTAATAGGAAGATGCATTGAGCAACTAAAGGTGTTTAGTTGCATCCACTAAGAGCTATTTGCTGTGTTTCTGCCATATATAAATATACTGAAAAGCAAGCTCACTAATCTGAGCACAGGATACTTCTTCTACCCTATGGTGAAAAGTGACACTAGGAAATTAATAGCAAACACCCCAATGCCTATTTTTATATAGTATGATATAATGTCATTCCCAAACAAATCTACTCATGTGGGTAGTGCTCCCCAGAACAATGCAATACTATCCAACAAGAGAAAGTAAAAGTGTTCCTAATGGGGGCACTCAGGCTAGATAATTAAAAAAATAAATACATGTTTTTAGTTATCAAGCCCAAGAATGCTCCTATTAGGAACACTTTTACTTTCTCTTGTTATCAGGATTCTTCTTCTGCAGCATCAAGCCAATCACAGTTTGAAAAAAGCTTAAATATTTGTCAACCAGTCAACAGGTTACATTTAATTGATAGGTTTCCTTTCTTAGCATGATTTTGTTCACAATCCATTGTTCACATTATGAGTTAAATATCTCATGTAATAATAACTGTATTTTATTATTTCTTAACAGATGAATATTGGACATTGGTTTAGACAAACCAATTGCTGGCCATCCTGGTCATGTCGGTAGGGACCCCTAACAGTGCAGGTTTTCCATATCTCTTTGTTGGAGCACAGGTGTTTTCATTACTGACTGGCACATTTGGAAAGATCCATAGGTGGTATAATAATTTAACTTGCGACCTGGAAAACTGCACTGTTACGGGGCCATGAGGACTGGGTTTGAGAAACACTGCTCTAGCGCCATTTACAAGATTATGAGAGTGAGCAGGGCTAGTGGAGTATGCTCTGGGGCACTTACACAATTAGTTTAAGCTGGTGATGGGCAACCTGAAACACTTCTAGGGGGGGTGGGGCTAATGGTGTAAATGTGCCTTACACTACCTTTAATCTCAGCAATAAGTTAAGAGACACCTCTGTAACATCAGCAGGCATTTTAATCAAGTGTTACAAGCTATAACAACCTCATCTGACAATAAAGCAGGAAGGATCTGGGGGCTCAGGTGGCCATAGAGACACATCTTGTCCTTCACTTGTCTAAACTGTCAAATGTCTAAAACAAGTCTACTCCATCTGTATGGGTGTTTGCAAGATATAAACTTTTTTTTTTAACTATATTTAAAGGAAAACTAGAAGAGCCATAAAATCCCTTCCCCAAGATCCCCACAGTTCAGCAGCTGCTCACCTCTGCCAAGGGCTGTACACAATGCTTGAAGAATTTTCATGTAAACAATAGTCTTAATTTTGTTTTACTTTTATCGGTGTATACAGAACAGGGTTCTTGGAGACTCCTAGTTCTGTGACACAAGAGCAGGAGGTTGGAGAGAACACTGAACTTGGTATTCAATGACATTTCCAGGATTACAATTAGTATATCCCTGGCAGGAGCACCGGAGTGGATACTAAGTACCAGGGCCCTGCACTGGAGCCCGTCTGAAGGTCATGGAGGGCAGGGGGCTGGCTGCCTGCCACTGTATGTGCATGGTTGTTTGTTCAGTGACAGAGAGCTTGGGCAACAGAGCTCTTGATCTCGGCCTGATACAGGTGCAGTGTACAAGTACCATACACTATATACTGGCCATGATGTGGCCAGGGGTGGCGTAATGATGTCTCTGGGGGGAAATTAGGGGAAATTGAATTGTGCTCTGCTGGAAAGGGAGGATGTGTTAGAGGAGTTGAGGGATGCCTACATCATACGGAAAAATTACAAATGTTACTTTGCATGTCTAACTGGTGGGAATATGTTGAGGTCAAAATCCGTAGGCTAAGAGCAGACGATAGGCATTTGAGAGGAAGAGAAACTTCAGGAGGTTGCAAAGACAACTGCAGTACCTGCTAGCTCTTCAACTGTACGGCTGGGATGTGAAGAATGATCTGGTGGAGACCAAGGAGGGCCTGAAAAGGCACTTCGATGAGGAATCCAGATGCATCATTTTCCATTCCAAGGTGGAGAATCTGGAGAAGGGAGAGAAATGTAACACTTTCTTTTTTAGAAAACTCCATGCTGGCCACACGCCTGTGACTGAACTGCGAGATGAGACTGGCATTTCCAGAAAGGGAAAAGAGGGCGTCATGGGAGTCCTCACAGTCTACTACAGCAACCACTACTCCCCTAAGACTATTGACACTGAAGCGGCTGATTCATTCCTGTCAGGTATCATTAACACTATTGATCCTGCAGGTAAAGAAACTATGGATTCCCCCTGGCTTTGGGGGAACTGCTCTCTGCCACAAGATCTTTTAGGCCAGATGGGACCGACCCTGGGCAGTGATGTCCCCCCAGTGGAGCTCTATGTAGTGCTGTGGGACCTAACTGGCCTGGACCTGTTAGAGCTGTACGAGGAGATGGTGGTGGAGTGTAGAATGCCTCCTACTCTGAGGGAGGGAATGATCACAATCCTGTACAAGTGCAAGGGGTGAGGTGTGACCTTAAAATTTGGAGGCCCATCTCTCTCCTCAACGTGGACTACAAGATTCGCGCCAAAGTACTAGCCAACAGGATAAGAGTGTCATTAGACAGATAGTTTATCCAGATCAGAGTTGCGGAATTCCTAGTTGCAGGATTGCAGATAGCCTTGCGCTGCTGAGGGACACGCTCTATTATACCAAAGATCTCCATGCACATGTGGCCCAGGTCAGTCTTGATCAGGAGAAAGCCTTTGAGTGTGTTTCTCATGTGTTCATGCAGATGGCTTTGCGCAGATTTGGATTGGGAGAAATGTTTTGATCATATGTTAACCTTATGTAACTTGACATTTAGAGCTCATTGTTAGTGAATAACTCAGCTGGCAGACTGACCCTTTCTCTTTTATGTCAGGGGTCAGACATGGCTGCCCTCTTTCACCTCTCCTTTTTGTTTGTTGGATACAGATCTTCACAATGTGCATCAGACAGAATCCAGAGATTTGAGACATCACTGCACTGGGTCCAGCCCGACAAAGGCCAAGTGTTTGCGCTACGTGGATGACGTCATTGTCTTCTGTGCTTTGGTGACTACACTCTTCCAGACCAGCGAGAACTCCTTTCATGCTTCAGGGGCAAAGGTAAACTGCGGTAAGTCAGAGGAAATGCTCTTCAGACAGTGGCATCTGCCAAGCCCCTCTGCATTCCCCTTCACAATCAAGTCAGACTTCATCAAGATTCTGTGAGTTTTGTTGGAGAGGAGGTGGCCCTGAACTGTTGGGAGGAAAGACTGGTGACAGTTCGATAGAAAATTGGTTTGTGGAGCCTCAGAGACCTCACCATCTATGGAAAAGCACTGGTGCTACACAAGATCATCACGAAGACCAGTCTTCCATTTTATCTGGGGCTCCAAAATGGACAGAGTGAAGCAGTCAGTTATGTACAAGGAACCCCGCAAAGGCGGGAAAGGGATACTAGATTTCCCCACAAGCTGTGAGCCTTCATTGTTTGAAGGACACTTGCTCTGCTGGGAAGACTATCTCTTGCTTTTCCCTCCTGCTTCTTTGGAGGGTCGTTGGGACAAGTGGGACAGTTCCTTTCCTTACAAATGGACAACACCTTGGTTTTACCTGAATGTTGAACAATTTGTGAGGGAGCACCATCTGGAGAGACATAAACTAGACTTGTGAAAGCCAATAACTATCCACTAGCCCATCAGTGCTAAAGACATTATGGAGTCTGTTCCAGGGCTCACTGCAGCAACTGCAAAACATGTGTGACCTCTAAGAGTTTGACTAAAAAACATAAAGACATTGCATGGATGGCTGTCAAGGGGGCTTTACCTCTCGGGACATTCACCTGTGCAGATATGTTCACTGCCCCTTCTGCATCACCAAATGGGAAACAGCTGAGCATATTTTTTGGGACTGCCCCACTGCACAGGAACTGTTGAATGCCTTGGAACACGAACTTATGGACAGTGTGCCCAGGACTTGCCTTTCATACCATTCAATATTTTATGGAGTATTTCCTGGGACCCACACTATTAAGACAATCCAGGAGGTCTGGTGCCTTATGAAGTGTTTTAAGGACACTTTATGGCTTGCCAGGAATCGCCTCACTTTGAAAAGGTAGAAGACCATCCAAGACTGCCGTAGTCTGATCCACAGTCTGCTAACAAATTATAACATCATTGGCAATCCTGAGGAAGTGGAAGACGATTGATTTTGTCTCCTTCTTCCCATTCTCCCCATTTGTCTGTTTTTTTTAAATAAAACTTTGGGCCTGTGACTCTCACTCCTTTACCTCCTCCAACCCATTACCCCCTCACTGTTTGAAGTGTGGTTGAAATGTCTTGCCTTACTTTATTCACCCTCCCTTTATAGGTGTCCCTCCTTCAATAAAGCTTCGGCCTGTGATCCCCCCTAATCCCTTCACCTACCTAACCTCCTCACATCCATTGCTTATTTGAACCTCTTGTATTGTTAAAGTGATGCATGGGTGTGCAGTACTTGATATATAGTGTAGAATGTCATATCTTGTACCTTATGTCTTGTGTTGTACTAAAAAGTATGACTGATTAGGTTTCACTGTGTATTGTGCTTACAGCTGCGCTGCGTAGCAGAACACTTGAATGTAATATATTGTATGTTTTTTGTACCTTTATAGAAAATAAAGATACTTTTTCAATAAATAAGCTATTACTTATCAATGTTAAGGTATTTGCTTTGCTTCGTGGTTACTTAGAGATCCGATCCCATTTATGACAATTTGATTTTAGTCGATGTTTGTATGTTTTAGGTAAAAAATACTATAGCGGATGTCATAAACCGGGCTCACCTGCTTTAGATACAGCAAACTCATACGGTGTGTTCAGCAATGCAATCCCCTATTTATATCTCCCGCTTACCATTAATTCCAAAACTGTCACCATCAAGATTTGGTTTCATAGCTCACAGATCTGTATTTTGTCAGTTATATGCTGTTTTCTTCACACTGGATGGTTCATGCTACCTACCTCTGTTTGTTTAATGTAAAATATGCATTTCCACATTGTGCTTGTACACAAAAAAAGTGTACAAATATGCCCATATGCAGATTCGGACGTATCTTATACAACTCATTCCGCTTAGAAAGGCAGGACGAGGGAGTGAAGGGGTGGGTAATGCAGGCAGTGTGCAGTAGAGGGGTCTTCACATAAATGCAATTGAGTCAGACATGAACACAGCTGCATATTCACTAGTCAGGAGCGGAATCTCTCGCTGGGTGTAACCACAACTATCCAATCAGAATGCCTTTCTTACACTCTGACCAATCAGAGTGAAGTCGCTTTGTTGGTTAGTAGCTGTCAGGTTGACTTGCCAGTCATTCACATCTTGGTCACCATCATCCCAAGTGGTTTTTCTTTTCAATTCTCATTGGTATAAAAGCTGGAAGACTGAAGAGAAACAATGACCCTTACCCCATTTCCCTCGGATTTGGGTGTGTAATAAATTAGTACAAATGCGTGTGCAGGGGAGTGTATACTGTAAAAAAAGTTTTTATCATGGTGTCAGTATTTTTATTTAACAAGATTTTTTCCAGGTGTACTACAGGTTCAAGCAATTACACGTTATAAAATACATTTTGTATTACTGATATTTTTTTTTTTTTTGAAAAGATATTTTATTGAGTTTTTCCAAACAGACAAAAAGGGAAACAGGCAATACAGGTGACAGATAGCTGCAACAAAGTTTCCACGAAATATAAACAGTATATTATTAATGATATGAAGAAGCAAAAGTAGATTTAGAGAGGAGAGAAGGGAGGGGAAAGAGAGAAGAAAGAATAGGGGTGAGAGGGACGGGGGGAATCACTAGCCAAAGCAAGGAAAAGTGAAATGAGGAGAAGGTGGAGAACCATGACACGGTTTAGGAATGATAGTAGGGGCTTGAGGGCCTTAAAATGCGAGAGGGGAGGAGGCTCCGTAATACTCAGTCCAAGGACTCCAGACCTTGTTAAATTGAACGGGGGTGTGGCGGAGAATGCTAGTCATATACTCCATATGGTAGACCTGCCATGTGCGGTTAATAACCGATGGCAGAGAGGGAGGGCTCGGATTTTTCCAAAATAGAGCAATTTGGCATCTAGCAGCACTGAGTATATGTGTGATGAGTTTCTGAGTTGGTTTTGATATCTTGGGAATAGAGCGCGGAAGTAAGGAATACGACAGAGATGGCGGAAGGGAGATCTGAGTGATATCAAAAATTAACCGATGGACCGACTTCCAGAAAGGAAGTAGTTTTGGACAGTGCCACCATATGTGAGACAGGGTACCTTCCCGACCGCATTGGCGCCAGCATAGCGATGAGGAGTCTGGGTATATCATATGAAGACGGTGAGGGACCAGATACCAGCGGTAAAAGATCTTGTGACTGTTTTCGCTGATCTTGATGCAAATAGAGGTCTTAGAGAGATTCAGGCGAATCTTAACCCATTCTCCGGGAGAGAGTGACTCCCCCATGTCCTCCTCCCACTTGAGCTCATGAGAATCTTTAGGGGGGCAATTATATTTTACCATGAGGCGGTAGAATGTGGAAATCAGGCCCTGAGAAGAGGAGCGAAGGCTGCAGAAAGAGACCAAGGGAGAAGTTAGATGTATATCCGCGACTGTACACCGGATAGAGTTATAGAAATGCCGAAGTTGTAGGTATTGAAAGAAGCAGGACGAAGGGATACGAAATCGCGTTTGAATATCGGTGAAAGATGGAAAGATTGGCAATGGCCTGATGTCGGAGAGGAAGTTGATGCCACAACGCGTCCAGTGAGAAAATTGAATAGGGCGGAGTCCAGGGGGAAAGGCGGGGTTGTTCCAGAGAGGCGTCATGCGCCATGAGTTGGGAGCTAAATTATATGAGGAGACTGTGTGGGTCCAAGAGGTCAGTGAGAATGCTAATGGAGGGGGGAGACGTGAGGAAGGAGGCCGATGTTGGGGTTTAAGCCAAAGAAGCGAGGAGGGCGAGATAGTGTCTGAGAGAGCGGATTCAATGTCGACCCAAACTCGCTGTCCTGGAGGAGAGTGAAGAAGAACACACTGGGTGAGGTGAGTAGCGCGATAATATTTGAGAAAGTGAGGAACGCCCAGGCCCCCATCTTGAATAGATTTGTGGAGAATCTGCATGCGAATTCTAGGCTTCCTAGCAGACCAAATAAATTTGGTGGCCATTTGTTGAAGGAGCTTAAAGGAGTTAGCAGGGATTTTGAGGGGTAAGGTCTGAAACAGGTATAGAAGTCGAGGGAGGATGTTCATTTTAAGGGAATTTATTCTGCCAGTCCAGGAGATAATGAGTTTATCCCACTTTAAAAGGTCAGCCTTAATGGCCGAGAATAAAGAGGGGAAGTTTGCCGCGTACAATTGATCATAGAGTCTAGTAAGATAGATCCCGAGATATTTTAATTTGTGGGGTTGCCATCTAAAATCATAGCTGGATTTAAGGGTTGATAGAAGAGTAGAGGGGATGTTAAGGTCCAGGATTTCTGATTTGGAGGCATTGATTTTATAATTGGAAAGAGTGCCAAAGAGAGTAATGTCCTTGAGTAGGTTTGGAAGAGATATGATAGGGTTTGTGATTGACAAAAGAATATCGTCCGCATATAGAGATATTTTATGTTCGGAGGGACCCACACGAACACCGGAGATGTCAGGATTAATACGGATTTTACGAGCGAGAGGTTCAATCATAAGTGCGAAGATAAGTGGGGATAATGGGCACCCTTGACGCGTACCATTTCGGATTTCAAAGGGAGAGGACTGAAAGCCATTAGCCAGGACGGAAGCGGTCGGGTTAAAGTACAGGGAGGCAACGCCCCGAAGGAAGGGGCCCTTCAGGCCCATGACCTCGAGGGTCCGCTGCATATAAGGCCAGGCCACCCTATCAAAAGCCTTCTCCGCATCTAAAGCTATAAGTAGGGTGGGGATTTTGCGTGAGTTGGAGACGTAGGTCAGATCAATTGCTCGCCGGGTGTTATCCGATGCCTGGCGGCCCGGAATAAAACCGACCTGATCGGGATGAACGAGAGAGGTGATGACTGAGTTCAGGCGATTAGCGAGGAGTTTTGCAAATAATTTGAGGTCAACATTGAGCAGGGAAATAGGTCTATAATTTCCGCAGAGTTGAGGGTCGCGTCCAGGCTTGGGTATAACCACAATGTCTGCCCGAGTTGTAGCCTGATCAAACTTAGAGCCGAGGAGTATGGCGTTGAAGAGCTCGAGAATCATGGGCATAAGGAAGTTGGAAAAACTTTTATAGTACACGGCCGTGAAGCCGTCGGGGCCGGGGGCTGAAGAGTTTTTGAGTTCTTTGATGGTTTGGGCAATTTCATCGGCAGTAAACGGTTTGTTAAGAAAATCAGATTGTGATGTGGTAAGTGAGGGCAGGGCAATTGAGGATAAAAAGTCATTAATTTTAGAGTGTAAGGATACCGGGTCAGAAATTTGAGAGGGGAGGTTATAGAGAGAAGTGTAAAAATCTCTAAAGGTGTCGGCTATTTGTTTGGGATCATAGGTGAGAACTCCGGATTGGTTCTTGATAGAGTCAATACGGTTGCGGGTGCGCTTATCTCGTAGCTTCTGGGCTAAGAGTCTGTCCGCCCTATCTCCTCTCTCGTAGAACTTCTGATGGAGCCAACCAAGAGTTTTGGCCGCCTTTTTGGAGAGAATTTGTTGTAACTGCCCGCGAAGAGCACTCAGCTTGAGTCGGGTCTTGCGTTTCGGAAAGCGCTCATGTAGTGCCGTTAGAGCTGCGATTTGTGATTCGAGATCCGCGATGCGAGAGAGTTCAGCTTTGCGGCGTGAGGCGGAAAGCCCAATAAGTGTGCCGCGTATGGAGGCTTTGTGTGCTTCCCAGAGAATGGAAGGCGAAATATCTGGTGAGGAGTTCAGAGAGATAAATTCCTTAATGGATTCGGAAATGGAAGAGATCTGATCGGGTTTTAGAAGTAGGGAGTCATCCAATCGCCATTTTGGGGGAGAGGAGCGCGGACGGGGGAAGGCGATTTCGAGCAGGACCAGAGCATGGTCCGACCAGCTAACCGGAAGGATGTCGGAATCAATAAGTTGCTGGGTGGTAAGGCGATCTATAAGAATGAGGTCAATGCGAGTGTGGATGTTGTGTGGAGCTGAATAGTGAGTGTATTGTCTGCCAGAGGGGTGAGCGAGGCGCCAAGCATCGTAGAAGTCATAAGATTTGAGTAGGGATACCAGAGTTTTAGATTCTCGGTGAGCAGAGGAATAGGAGGAGGAGATAGAGGAGCGGTCCATCCCGGGGACCAGGGTGGAATTGAAGTCGCCACCTACAATTATTTGACCTTGAGATATGGAGCCAAGTTGTTCAAAAAATGCGGGAAAAAAGGCACCCTGCCCCACACTAGGAGCGTATAGGGACACTAATGTGAGCTTGGCGCGACCTAGAGATCCAACCAGAATTAGATATCTGCCTAGAGGGTCAGAGTATTGAGATTCCAGTGAGAAAGGAGTGTTGCGATGTATGAGGATGGCCGTACCTCTTTGTTTACAATCAGAGGATGCATAGTAAGTATGAGGGTATGTCTTGCATGTCAATTGAGGGTGGGGGATCTTGAAGTGTGTTTCCTGTAAGAAAACGAGATCTGCCTTAAGACGTTTAAAGTGCTGAAGGGCCATTGTGCGTTTGGTGGGAGAATTGAGGCCATTAGTATTGAGGGAGATAATTTTGAGGGTCATGGCGGGTCTGGGGGCTTGGAGCGAGTGAGAGGGCTAGTGAATAGGGACAGGAAGGGGATAGAAAAGGAAAGGAGGGAGACCAATTTCCCCGAAGGGAAGCCAGTCCGGATTTGAAACGAGAGGCACAACATAGGTACCGGAAAAGGGGGGCAAGGCATGGACAGCCAAAAATGAACGGAAAAATCGACCGCTAAGAGGTCGTGGGAGCGGGATAGCAGGTCAAATAAGGAGTAGTGAGACTACCCAATGAGAGACAATGAAACATTTTACAAGTAAACCAAACACAAGTAAAATAACAAAAAACTGAGTAAAGATCACCACAGTGAAAAACAAGTAGATTATGAATTATGTTAAATCTACAAAGAACATAGGAGTGGAACAAAACCATGTCGACGACCACCCAGCAGCAACTGAGTGGAATCTAAATAGAAAACCATTACACAGAGGCGAAACCTCGCCGCTCAATGTCCGTCGAAATGGCAGCCTCCCTCAAGAGGAGGAATAACAAGGTGTATGGACAGCTTATACATAGATATATATATACATATATAGTTATATGCTAAACAATGGACAGGTGTAGTACAGCATCATGTGTTGTTGCAAATCTTAGGAAAACGAGATAAATAAGCAAATCCAAAAGGGAAATGAACTAACATAGCTTTAACAGAGTGTGAAATATGTGGGATCGCCTCCTAAGTTATAAACGGTGAGTTTGGTCAGAGGTCTGGCCATTCGGGGGGAGAGCCGGTGGGTAAGGGCAAGTGGCCCGAGAGTGGCCCAGGGACAAGTGGGAGTAGAGTCTTCGGATCCTCCCCGTCAGGGCAAGACCCCGAGCAAATGTAAACAGTAAAACATAGGATACACACTGGAGGTATTATATCAAGAGTAACAAATACGGAACAATAGGATAAAGAACATTTAAATTAGCAATATTTACGTAGAAGACCATTCAGCTTGAGGAGGTCGTTTACGGGTCACTGCAGACGAGGTAGAGGATGAGCTCGGGAGATCTGGGAATTTCAGAGTTTGTAACAGGTCCCGACCTTGTTCCGGGGTCTTGATTGAGTATGCATGGTTATCATGGGAGAAAGAAAGCTGAAAGGGGAACCCCCAGCGATATCGGATGCCGGCCGAACGTAGGCGTTGGGTGATGTCAGCTAGGTCACGACGTTTCTTCAATGTGATGGGAGAGAGGTCCTGGAAGAAGAGAGGATTAGTCCCGGAGTAGGAAAGGTCTCGATGGTCCCGAGCAGCGACGAGAATCTTCTCTTTGGTGGAGTAATAATGAAGGCGTATGATGACATCTCTAGGAGGTTGAGAGGGCTGGGGCCTAGGTCGGGGAGCCCGATGTGCACGGTCTAAGCGGAAATCGTCAGGAGGTAGGTCTGGAACCAAAGAAGTGAATAAACCCTGCAAATATGGAGGTAGTTCCTCAGATGTGATCGACTCTGGAACATTCTTGAGCCTAATGTTGTTCCGACGGGAGCGGTTTTCTTGGTCCTCAAACTGTTCTTTGAGAGAGTCCAAGTCGGCCCGAATAGCTACTATATCCTGGTCAGTTTGGGTTTGGAAGACACAGAGATCGGTAGTTGTTTTTTCCAGAGAGTCGGTGCGAACACCCAGGGCAGCGATTTCAGTGCGTAACTCTGTAACTAAAGCCCGAAGTTCTGACTGAATAGTGGTCTTCACTTGTTTCACTATATCAGCCATAGAGGGCTGCGGAGTGTCAGTATCAGAACTCGGAGATGCCGGGGCAGAAGTAGACGGTAGGGCAGCCTTTCCGCTTCTGGAAAACATACCAGGTGTTTGAGGTGGAGGGTTCTTCTTTGGTTTGTGTGACATGATTGCTTCAAACGATTACACTATCGGATAGAGTGAATAACAGCAGAAGTGGTGTGGTTACTTTCGGGGTAGTACTACAGAGAATGACCCGCTCCCACGAGTCAAGTAGAATTAGAACATGGGTAATTCGAGCTGGGCAATCAGGAGGAAATTAAAATCGCAGATGCCCCTGCAACATCAATATTATACAGTTTGCCCTGATGGATTATATTTGGAGGAGAGCACAGACTTTGTCTTCCACGATCCAGGCAGTTCTCCTAAATACAGAGCACTGATCCCTCTTTTTCCCACCGCCAGTGACTGTTGTAAGACCCTTTTTATATATTTCTTGTAGGGACACTGCTGTGTAATTCTCTGTGTTCCAGCTGTTCTTACCCAACAGATATTACTTCATTCAGACCACTGGAGAACTCGCAGGGGAGGAAGTCTGGGGTAGTGGAGGGAGTGTTGTAGTGATGTGGACAGCTGCGTGTCAAATATAGTAGGGAGAAAGCGGGGGTGGGATGAGAGGGGCCTGCAGGAGACGTTTTTGTGGAGAGTGCTGGCCGTGCAGTAAAGAAGGGGTAGCGGAGATACCTTGCTGTGGAGGTCCCGTTGACTAGGTGCCAGCTCCGCTCACTTCAGGCCGACCGGAAGTCCCGCCGCGGTACCGGAAGGAGATGATCTGCAGGGCGGCTCTAACCTCAGTCCCAGGCCTCTACCGGAAGTAGGCCGCGGGGATCGTTGTCGGCGCACCGATGGGCAGAAAGCTCTGATGGGAGCCAGCGGAGACCCCAGAGGGCAGGCAGGGAAGTCCAGGAGCGCGACGCCCGTCACACATTCACTGCAGGCTGGCTTTCTGCGGGGACCCGCCGACCGGAAGTCCCACGCCGGGACCGGAAGTGTTGCTGTCTGGTCACCGCTGGAGCTGGAGACCGCAGATGAGGCGCTAGGTGGAGGCCGCAGGATGCGCCAATATCGGACCAGGTAAGGGTCTCCCTCTTTGTGTGCCAGGGCCGCCGGTGGGGACAGGTAAAGGTGGTGAGAAGTCGAGAAGGCGGGGACCAGCAATGAAGTGGGCGGCTATGCGGGGCCTCCGTGCGCCTCCGTTGGGGCTGTTGTAGCCTTCAGCAAAGGCAGACCCAGTCTCACCCTGGTCCAGAGAGGTTCTGGATCCCACTCCTGCAGGTCAGAAGGGCAGAAGGGGACTTTTCAGGTCCAAATTAAGCCGATGTTAACGGAGCTCTCCTCTATTGCTGCCACTCACGATGGCTGCCAGGCCACGCCCCATTACTGATATTTTTAATGCCTTCGTGGGTGTTTCTGTTACAATTTTTTTTAAGCTCTTTTCAAACTGTATGAAATGAAACTTGACATTGCTATTTAATGATAGAACCAATGACAATGTAAGTGTTATGTTTTTTTCACATTGCTAATAAATAACTACTTGGAATGACTAATCTGATTGTGTAAAATGGGATTATTGGGTTTTTACAAATGATGTTGTGGCAAAGTCACCAACTGCATTTCTAAATTGTGTTTTCCAAAATTATTCAATGCTGACATCTGCACAAAGGATTTGGGAGATTAATGTAGTGATATTTCTTTGTAACAACAACTTTATCAAAGAATAACATAAAATCTTTTCTCAGCCTTTAGACTAGTGTTGCAACCATTTAATGGTGGGTGCAACTATTCATTTATTAGTGGGGGCTATTTATTTGATGGTGGGGGCTATTAAATAAAACAGTAGCATCATGGTAGTGCCTATTAATTTAAGGTGGGGTGATGGCACTATAAATTTATAGTGCTGAGATGATTTGGGGGTTATTATTTGAATGTGGCTTGGGGAGAAGTAGGGTTATTTATTAAATTTGAATACTATTTACTTAATGTCACTGCAGGTTTGGGAAAATTGGTATATATAAATGCTTTTAATTTATGGATGAGTCTGGGTGCAGTGAGAGAGGCCTAATTATTAAACGTGGGTGGTAAACTTTCAATATTTCATGTAGCTATCCTTTTTTAAACAGGTCCCCAACAAGCTGCAACTGAGCTTAGGACACCAGCAGTAGCAGGTAGTGAAACTGTAAGAACAGGTAGGAGAGAACAGGACAATCTGAAATCTGTCCTGTGGGGCAGTTCCGATTTTGTGTGACTGTCTCGCTCAGTCAGGAATTTGTCCCCACTGCTCATAAAGAGCGAGCTGCATGCAACTAACAGGAGAGCATGCAGCATTGCCTGTGTATTTGAAGAGGATAGAAAGTGTTGGAGAGCAGCCTAGCACTGTCTAAAATGACTTCCCTTGCCTGGTGATCATACCCATTCTGGTAATAAGAAGAGGAAACCCCTCTCTAGAATACTGCATTTGTGCCTGTATAATAAATGCAGCATTTGTATTCATTTATTTTCAAAAGTCAAGTGTGTGTGTGTGTGTGTGTGAGGGGCTGTGAAGAGTGTATTGGGGGGGGGAGAGGGGGTACAGGTTCAGTAGGCTGAAGTTTTGCCTAGGGCACCAGGGAAAATTGCACCGGAGCTACCCTAGACAGAAAAACAGCCCTGTGCTAAAACAATAGGGGTATATTTACTAAACTGCAGGTTTGAAAAAAATGGAGATGTTGCCTATAGCAGCCAATCAGATTCTAGTTATCATTTATTTAGTACATTCTACAAAATTAAAGCTAGCATCTGATTGGTTGCTATAGGCAACATCTCCACTTTTTCAAACCCACAGTTTAATAAATATACCCCTAGAGTTCTTCTCAACATCTGTACCCGGTGATTGTTGGGATAGTAAATAGTACAAATATAGATTTCAGCATTTTTTCCTGGTCCACTACTTGTCCTGCCAGTTCTAGATAGAGTCAGGATGGCTGAGTAACTAACAAAACTGGGCCACCACCAACATTGTTTAACACCCACTGCCTCAGTGGTGCTGCAAAATACTGGCACCCTTGGCAGCTGCCATAACTTGCCTAATGGTAACGCTGGGCCCAATAAACATAGTGGGCCTGATTCATTAAGGAAAATAAGGCACAAAAAATTAGTAAGTTTTCTCCTGGACAAAACCATGTTACAATGCAAGGGGTGCAAATTAGTTTATTATTTTGCACGTAAGATAAATACTGACTGTTTTTTCATATAGCACACAAATACTTGATAGCTTTATTTGTATACTGAAATTTTAAGTTGATCTAGAACATGCCTTACCCCTATTATAAATCTGCCATCAAATTTAAAATTTGCCTCCCCGTCCAATGCAACATGGTTTTGCCAAGGTCCAAAGTTACTCTTTTTTTCGCTGTACTTTCCTTAATAAATCAGGCCCAGTGAATTCAGCCCCATGCTGAACAGATTAGTGCTGGTTGACATTATGACTGGGGTACGCGAAGCTGTGGGTTTCCCTAATATAGTATACTTCACTAGTGTAAAGGGGGAGAGGTCCAAAATAACCTGGAAAATGGAAAAAAGGAAGAAAAAAAAGGAAAAATAACCGCACAAGTCTAATTCACAGATGTGTATATCCTGAAAATCATATAGGTGTATCTTCCTTGTTATAAGAGTAATTTTCAATTTGTATTCATCATATACGCTTTATATTATTTTTACCTAAGGGAAGGTGCCTTTCCCCATGACTCTATTGTTTATGCTCAAAAAAGGAAAAAAGGAGAAAGAAAGTCATATAAGTGGAAAGCACTATCTATAATATATAGTCCTAAAATATAGCTTTTATTAATAGATTATTTAAAATACTCATTCATGATCAGAAGTTTCAAGACAGCAAAATATAAAAGAAAGTAAAGTATTATTGGAGATTATAAAATTATAGAAATAAGCAATTAAAATTAGTTCTTTTGTTGTGAGTTTTTAACAATCAAATTTAGTCTGTTATTCTGTTATTATTTCTCCTCAATTGCACCTTTAGGGAGATATAAACTCACATTAGTAATTTTTAACCATTGTTTTTTAGAGTACTTCTTCACCAAGAATCCTTATGACACTGTTATTTATCCAAATATTTTATTCCTTCATGTATTATTTACTTATCTCATACTGTATATCCCACTGGATACCAAGGGCCTTATGTAGAGTCGGACGCAATTTACACTGAAATTGTAAGTGTAAATAGCATCCCTTAAATTACACAGGATCCTGGGTAAATTACTTAGAATACTATGCAAAAACACACCTCTTTTTCCACCTTAAAAAAGACTGGGCTGGTGTGCATGATACACTTAAGTGTATCAGTCACAGCGGTCATGTAAAGCAGATAAATAAATAAATATATTATTCTAAAAAAAAAATTAGAATCATGCTTCTCCCCCCCCCCCCCCCCCCCCAAACAGCACAAGGCTTCGTAAAGCTGTTTGGGAAGGGGAGCACACCTTTTTTTTTTTATTCAATTTTTTTTAAACTTTTTTTCAATACAACAAGATCTTTTGCACCAGGAGAAAGCGCCCGCAAACGATATGTCTCCTTGAGACCTATCTGCAGCTGCTTTTAATTCAGCATAGCATGTAAAGTGCATGAACAAATCTTACATTACTAGGCTTGCCCAGTACCTTCCCTGTTCCACCTCTCTAAGTACAGAGAGGTGCAAGAGGGGATTCATCCTAGTCTGGGGTGCAAAATGACACAGATCCTTGGTTAAAAGCGGTATTTGTGCTGATTAGTTGGACTTGCGTTCAACTCTACATCCGGCCCCAAGCTGTGCACTTCAGACACAGTATCTTTCATTCATACATGCCAGCTGAAGTTGTTGTTGTCAATTAAGCTTACTAGGGTCAGGGAAGCTATAATATCTCCTAGATACCCATGTCCCTATATCCATTTCTCTCCCGAAAACTGAAAGCTCTACATCTTTAAGGTGCATTGCTATCTCACTTATTGTTCAGACCCTGTCAAACACAAAGGCAATACATTTCTATTGTTACTGTGTCTTGTAGAGTTAACATTTAATTATTTCATAACTTGAAAATATTGCTAAAAATAGCATATCTATTATCCTTGATCATTTTCATATAAATAATGCAATCCCAGAATGTTACTTCTAAGTGTATGAATGGCAAATACATGTACTTTATGGGAGGTTTACTGCAATTATAGGGCCTAGAAACAAAAATATAGATAATATTTTTATTATGTATATAACCTCATCATCATCATTTCTTTATATAGCGCCACCAAATATGCAGTGCTTCACAGAGAATATTCCTTTTATTGGTACTTTCTAACTAGAGGAGACTGATAAAGCTCCCTTAAAGCCAGCATTGGTAGATTCAGAGTAAACTGACATACTGGCTGCTATTATTAGTCGTTGACATGGGTCTAATTACATGTCTTGCAAAAGAGCAATGATTCAGGCCTTGTCTGCACCTCCAATGATCTGTCTTCACAAAGAAAATAAAAAACACATCCAGTTATACATAGTATTCACTTTGTCCATGAACAAAAAGTGATGGTTGTTGGAACCAACAGTGCTAATTCCTAGCTTACCTGGGGCTGCCACCGAGAAACTGGCTCTTCATAAGCAAGGGCAGATTGGCCATAGAACCTACAGGGACCCCTCCCCCACCCAAATGCCTTTTAGGTTGGGTTTAAAGATAAATAAAAAATAAAATACTACTTATGTTTCTGTAGTGTCTGGTCCCGACCTCCAGAGACCCGAATGGGGGGGAACGGGTGGGTGCCAGTCGCAGGTCCCCTATCACGGACCAGGTGATGTGGGGGGGGGATGCTGTGTGGTACTAGGCAGTTGTCCCTTCATCCAAGACCAGTCACCTTCCTTAATGTGCCTGCAGATCTATTGATTGTGGCCTCTTCCAATCCCTGTACAGACAGAGGTCACATGGGACGTGCATCACGTGACTGGTGCCATCCTATGTGTGCAGAGAGAGGAGTCTCCAGGAGCAGTAACAAGGTAAGTGTGAGGGAAAGGAGGGGTGAGGCTATTATAATATGCGAGGGACAAGAAGGGAGGGCTGCTATAATGTACGAGGGAAAGGAGGAGGGCCTGCTAAAATGTGTGAAGGAAAGGAGGGTGCTCTATAATGTGTGAGGGAAAGGAGGGGGCTGCTTTAATGTGTGAGGGAGAGGAGGGGGGCTGCAATAATGTGCAAGGGACAAGAAGGTGGGGCTGCTATAATGTGTGAGGGAAATTAGGCGGACTGCTATAATGTGTGAGGAAAAGGAAGAGGGGCTACTATCATGTGTGAGGGAAAGGAGGGAACTGCTATAATGTGTGAGGGAAAGGGAGGGGGGCTGCTATAATATGTGATGGAAAGAAGGGGGTTGCTATAATGTGTGAAGGAAAGGAGGGGGTGTATGCTGCTATAATGTGTGAGGGAATGGGTGGTTCTTAATATAATGTGTGATATGAGGGAAGGGAAGGGAAGGGGCCTCTCTTAATAGTACATTGGTGGGAGGTAGACTATTAATTTAATGGTGGAGTTTAATTAATTAATTAGTGGGGCCTATTAAATTAAGATGGGGTGACAGGACCTTTAATTTAATGCTGGGGTGATTTGGCTATTAATTAAATGTGGGGCTGAGCTTGGGGAGCAGAGCTATTTATTAAATGGAATATGAATTACTTAATGCCGAGGATGGTTGCGGGAAATGGTGATATTAAACTTAAATGCTATAATTTTTTTGCTGGTGTTATCTGGAGGGAAATAGGTCTATTTATTAAATGTGTGTACTATTAATTTAAATTCAGGGCTGGTTGGAGGGAAATAGATCTATTTATCAAATGTGAGAACTGTTATTTTAATGTTGGCGCTGCCAGTGGTCCTGAATCTGGTGGGACAGTCACGAATTTGGGTGACTCTCTCGCTTAGACAGGATTTGGTCCGACTACAAGGACAGTTGGGAGGTATGTCCTGCTTCAAACTGTACTGCTCATGACTGCAGAATTACTTGCACCTAACATTACTGCACACAGTATTTGTCTAAAATGATAACCCCCCTATCTTAAGTGCCCCGGGACCTCAGAGCCTCATTCCAGCTCTGGTGATACTTTAGTGGTTCTTGCATTGATTCAATTGCCTGCCTTCTACCTTGTACTGGTCCCATTTTTAGATCACTTTGTAGAACATATGGCCATTCCCCATTGCACTGACAATATCATTGATCCTTCCTCCTTTGCACTTACTATATCACCAGCAAGGCCTTGTAATAGCTCTCCCCTTCACTTACGCCATTGTCTGCCAACCCTCCCTGCACTGTTATTAATTCAAACCACCCCTAATCACTAGGCTCATTTAAGGCTCATACACAATTGTTACAAAAGAAGTGTTTTCTTGCAGATGCTTAAAGCATTTAACCTTTTGCGGTGATCACACTTGGACAGCCACTTATTATAAGGATTATTTTTAATACATTTTTGAAACACACAGTAAACATATTTATATATTATATAGAAAGAAATATTTAACTGGTAGTTTGCATCTCGCGACGTCAGGAAAAGATGCAACAGTTCATGAAGTGCTCATATGCTGCTCTGGCAGACTGATCAAATACGATTGTGCCAACATCTTTCATAATAGTTAAACTTATTAAACAAAGTCAGATATGTTTCTATGAAGGGAATTTTAGAAGGATGTGTTAGTAGACAACAAGAAAAGTTGGAGCACAGAGGCATAAACCAGTCACAGATAATGCAAAAGGATTCATGTAATTTTATATCACAGGACTGGCAGCTTTTGCCCTGCATTGCTTTAGAGATAACCCACTGTGTGTGTCTTAAGTCATCACATCTAGGGTGTCCTAAATGCTACTACATCCAAATTCCAGTAGTACTAAATCCCGCCTACTTTTGTGTTGGCCCCACCTACAGTTGTTTTTTTCCCGCCCACATGAGGCCACTTCAAGAATTTTTTCCAGAGCAACTTTAAGTTCCCAATCCGCCCCTGTTCATAATGGACTGGTTACAACAGCATGGTGCCACCATATTGAGTCAACATTGGTAAACATTGGCAGGAACTAACTTCCTTTATTATCATTTCTCTTAATTTTTTTTTGCTCTGAGATATTATTGTTTGCCTATTCCCAAACCAATACTGGATTAGGAAAGATAAGCAAAAAGCATAAATGGAAGACAGATTAGCTGTATCTCAATGGGTTAAAAAAATAATTAGTTCTACAGTAAGTTATTAGTTTATTAGGTCTGCATGTCCTTCCCATTTAACTGATGCCTCAGTAATTTTTAACTCCGTAAGTGAAAACAATGCTATTCAAAGCATGTGGATAGGTATCAACAGGATTTTAAATGTGGCATTGAACTGGTCACATTAGTAACAGGTGCTTATGCAGGTTGTCACAATTTGGGCAGACTAATAAATAGGCTACAGTAAAGCTAGAGGTGGTGCCAAGAGAAGCCTATCAGAACACACAAATCTTTATACCATACCAAGATATGATATGACAGCTGACTACACCACCACGGTTACTCCGTGGTGGAAAGGAAAGTGCATTTTCAGGGGCTTATGTTAAGGTGAACGCAAATTATATTACACCAAAAAACGCATTTTGCATTCCACTTAACAAAAAAGCTCTCAGTGGTAAGGGGTTATAAAAACAGGACACTGGAAGATTGTAAATATATTGTCTAGTCTGATGAGCCTGGTTTCGGCTGATCCATATCGAATTGAAGTCCACTAAATTACAAAAACTGCATAACTACATATGAGTCCATAATTCCATCCTATCAGGTCCCAAAACTGCATACTAGTGGTCCTTATAAAATCTGATTCTGGTAAGTACCTACTCACATTTCGAAAGACAGGTACAAATAGACTTTATTGTTTGATATAGGCAGCGCATGTTGGCGCACTAGGTGATTGATGTGGGCGACCTAAGTGCTGAATTGCAGTGTCACTATGCTATGACTGCTGCATATAAAAGTTTATGTAAAAGTCGGATTTGTATCTTTTTTCCCATGTATGATTTCAAATAATGAGCAAATTGAAATATTTATTATTTTGCTGTAATAAATCTGTTATTTGCATTTTCAATTTCACACAGCACTGAAGCACTCTGGTGTGACAGAGAAACAGCATTCCCCATCCAAAGTAATGTCACACTAGAGGAGTGTTTAACCCCTTCAGAATGCTGCGCTCTTCTAGTTGAAATACTGAGGCATTCCAAAATGCCCATGCCATACTTGTCTGTTTTGTCAATAGAGCTCCCCCAATAGATGGTGGTTGTATATACAGTATTCAGCCAATGAGCATATAATTATAACACAAATCCAACCCTGTTCATGAATATACAAAGGCAGCATTGATTTATATAATGTAATGTTTGCATTTACTTTTTATTTATTAGCAAAAACAAATATGCTTAAAATATCTTCATTTTGTATAATAAAAATGTTTATTATTTCAAATTAAAATGTTACTGGTAACTGCTTCCCACCTGCAATACACAAATGTATTAATACACAGATACACATACAATTTACAAAATGTACATATTACACAAATACTGTACATAATATGCCAGTCAAAAGTTCAGGCTTCATCAAGTGCAAGTGGATAGGGCAAAATTGCTGCATAAGTACGGAACAAAAACAAATTTATTACAAAATCTGTTAAAACCATAGATGGGTAGGACAGGCCTCTTATGTCAACCCTTCCCAGTCAGTAGCTTTAATGGCCTTAGTTCCCAAAGTAGTACAAAGCCAAAGCATTTCTCATGAGATACATTTGGAGATAAGTGGTTGAACAACAGTGATCCGACATGACATTGTTAATGAGCCAGGGGTTAATTTAACCTAAAGCCCTATTGTGACAGGATGGACCGCCTATTCCACCCTGTCTGTTGTTGCTGGGAACCGGCTGGGCTTCCTTTGCCACTGTTCCCTTTCGTTATCCCAAATGTGCCCTCTTGCCGCAGTAGGAGGGGTTTACAAAGGCTGCCACCACTGGACTCCTATACCGGCATCCAGAATCGGGTTTCTTCTGGGTAGTTGACGCTGCTAGCGTACCTCGTTGCTGGTGTACCTGGGCTGGTACTCCTGACCTCTCACAATAGACCAGGGTTGTTGTGGATGGATTTTCCCCTGGCCTATCACACTGACCAGGGCTGCTGGGTAACAGGCAGAGTGGTGGTACTGAAAAAGCTTGAGTCCAAACCTCAGACAGCCGGAGAACGTATTAGTTTTAGGGTCTAATCTGCAGGTCACAGGAATACAGCAATATTGAAGATGTTTCCAAGCAGGTCTTTGAAGCAAGATGTTTATTTGCTCACACTGGTTTGAGGTACCAATGATCAGGTCAAATGTTGAAATCAGAAGAACAAGTTTCAAATACAAGCTAATGCCTTTTATACATTTCAGACACAGGCTATTTTTAGCAACAGGGTGTAACCTATTTACACAAACATGGATTTACATGCATTTCAAAGCTAACAAAATTTGCGCTTATCTATGAAATTCATTCTGGACAAAAGGCCACACAGTAACGACCCCCTACTGGGCCTTTGGCCAGAGCAGGAATGACACTTCATCACAAAACTTTGTTAGCACTTTCTGCTATCAGACTCCCTTCCACATATGCCTAATTGGAGGTTTCCACTAGCAACCTTACAAATCCCAAACAATGAAATTTCCATACTAAACACATCCCAATACAGAATAGACTTTGTAAAGTAAACAAAGGCTCATTGTATCATATATATATATATATATACATCAGAAATAAGGCATATCCTATAGCAAGGTTAAACAAGAGACGCATTTCTTCCCTTAGTCTCAGAAACTAAAGATTTCACTATATCAAAACACACACAATTTTAAAAATAAGTGCATTGGCAATTTAAATAAATCAGCGCCCTCTGCTATTTCCTTTAAGTAAATTCATACCAAAAGTTATTTATCAGTGATCCAGTCACACCTATGGAATACTAATGGCTAGAAAAGAGTCTATTTCCAAAGAAATCAAAAAGTTGTTGTAGGCGTGATCGAATTGTCACATAGTGATTAGTCAAGAGGGTCAGATTAAGGTTTGTGGGGGCACCAGAGAAATTAACTGCCAGTAATATTGCCTGCAGCCAGATCAAGTCTTTTCAGAGACACCTACCATGGTCTGCCAGCCAGTCACAGCGATTGCCTGATGGTCGGACTACAATAGTGCAGAAATTGCTCTGCTCTCCACACTGAAACGCTGTAAGTTTGCATTTCCTCCAAATGCTACACACATAACCTAGAAAGACTCCATTACTTTTTATCCTTCAACAGGAGATTTGAGACAGGGCTGCATGTCCACTGTGAGAGCAGTGCTGGCACAGCACTCTTAATACATTGCGTGACCAAATAAGACATTTTCTCAAGAGTCTTCTTAGATTCTGCCTCCACTTCCTAAACCCTAATCCAGAGGAAATGGCATACAGAACCTCTGAAGCTGAATTCTAGCACTAATGAGCCATGCATCCAAAGCTGCACCACCTAATATTTGGAAACCTCACGAATGTGTTCACCAAAATTTAGTAATTCAGACTACTACAGTCTACTGGACAGCAAAGGTTCCAATATCTGATCTGACGATTTTTCCAACACCTTGTTAACATATGCAGAGGCTAAAATGAATCTGAGAGAGACATCAGCTACAACATATGTCAACTTAAGGATGGTCTTGAATTTCCCATCCCTGCTATTCCTGAGTGCTGCAACATTTGGAGTATGAGTAGTAGTTGTCTTGTACAATCACTCTGAAATCTCCATTTAAGTTTTGCCCATGCTTCATTAGTAAGTCCTCCAACTGAGGAAAAGAAGAGAAATAAATAAACTGTTTATTATTCCTATTTAAACAGTGTATTGTCCAGCAATGTAGTCTCCCGCTGTGACCTCTGTACAGTGTCGGAATAGGGCATGAAGGGCCCACAGGGGGAATACAATGGTAGAGGCCCACCAGAGGGGGTGTGGCCTGCCACTATAGAGTCAAAACCAAACTACTAGAGGGGGTGTGGCAAGCCCACAAAGGACAGCTATCACAATAGTATAGTATATAAAGAATGCAGTGTGTATATAAAGAGTACACAGTATTGACCTGCCCCTTAGATTGGGCAGAACAGTAAAAAAAAAAAAAATCGGGATTGTCCCACAAGAATCAGAACATTTGACAGACTGTCCTACCTGTTCTTGTCTTGCTCCCTACCTCTTCTTGTCACTTTTACCACCTGTGGCTGCTGGTTTCTTTAGTTGAGGTTTGTCTGGATCCTGGAAAGTTGGGGGCCGTATTTGGGGAAAAAAATGGGTATATTTAGGAAATTCCAACCAGCCCCGGCATTAAGTCAATAGGACCAACAATTAATACTTAGGCCTACCTTCAGCCCCAACATTAAAATAGTAGTATTCCCATTTAACAAATAGATCTTTATCCCCCCAACCAACCCCAACATTAAAGTAATGGCATTCCCATTTAATACATAAACCTATTTTCCTCCCTTCAAACAGCCCCAGAAATAAACTAATTGTATTTACATTTAATAAATATACATATTTCCCGCAACAATCTCTGCCATTAAATGATTCATATTCACATTTAATAAATAGAACTTATTTTCCCCAAACTCACCCCCACATACAGTTAACAGCCCCTAAACCACGCCATCTAAAATTAATAGCCCCACTATTAAATTAAATTGCCCCACCATCACCCCACAAAAAAATAGCACCCATTAACTAGCCACCACCTACCTCACACACACACACACTACATTGCCACAAGCACCCTGTGCCAGCACACACACACACTACATTGACACAACCACCCTGTGCCATCACACACACTATTTTTCCACAAGCCACCTGTGCCATCACCAGTGTTGGACTGGGGTATGAATGGCCCACCAGGGGACTGCAACGTTAGGGACCCATCAGATGGGGTGTGGCCAGCCATCATAGAGGCGAGTCCAGACACTAGAGGGGGTGTGGTCAGCCCACGAAGGAGAGCTAGCACCATAGTATAGTATATAGAGAATGCAGTGTGTTTATAAAGAGTACACAGTATTGACCTGCCCCTTACATTGGGCAGAACAGTCAAACAAAATCGGGATTGTCCCTCAAGAATCAGAACATTTGACAGAATGTCTTTCTCATACCTCTTTTTGTCACTTTCACCACCTGTAGCTGCTGGTTTCTTTAGTTTTGGCTTGTCTGGTTCCTGGAATGTTGGGGGCCCTATTTGGGGAAAATAAATGGGTATATTTAGAAAATTACAACCAGCCCCGGCATTAAGTCAATAGGACCCACGATTAATACTTAGGCCTACTTGCAGCCCCAACATTAAAATAATAGTATTCCCATTTAACAAATAGATCTATATCCCTCCAACCAACCCCAACATTAAGGTAATGGTATTCCCATGTAATAAATGACCCTATTTTCCTACCTCCAAACAGCCCCAGCAATAAATTAATAGTATTTACATTTAATAAATATACCTACTTCCCGCAACGGTCTCTGCCATTAGAGAATTCATATTCACATTTAATAAATAGAACTCATTATACCCAAACTCCCCCCCACATACAATTAAGAGCCCCTAAACCACCCCATCTTAAATGAATAGTCCCCACTATTAAATTAAATTGCCCCACCATCACCCCACAAACAAAATAGCATCCATTAACTAGCCACCACCTACCTCTCACACACACACACACACACTATATTGCCACAAGCCCCCTGTGCCATCACACACACACACACACACACACTCACTACATTGCCACAAGCCCCCTGTGCCTTCACACACACTATATTGCCACAAGCCACCTGTGCCATCACCAGTGTCGGACTGGGGTATGAATGGCCCACCGGGGAACTGCAACGTTAGGGGCCCACCAGAGGGGGTGTGGCCAGCCATCATAGAGGCGAGACCAGACACTAGAGGGTGAGTTGTCAGCCCACGAAGAACAGCTAGCACGATAGTGTAGTATATGAAGAATACAGTGTGTATATAAAGAGTACACAGTCTTGACCTGCCCCTTAGATTGGGCAGAACAGTCACCAAAAATCGGGATTGTCCCACTAGACCAGGCTTGGCTAACCTGTGGCACACCAGGTGTTGTGAAACTAAAAGCCCCAGCATGCTTTGCCAATATATAGCAGCTTATTGCTGGAAGACTATGCTGGGACTTGTAGTTTTACAACACCTGGAAAGCCACAGCTTAGCCAAGCCTGCACTAGATTCAGAACATTTGACAGAATGTCCTACTGTTCTTGTCACTTTTACTACCTGTGGCTACTGGTTTCTTTAGTTGCGGCTTGGCTGGGTCCTGGAATGTAGAGAGCCCTATTTGGAAAAAATAATGGGTACATTTAGAAAATTCCAACCAGCCCAGTCGTTTAATAAATAGGACCCACAATAAATACTTAGGCCTTCCGCCAGTCCCAACATTAAAGTAATAGTATCCCCATTTAATAAACCTATTTCCCTCCCTCCAGACAGCCCCTGCAATAAATTAATCGCATTTACGTATAATAAATATACCTATTTCCCGCAACTGTCACTGCCATTAAATAATTCATATTAATAAATAGACCACATGCTCCTCAAACTCAGCCCCACATTCAATAGCCCCCAAACCACCCCATCTTAAATTAATAGCCCCCACTATAAAATTAAATTGCCCC
The DNA here is from genome assembly GCF_038048845.1 of Mixophyes fleayi. Lineage (NCBI taxonomy): Eukaryota > Metazoa > Chordata > Amphibia > Anura > Limnodynastidae > Mixophyes > Mixophyes fleayi. Next base: position 239,903,571 of record NC_134402.1, read on the forward strand.
ACCTTCACCCTACAAACAAAATAGCACCCATTATTTAGCCACCTACCACACACACATTACATTGCCACAAGCCCGCTCTGCCATCACACACACACATTACTGTGCCCCTTAATCACCATGCAGTGCCACCTTATGATCCCACTGCGTCCTCCATGCTGCTTTTGCACCCCCTTCATCACCCTGTGCCATGCTGCTTTGGCCCCCCTTCACACTCTGCCATGCTGTCTGTGCTCTCTCTTCACTCTTTGCCTTGCTGCCTGTGCTCCCCCTTCACTCTGCAATGCTCCCTGCACTCTGCCATGCTCCCCCTTCACACTGCCATGCTCCCCCTTCACTCTGTCATGCTCCCCCCTTGCTTCCGTTTCTTCACTTATCTTTTCAATCGGCTTCTTTCTTCTCTTGTTCTCTTCAGTCTTTTGTCTTCTTGTCTCCTTTCTGCGCCGCTCCTCACTGAACGTCAGGCGTGATGACGTCATGCCCAACATTCAGTGTGGACGGAGCAGAGGGGAGTCGTGGAGCGCCGCGGTCACGTATTTATTTATTTTTTAATTTTTCCGCTTCCCCCACCAACAAAGGGGGGAGCGATCAGGGTTGGGGCCTACCGGGGGATAGCCCGGTCCCCCGATGGGCCACAAGCCCCCTGTGCCATCACACACACACACTCACATTACCACATGCCTGCTGTGCCATCACACACAGATTACATTGCCACAAGCCCCCTGTGCCATCACACATACATTACTGTGCCCCTCCGTCACCACACTGTGTCCCCTTTTGATAGCACTGCACCCTTCATGCTGCTTTTGCTCCCCCCTTCACCTTGCTCCCCTTCCTCACACTGTGCCATGCTGCTTTTGTTCCCCACTTCTCCTGGCCCCCCTTACTCAAATTGTGCCATAGTGCTTCTGCTCCCCCCTTCTCCTGGTCCCCTTTCCTCACACTGTGCCATACTGCTTATGCTTCTCCCTTCATCCTTCTGTGCCATGCTGCTCCCCCACCCTTTATCACTTTGTACCATCCTGCCCCCCCATCATCACTCTGTACCATCCTGCTTCCCCCCTTCATCACTCTGTGCCATTCTGCTCCCTCCCCCATGCCTTCTTTCCTTTACTTACCTTTAATGGCTTCTTTCTTTCCTTCTCTCGTTCTCTTCTGACTTCTTGCTTGCTGGCTCCTCTCTGCGCTGCTCCTCACTGAATGTCGGGCGTGATGATGTCACGCCCAACATTCAGTGCTAACGGAGCAGGCGAGGCGAAGTGTGTATGCTAAGATCAGGTAAGTTTTTTTGTTGCTGTTGTTGTTTTTTTAGTACCCCACCCCACAAAATGAAGAGGGCGGAGCCATCGTAGACGGGGGCCCATTGGGGAATACCCCGGCTCCCTGGTGGGCCGGCCAGTCCGACCCTGCCTCTGTACAACACAAAGGGGCGTATTCAATTGTGAGCGTTAACGCTGAAAAACGAGCATTCGAAAAATATTACCGGGTAATATTGCGCACGAAAAGCATTAATACGGTAGTTTACTTGCGGAATTTTAGCTCGCAGCTCAGGGAGCAGCGAGCTGAAATTCCGCAAGTAATTACCGTATTAACGCTAAGATTTTTCGAGCGCTCGTTTGTTAGCGTTAACGCTCACAATTGAATACGCCCCAAAGAACTTTCTAGTCACTAGAATACACTCTGTATTGCATATAGATCAATAGAAGGTTCTCTCTGTTGTACAGAAATCACTAGAATGATCTCTGTATTATAAATCGGTAACTAAAATAAGCTCTCCATTAAATGCTGGTCAGATGGAGCTGCATTGTATTTTATTATAGCTGTTTAGAAAACTATTTTTCATACCTTTCATTGGTTGGGTAAATCCACTCCCACATCAGACTATCTTTGTCCACAAATATTTTGGCTGTGTTCGTTTTGTTAACACAGTGAAAAAAGTATCAGATTTTTATCCATCCAGGATGATGTGTAAGATTTCCCCCATACAGACCAGAACAGGCGGAAACACCACCGTTGCAAGAGGTGCAGTGGCTACAGGGCATGGAGAAGACCCCCCCCCTCCATATTTTGTTATAGGGTCAGGAGATGTAGGCCCTGATTTATTAGGGGATTTATGCTGAGCAGAATATACATTTGAATGATGTAAATCGGGCATACGTACGCCTGAATTCAACAGGGAGCGGATGTGAAGATACATGTGGTGATGAATACGGATGTAGGTCTGCTCTGCTCTACTAGACAGGACACGTCCAATATATATGTGGAATATAAACTCACAAAAGAACGTTAATAAGGTAGCTGTTAATGACAAAATATTAAGTAAATAGTATAAATAAGTGTTTTTTTTATCCCCCCCCCCCATGAAATACATTTATTAGGATGTAATGAATGTATACTATACATAAAATACATTTTCACAGTTGCTCCTGATTGTAAACAAACGTTCTAGTATGCAAACACAGCCATCATCACTAGCAATCAGTTAGCCTAGACCACCACCACTTTTTGCATTTGAAATAACTATCATTAATACATAATAAATTATCTACAACCCTGAGACTATTCAGACTGGCATCTTATATACATAATACGTGACGTAGACTATAATGTTGGTAAATACTGAAACTTAGAACATTCAGGGGCAATCAACTCAGGAACGAACACATACTTTCTGTATTTATATACATTATGAATATATATGTGTAACACGTGTAAACGCGATGTGAATGTGAGGGGGAGAACTAACACGAATCCAGCTGTGTTTTCCTACAGTATACTGTACACAGATCACGTCCTGCTCCTGCACAGTTACTGAGAGCGGAACTAATGTTTTGTTTCCAGCGGAGCTTCCTGCCTGTTACACCGGTTCCCATGTGCAGCAGGATCAAGGTCTGTTTCCGGTGGGAACTTCCTGTTAATCACATGTGGAGCAGGTTCTGGGTCTATCATCTGTCAGGTAAAAAGTTACATTAAATTTAAATAAAATAAGTAGCCAGTTGTTCCGATAGGTGTTCTTGTGCTGATACGTGCGGTACAATAGATTCTAGAGTGGGGGATACTGTACTATAATATACTTGCAGTATGTTCTCTTATTAATCACACTATATCATTACCTTTGACGATCATTGTGTCTTTATTACGTTTACTAAACAGCTCACCAACTCAATGTATGTTCTTTTGTTGTTTCAATTGCTTGTACTTAAATGGATTGCAGCTCTGATATACTTTCTAATACATAAGTGGTGTTGATATATGTATAAATATCTGTATGAACTGTGAGTTCTGAAATCTCTTTAGTGTTCATGAGGAATATGGAATAATACACTGCCTGCTGTAAAATATTATAGATGTCAGAAATCACCTCAGCCTACAGTCTTGTGTTTTATTATGGTCACAGGACAACATGGTGACATCTTATAACCCTGTATCTTACAGTAGGAAGTGCATTAAAATATGCTTTGCCCAACTAGACTCTCCCCATACTGACAATCTTTTAAACCTCTTGAAACACACTTCTTCATTCTAGCCTATCTACCCCCTACCACCACTCCTTGAACTCTTATCCCTACTTTCTTCACCTTCCAACTGCTTCGTCCACTCATGTCCCATTTTCTTCTACTGTCTCTGCTTTTCCCCACCCTCTAGACTAGTGATGGGCAAGCTGATACACTTTGAGGGGGCGGACATTACCCTTAATCTAAGTAATAAATTAAATCTATACATTTAATCAAATACAGAAATAACTGTAATAACATAATATCATACATTTTAAACAAGTGTTACAAGTTATAACAAACAAATTACCAATAAAGGAGGAAAGACCTGGGGCCTCAGGTGAAGGCTCAGAGAGCCACCTCTTGCCCATCACTGCTGTAGGACTGTAAGTCTAGAGCAGTAATGAGCATGGCTCTCTTTACCGTATGTGTTATGTTTGCACCTTTTACCTTGTATGTACTTATAATGTTTTTATGCTTAATTTTTATTTGTGTAATCCTTATGCTTAAATTTTACTTCTGGAATTTGTTCTTCCAACTAGTAATGTTCTTGTATGATTTGCACTTGTATCGGACCTGTATTTGTGCTCGTGTACCTTGTTATTATGTTTAATTATTATTTACATGTCTTATAAATCACGCTTTACAATTAAATTATGATATATCATCACCCCATATCTCTCTAGAAAAGCATGTAGATTTGTCTGTATTCATAAAACATATTAAACAAGTAGTGTACCAGATAATTGTACTTCAGCAATAATGACATTCCATTCATTGGACTGACTACAGCTCATTGGTTAAACTGTCTATAGCCTCCACTCTGTTTTCTGTTTTTCCCAGTGGACAGTTTGCTTTCACCAGCAACTGTTTCATGTCATTCGTACTACCACTGATCCGTTATCAGTTTTCTCTGTCCTTTCTTCCGTTATTACTCTCCATCCAGACTCTAAGAGGTATATTTGCTAAATTGTGGGTTTGAAAAAGTGGAAATGTTGCCTATAGCAACCAATCAGATTCTAGTTATCATTTATTATGTACATTCGAAAAAATGACAGCTGGAATCTGATTGGTTGCTATAGGCAACATCTCCACTTTTTCAAACCTGCAGTTTAGCAAATATACACCTAAGGCTCATTTATAAAAGTGCAGTGAAAATGCTTTTTGAGATGTTATATGCTTTTTCTTTTGCACAAATGCAAACTTTTTCTTTTATTTATTTATTTTATTATATTTTAAAAAAATAATAGCTGTATCACCCACATGCAAAAAATAAGGTTTGTTTTTATAGAACAATAATATATAAATGAACTAAGGGAGTAGGGGGAAGAGGAGTGTATTTAGGAGTGTGCTCCATGCTTTTACAGGAGAGCCCACAGTATTTTTCTTCCTGCAAAAGGGCTTGATTTTACCACTTCCTCTGAGATGGCTTTAGCTTTCCCTTTGAATAGGATGCATTTTTGCAACTTCCAGGTACACTTTATACAAAAACCTGTGTTTTCAGGATACCTTCAGCCAAAGCAATACAAATATTCAAATGTACTATAGTTACACCATAGCCATTTTCATGTGGGTCAGCAATCCTACAAAAGTATTTTAGTATTTTTAGGGGCATATTCAATTGTTTAGTTTCTGCGCCGCGAAAAAACTATAGTAAGCTGGATTTCAGCTCGCAGCTCCCTTGAAATCCAGCGAGAAAATTACCGTATTAACTGTTTTTCCGCGCACTATTACCGTAATATTTGTAATCGTGCGCGGACCGTGGGATTTTCGGCGTTTCCGCCGACAATTGAATACGCCCCTTAATGTTTATGTATTAAAGAAATGTGTGTGGCAGTGTTGCTATTGACGTGTATTTATAATTCCAAGCAACATCACTGCTCCCAGTTTACACAAGCAATGTGTATAATATTTTGCAGTCAGTTGCTATTAGATTATGCTCATATTTGTTTGGATTCTCTTGCAGCAGAACTTACCTCACTATGTTTAATGATGAGGTGGACGTGGCTGCGTATGAAGATGAGTTGTACCGAGAAGAGTCTTCAAGTGATGAGAGCATCGACAGTGAAATTGAATGCTACCTCTATAGCCAGGTGCACTATTCCCAGAATCTCATTGAAGCCAACATAGAAGAGCTGGATGAAACTGGTCGGGGGACAGAGGTTGGTGTTCCAGAGGGCATATGCAACTTGAACAACAACTTCCGAAAGAACACTAGCGTGATTGCTATTTCTGACAGTGATGAGATAAAGGCTTCAGACTCCTCTGCAGTTATTATCCTGTCTGACAGTTTGGATGAAGACTCTGTGTTTTATTCCAAGATTAAAGGGAAAATATTGAGAAGAGTGGAACAACCAAAGGACCAGTCCACTCCCAAAGCCTCTACAGTTGAGAAAAAATTGACCAGCCTTCAGAAGTCAAACTCTCTAAACGCCAGCAAAAGTTACAAAGGTGGAGTTGTCCAGGAAGTTGTTGTGATTAGGGGAAGTTCGGACGAGGAGGATGTTCATGTCGTGGAAGAAGTGCTTTTAACATCGGATAGTGACCAAAGTGATGTGGAAAACTGGATGTTGCTGGGAAGAGCGAGAGAGGATGGTGATGTCAGTATTCAGCTAAACGTTGAGGGATATAGAAGCTTTTCCAGTGAAGGTTTGTGTAATGGTTTATTCCTTTAAAGTTCTTATTTAACATGCTCTGTTTAACAATTGGCAGTTAATTATGTTTTAATTGCTTATTACAACAATGGCATTGGAATGATGCAGTCTAGGGTTCTTTTCAGATAAATGTGAGAAGTTTAAACAAAGAACAAAAATGTAGAAATTTTAAACTTTAAGATATATATTTTAAATTTGTTTTGGTTCTATATATAAACACCTACAAAGTCTAACTCTTGTTTACATAACTTATGATAAAGCAGATAATTGGCATCAGAGTATTTGCCATGTTTTCTTATTCAACCTCATGGTGAAGGGTAAACAGGCATCACATACTAACTTTGATATATATGGTTGTATAAGTAGGTGGTTTACAGCAAAATGTTCATCCTTAAACAAGATGGTTTCTGTTTATAAATATACATGATTACTGCAATAGGTGGGAGTCACTTACATCCTTGATTGTGAATTTTCAGACCATGATAAGTTTTCCACTTGCTCCTGTTTAGTAATAAATCAAGAAAAAAATGCATCTCACAAATTTATCTTGTTGCTATTACAAGCCTATGCAATATTACTTTGGATGCAATTTCTGTAACGATTACACCAACGAGTGAAAGTCCCGATGAGCATGCAGATTCATGCGTACACACCTACACAATTTACCCTCAGACCTGTGATCTTCATCTCACATAACCATCTGCTGAAAAATCATGACTACTCACACTCTACAGACATTTGCCTACACTGCTGGTTATGAATGCGTACACACTTCAATATTTGCCTGACCATTGTTGATTATGATTTTTAGTAAGCTTACAAAACCAAATCAACAGATGTGCTGTGTTTGGTACAATAAACATGATCGTGGGAGCATGCATACACACTCAATGTCTGAACAAATGGTCGTGAATCGTGTGATCTTTGCAATAATTGCATTGATGTGTACCCAGCTTTAGCCTTTATATATTTGCATACTCATGTTGGCTGTTAATGGAGTGCGTCCAGTTGTGCTTGTACTCTATTGTTTAATTAGGCTGTAACTTTTTTTCTCTCCTTGAAGTGTGGTTATGTATAGGGTGATCTATGGAAGCGAAGCAAAAAATATTTTTTTAATCTCAATTTTTTTTAAACAATATCCCAGGTTTCCTTGGGTAATGTTTTCAATGTTGATGTGCTTTTACTTATTTTCTAGTCAAGCTAAAAAAGTTGTGGTTCAGCGGTCCAGCTTGGTGCTCCTTGTTAATGGGTTTTTGTATTCCAGGGTTGATGAACAAGTCCAATTACCTGTTGCTGTTTGTAGAAAGGGTTGAAATATGAAATCTTGAATGAAAGAAACCCATATGCGTATCGCTGCTAAGCTCCTTAGCTTCCTGAGCGGGTGAAAGGGTTTGGGCCTGGGTAGGCACTTTCTTTTTTTTATAACCTCAGCCCAATGTTTGTGTTTTTTTCCCCTTGGAAAAGACACCATCTGATCTCATAAAAAAGGTGATCATTTTGTGGGCTGTTCTGGTTTTGATGTTAGGGTGTGCAGATGGAACCTTTGGAAGATTAATTCTGTATTTTAGTGTTTGGTCCGCTCGGGCTCAGTGTGTTCTTCTTGTACGTCAATTCCCATGAAGCTGACTGTTGCGGACACATCTTAAATTTTCCACCAGGCTCTCTGTGTTTATTCTTGTGTATGTTGTTCATGTGTTCATTGTAACCAACAATGGTACATAATCACATATGCTACATTGGTTGTTTTGCATGTTATGGTTTAATCAATCATGCCTTCTTTTCCTATTGACTTGATTTTCATTTTTTGTTTTTGTAGACTTTACATGCTTTGAGATCCATGTAGCCTGGACGCTTGGCGCTAGGCAGCTTCTTATATTTCTTGCCTTATGTGTGTGATGTTGAATTTTTCATGTAGCTGGGTTTAGGTGTCATCTTTTATTGTTTAATTAGTGCTGACAATTGTAGCCTTAGAGTCTGATTTATGGGTAGTAACTTATCAAATTGGTTGCTGGTAACAAATTGATGTTCAAATATTCTTTTACAATTACTTATGCCCAATGGAGACATTTTTTTGTGGTCAGAAACAATTGTCATCAGAAAACAGTTTACTATGGAGCAGTGACATAGCATAAGCACTCACTATTGGTGGGGCATGGCCAAAAACCAAGTAGTAAATGAAGAAAGCTTATCTGTCTTGATAAACCGCTTTCTTAGCAAGGGAAAAAGGAACTTATTCTTGGAGTTTGATTGTCAAAATGTGATAATAAAATGATAGTTTTTGTAATGGTTGAGCGTCGGGGGCTCTTGCTTGGCTACCATAAATACTGTATCAATTTCTGTTGCATTATCCAACTGTTGGAAGTCTGTTTGCTTTCAGCACATTAGGACTGAATTATCACATGAAGTTAGTTATCAGTATAGTAGAAAGTACAGGACTGATAAGCAGGAACACATTTTTATATCTGATTTACTGAAGAATGGCACGTAGGTTTCATAACTGTACACAACAATTAGGCTTTTGCTTGCATGTTAATGATTTTGTGTCTTCGAGACAGAAGTGTTGGCCTCATATGATATTGATAAATTACCTTTTCAGTCAGTGTGTTTATACGTTTTATCCTAATGTCTTACTGTCGTTTTTCTCAACATTACAGTGCTCTGAAATAGATCTGCAATGTGCACTTTACCCAGCAGTGCTATGACCATTAGGGATAAAGAGTACACATGGTTATCATTTAGTATTTGAGTAAAAGGTCTAAAGTAGGTAGTAAATTGGACAATAGTCATCACCTATGCAGTTTGCCTGATTCATTTTTTTCTTTTTTTAATTATACTATAGTATTATGTGTTTGTGTATATGTGTGTGTGTATGTATGTGTATATATATATATATATATATATATATATATATATATATATATATATATATATATTAGTATACAACTGTGTACTGTGCAAAAGTTTTAGGCAGGTTGGGAAAAATTCTGCAAAGTAAGAATGCTCAAGTAGAAGTGTTACTAGTTTATTTTTATTAATTAACAAAATGCAAAGTGAATGACCATAAGAGAAATCTAAATCAAATCAATATTTAGTGTGACAACCCTTCTTTGCCTTCAAAGCAGCATCAATATTTCTAGGTACATTTGCACAGTTTTTGAAGGAACTGTGCAGCGAGGTTGTTCCAAAAATTTTGGAGAACTAACCACAGGTCTTCCTAAATCCTTCTATCTCTTCATGTCATCCCCGACAGACTCGATGATGATGAGATCAGGGCTCTCTGGGGGCCATATCATCACTTCCAGGACTCCTTGTTCTTCTTTAAGCTGGAGATAGTTCTTAATGACATTGGCTGTATGTTTGGGGTCGTTGTCCTGCTGCAGAATAAAGTTGGAGTCAATCAGATGCCTCCCTGATGGTATTGCATGATGGATAAATATCTGCCTGTATTTCTCAGTATTGAGAACGCCATTAATCCTGACCAAGTCCCCATCTCCATTTGCTGAAATGCAACCGCAAACTTGCAAGGAACCTCCACTGTTGCCCGCAGACACTCATTATTGTACCGCTCTCCAGCCCCTCGGCGAACAAACTGCCTCCTGTTACAGCCATATATTTAAAATTTGGACTCATCAGTCCGGAGCACCTGCTGTCATTTCTTTTCTTCCTATGTTTTCGTGCATAGTTGAGTCACTTGGCCTTGTTTCCACGTTGAAGGCTTGCTTTTCATACCCTGCTGAACCTGAAACTCTTTGGGGCAGATTCAATTAGTAAAAAAGATCACCGAGTAGTGTCCTGGAACAGTTGCGAGAGACTACGTAGTAATTTTTTTTACTGACAGTAACGCTTACTTTTGCATACACCCCATAGAGGTGTGGGCAAAAGTAAGCGTTACTGTTTACCGTATAAATGGTAATAAAGCGTGGCTGAGGTGTTCTCAGGAACATCGAAGCCAATTAAATCTGCCCCTTTGAATACCTTCAAGACACTTCACCAACTACCAATACCCCCCTCCCCACCGCAAATCTTTGTTGCTCCCACTTATTATATTGGAAACAATCTGCCTACACAACCATCTGGGACGAGGCATAATTTCATCAATCTATAATCACCTCTTAGACTCATCCTCTTATCTCCACTTGTGAGTGAGCACCACAGAATTTCTATAGAGCCATGACCTATGCTGGAAGAAGTCCTGTTTTGTTTTTTTTGGTTTTTTTTACAAGATAATATATGTACAGCTGTACATTTTCTTCTAAATTATTTTTTTTTACAAGTCAGCATTAAATTATTTATTTTCTGGGAAGCTATAAATATTCATGAGTATTGAGGAGAGTGAGAACATACCATGCAGGGGCAAGAACATGCTCCGTGTTCTGCTAAGAAACTTTTTGTGACATTGTCATTTAGTTTAGTACACTTATTTACATTTTACACAGCATTTGAAAAAAAAAAAAAAACAGAACAGGACTGCTAAACAATGTGTCCTATCTACATTTCATTAAAAATCATAGGAGCTGTTAAAGGCCGAAAATAAGGGACAGGGCTATATGCAGTAACACACAAACAGCACCAAATATGTTTTTATTATGTGACTTTATCAGTCCTATTTCTTATAGTACACAAAGTACTGTTTCGTTTTCGCAGTCTATGTCTGTATTGAAGTACACTCAGAATTTAGTATGTAGGCACTTTTATTTACTTATTTTCCCAATCTCCATTTAGCTCTCTCTAAAGCAAACTCCATGATCACCAGATGTCTTTTTTTTTTTTTTTTTTGGTCCATCGTTAAAATCCTGGTTGCGTCTGGGAACACTAATTCCAATCCACCCCCTGAGACACCCAGATGCACACTTGCTTTGAATTCAGTGACCAAGATCTACTAATGCTAGCGGTACTCTATATAGGGGCAATAGTTTTAGCCTGTCCAAATAGTCCTCATTGTAGATATCCCTTCCCTGAAGGTAAGATAAAGTTCAGATATTGTGTTTATTATTTGTTAAGTGAAACATGGCTTTTGTTGCCTCTAACATGATTTTAATATTTTACATTTTTTGTTTTGTTAAGAGTGCCTTAATAAATGCAGAAAGTTATGTTTTTGTATTATTATTTTCATAAGCTTTTATTGTTGAATATAAATAACTTATTGACTAACTTCTTTTAATATGTTACAAAGCTATAGTTATCTTTGTTTTGACAGGATGTAAGTTGTGAACAGCTCTAGTAGAAATCTGCAGTTCAGTAACTTTCATCTGCCTCATTCCTCCTAGCCTGAGCAAATTGGGCTTATCATGTGCTCTGTGTTTGTGTTTACTTTTTAAAAATACATAATCTAACATGAATAACAAGTTTCTGACTTTTTTTCTCTTCGAGTATGTATGGATAGGAATCCCGTCAGGCAATATTTCTTTTTTTCCCCAGCTTGCTGCATCTGTTGGTTGATGTGCAGGCAATGTTTTGATTTGAATTAAGGCGATGCAAGTATAGACATTGTGTGTAAATGATTTGAAAGTTTAAGGGTTAAAAAGCAATTCTAGGTTAATGGAAACTCACAGCAAATCATTTATATTTTGAAAGCATCTAGTCCCATTTCTATTAATCCAAGTATGGCAATGAATAATGAATGTCTAGCCATATTAATCATCTTGAAAATACCCTTTGAACTGCTGGAAATCACACTTTAATAAATCTCTCTGTACAGTTTGAGATGTTTTAAACTATTATAAATCTATATTTGTTTGCACTACTATACTACCACAGAGCAGCAATCCAGGCCATAGTATGGTATGTGCACCAATAAACTGGTTAACTGGGCCACTGTTTTTATGTATGTATGTGTATATATATATATATATATATATATAAAAAATGTTCTAATATTCTACTTATTTGTATACTCTATTAATATAAATGTACACATTTTCATCAATGGAATCCTATTTTCATATTGTTTGAGTTATAGCCACTTGGAATTTATTAACTAGGTTTTAAGCTTTCTCGTCTCCAAAGGAGAATTGAAACCATGGTGAATAAAAGTATGATGAAAGCATGATTGGTGTGGTGTGAACTTTACAAACATGAAAGATGTTGGGTTGCTGGCAACTTCATCTGTGTGGGGCATATAACTGCAAATATTAGATTTAAATACAGGATGACTTAGCAGGTTTTAATTAAATAATACAACATGCATATTTTTCAACTTTAATCCCGAGTAAGAAAATATACATTGTAATCTGCAGCACACAGATATTATTTAGCAGTAATTTGCATGGATCTGCTATGTTCTTGCTTTTTTAGCCCACCCCTCCCACACCACCACCATACATGCTTCCCAAATCTGGCCTAAGACACACACTTTATTTACTGTATATATGGAGAAGTTGGTAATGTCTAGCTATTTGAGACAGAAGTGTTGACATCATGTGATACTGATAAATTACTTTTCAGTCAGTGTGTTTATACATTGTAGCCTTATATCTTACTGTCACTTTCCTAACATTACTGTGCTATGAAATAGATCTGCAATGTGCACTTTACCCAGCAGTGCTTGGTTGTCTTACAGGATTAATTTTGACCATTAGGGATAAAAAGTACATATGGTTATCATTTAGTGCTTGAAGTAAAAGGGCTAAAGTAGGTACTAAATTGGACAATAGTCATCACCTATGCAGTTTGCCTGATTAATTTTTCTCTTTTTTTAATTATACTATATACTATAGCATTGTGTATGTGTGTGTGTGTGTGTGTGTGTGTGTGTGTATAATATATATTACACACAATGTGCATGTGTGTTGCAATAGTATTGTTATTTTTCATTCTTATTGTCAACTATCAATTACATTTTGTTTCTTTGTAAACATGGAACAATTGCTCCATTCCACTTGCTGTGGCCTTGTTTTGTTTACACAGTTTGGTGTTGGCTGCTACTGACTCGTGCTGCTTGTATACTCATTTGTGGATCAGTTACTCAATTCTGTCCCCAATAAATGCATCCAAATACTTTCATTAATTCCGAAGATGATAATGCATACTGCCTTATCTATAAATTTATAGTTATGTGGAATGCATAATGCAAAAATGTTTAAAAATGTCTAAAAAGCCATGCTCTTTTCTTTTATTCCCTGCCAGTTGTCCTTGCATATCTCATAAACTATTGTTGCCCACACTTTTGGTTTTGTTTTTTTTTTGTTCAATAAATCTGTACTATTTAATAACTAGAATTATAAGATTTTAAGACTTTGTGAGGACCAGATGATTGTCATTTAAAACTTTTAATGTACAATCAAATTTGAGAGGTGGTGTTTATTTCATATGACTATATATGTATGTATCTAAAGGGGGGAAGAAGAGCATAGTACATAAAACAAAATCCAAGGTCCAACATAAAAAATAAAGAAAAAGTGCAGAACATTCAAGAAGCATAGATGCAATAATACATAGAAAATGATCTGTAAGCCACAAGGCGAAGTACAAAGCTAAGAAAGTGTTGTATGTGTGTGTATATGAGCGTATGTTATATGTATGCGGATATATGTGTGTGTGTATGTGTGTGTATATATATATACATATATATATATATATATACATATATATATATATATATATATATATATATATATATATATGTATATATAAATATATATAATATCAAATTTCCACACAGATAAATACACACATTTATTTATTGTCTTTCACTTAGAAGATGCCACATCTCTCCATAGTGTCGGACGATGGGGGAAAATCGAAGCATACATTAAACAAGTCGCAGGCCAGGCTCCTTACAGAATTTACAATTTAGTGGGGGAAAGGGTAGAGGTAATACAAATAGAATGAGTGTTGCTCACTGTGGAGATTGAGACAGCAGTGAGCATGTAACCAGGGTGAGTTGAGTGGGATTAGGGTAGGCTCTAATAAAGCGGTGGCATTTCAGAGACTTTTTAAAAGCTTTGAAGGCTGGTGGACTACCTGGGAAATTCTATAGCTGGATAGTGACATTGAAGAAGTCTTGTAGGTAGGAATAATAGGTGATATTCAGAGGGGAGGTGTAGGTCAGAGGCAGATCTAAGCATGTATGAAGTATTTTGAGACAAGTTTTGAGATTTTTAAAGAGGTGCTGTTATTAAGGCTATGTGAGTGAATTATTTGAGGTGACTCCTGGAGATTATGGGGGGGGGGGGGCACAGCGTTGGGATGCGCACAGTGGTGTTGCAAAAGCCAGTCTTGTGGTGGAATTTAAGATGGATTGGAACAGGGATAGATTGGAGAGAGGAATGACAGATAGGAGGAGGTTGCCATAGTCAGGTCACAAAATGAGAATGCATTGCTTGTATCTTTTGAAGAACGGGGCATTTTCTCACAATATTTTGGTGGTAGCACCAGGACTGTGAGTGTCTGGTGAGTAATGCACAGGACTGAATCAAGGGTGGCACCAAGAGAGCAGTTTTGGGACACTGTGGTGGTGGTGGTGGTGTTGGTGGAGAGAGATTTCAGGGGCAGTGGTGACTTCAGGGAAATTGGAGGAGGGAAGATAATATACTTGATTTTAGCATTTTGAGCTCTAGGCAGCATTGTGAAACCCAAGTAAAGATAGCAGAGAGATATTTGGTCATTTGAAATAATAGAAAAGGGCAGAAGACAGGGAGGAAAAGTATATCTGTGCGTTGTCAATATAGATGTGGTAATGGAGGCTGAATTAGCTCACCTGGAGAAGAGGCGTTCAATGAGAAAAGCAGAGTGGATAGCAAAGCCAACATATACTGGGAGTGGAGGGGGGATGGACCAGAGGTGTAGAGACATTGAAGGAGCAGTTGCATAGGCAGGAAGTAACTAGCAAAGAACTGTCACAAAGTAGAGTATGCAGGAAAAGATGGTGATATATGGTGTTGAACTCATCAGAGTAGTCCAGGTAGTAGGGAGAAGTAACTCTTTGACTATTCATTTGTCACTTTAGTGCTCACTAGTGTTGAGCATGAGGCAAATCCCAGGCAGCAGTGAGGCTTATTTAAAGATGAGACTTTAATCAACTCTAACTAGTGAGATTAAGAACTAGTCTAGCTTCAAATCGAAATGCAGTTCATTCATTCTGATTTGCTGCCAGACTCACTGAAGAATGGCTTATGTGCACATCTGGGAATTGCAGTAAGTAAAACATTACTGATATGTTTTAGTACCCTAATATCAAGTTAGGCTCTGACAGAACTTCGCTAGTAATTGAATTCCCCCTTTAACTAGCAGCAAGTAGATTTCTGATCACTTCTGTATGGGTAGTCTTAGTGGCATGTTGGTGGTGGAAGCATTATTGTAGAGGGAAGAGAAGAAAGAACATGATAGGTGGTTGAACACAAGCTACTCAAGTAGTGTGGAGCCTAAGGGGAGGAGAGAATAAAGTCAGTAGTTGGAGAATGGTTAGGTCATAAAGATAGTTTCATTAGAATTGATGATATGTGCACTTGTTTAAAGTAGGATGGGAATGTGCCAGTGGAGTCAGACAGGTTGAAAAGATGAGCTAGTGTTAGGCATGCAGTGAGGGAAAAGAAGTGATGAGGTTGAGAGGGCAGGTTATGGGATGAGACCAGATGTGTGCAGAACTTTGTCCTTGGTTACAGGGTGTAATGTACGGAGGCTGGGTTGAGAAGTGCTTGAAAGGTAGGAAGGGGCCTTGCAGGTTGTGACTTAAGCAGATATCTTGTTATATTGTGTTGTTTTTGTCTTTGAATTAGGTGAAAGTCATAGGCTGTGATGGAGGGAGAAGAGGGGATGGGATGCTGGAGGGCAGAGAAGCGAGTTAAAGGTGACTTAAGCTGGGTACACACTACAGGAGTTTTGTCCAATAATTGTCTCAACCAGCCAACATATGACCTCTCGTTCGAAAGTCGGGTCAGTGTGTGTAGTGACACGATGGTCGAAAGTCTGCCCAAATGGACGATTGTCGCCTCATTTGGTCGGTCGTACTGTTCAATATTTTTGTTCCAATCTCCTTTCAGTTGTGTAGTGTGTATAGACTTCCGACCGATGCACAACAATCTGATACTTCCTCGACCTGGGGGGCACGTGTATGTAAATTTGTGATGCCTGTACTAGTCCCACGTGGTGCAGTATCCGCACATCACAGATTTGTGTTTTTTGTAGATCTGTATTGCACCTGTCTGGTTGCAGACGATTACACTTGTGTAAAGCATGTGTGTTATTATCCTTTGCATCTATATTGGGAACCTATTCATATTTACCTTTTAGAAACATATACCTTTATAAACTATATAACTTATAAAGTCATATTAACCTTTATTAACTAATATATGTAAAATACACAGAATAAACCACACAGTGTTCATGCAACAGTTTTATTGCAGTAAAAAAAAAGTACAACATTTTTTATTGCAGAATATAACAAGTGACAAAATATTACACTTTAAAGGTGCTAGTGGTTTGTGGCAGAATAGTTCCAAACGGCATTCATTGCTTCATGTGAGACTACAATGAAATAAGGTCCTTCAAACAGGTACACTACACGTGCTACTCACCTCTTTTAATGTCGTAGTCGTCCTGGTCCAGTACTTTTACCATCATCTCCACCTCTCTTGGGCTCATTGGCTTTGCTCTTTGCTCTTCTTGAGCATCTCCAACCCCCCACCTTAACTTTTTCAAACATTTTTGGCCCTTCCAGCACCATCTCTGACTCTGTCTCCGTCTCCTCACCCGCAACCGCCACTGACACCTTCTCCTCACCCGCAACGCCACTGACACCTTCTCCTCACCCGCAACTGCCACTGACACCTTCTCCTCACTCGCCATGTTCTCACGCTCCTCGGCACCAGACAAGCTCATGTCATTTTATACACTCAGACATGGGCGTTCGCTTCTGCTGTGGACCAATCAGCGATGATGCCCGCAGAGAATGGAGCATTTCATTGCATGCAAAGGGATTTTATTGTTAGGGAATATTTATTGCATTGCACTTTACAAGTTAAATGTTTTTTTCTAAATTATATGTATGGTAATAAATTTCTATTTTATAGGAATGAATGAAGAGACAGTGTTGCCTTCTCTTTTTATGCGGCATTGGGTGTTAACTATAGTGAAAGCTCTGCCTCTTTATGCTGATGTCTTTGGTATATCATTATATGTCCCGCAAATGTTGCTTCAGTGTTTGTGAAATTAAAATCATTGCTCACAACAACATGGCTGTAAGAAGTCGCTAATGGGACGGACGCTCTTCCCTTTATCATCTAAAACAAGGCTAGTGTGTATGCAGTAAAATCAAAATAAAACTGGGCGCTAAGTAATCTATATAGAACCGTATTAATTACAGTTGGCCGCTGCTACCTCTGGTTAGATATCTGATACTAACTAAATATAGACAATGTAGAAAAAGTAGAGGATAGCGCTGATTCAACCGTAAAAATGATTTAATATACAAATTGAAGCCAAAGGCCTGATTTGTAAAAATTAGCACAACTGACTAGCATACATACATAGATAATTACTAAAATAAAATAGATATCGCCAACTTATTAAACAATTACTTATCATATAAACTGGTGCACCAGTAATGAATAATTGGCCAGTGTATGGCGGTATCAATATGTGAACAGAAGATTTAAATCAAGCTGTGGTCCGGACCAATCATATTACAATAATCAAACCGGTTAATGAAACCGCCATACACTGGCCAATTATTCATTACTGGTGCACCAGTTTATATGTATATTAAATCATTTTTATGGTTGAATCAGCGCTATCCTCTACTTTTTCTAGTGTGTATGCAGTCCATGGGCCGAGCGATCAGACCATCAACCGGATGTAAAATCGATCGGCATAAAATAAGTTGGTGGAAAATTCTGTAGTGTGTACCCAGCTTTAGAGATACACATTTTTCAGTAGTTTTAATTATAGAAAACACATTTAGAAATAGGTTTGCTTGGCAAGTGAAAAGGCAGTGTTGGAAGATAAAAGTTGTTTTTTATAGTGATGGAAGTCTGTGCTGGAGCAAGATTTCATCCTGTCCGCTCAGCAGTGGTAGCATTTTTGCAGGTAGCTGATCTCTGGTGTACCACGGTTGAGGTTTGGAGATTGCCTGCCTGTGGTTGCTAAACTGTCTTCTATAGGGCGGAAGTGGCTGTGCTGTTGTAAAAAGAGGCAGACAGATCAGAGAAAGGTTGTTATAGAGAAAATGAGTAGTTTTAATGGCGATGAGAAGTGCACCATATTGAGGGCACTTAGGTGTCACTTTTTGCTTATGCATGAGGTAATGTGAGGCTGAAGGAATTTAGGTTATGGTCTTGTTTGAAACTAGAGATGGAGAAAAAGGTGGGAGATGATGATGTCCACCATAGTGGATTAGAGATTAAGTCCAATTGGAGAGAGAGGTTGGAACAGAAAAGTATAAGGTTTGAGGCCATCACTTGGGAAATTGTGGGGTGGAAATAAAGAATATGAGCAAGTAGTGGAATTATACAGTGATGTGGTTTGGGTGAGATGTTGCCAGTAGCCATGAGAAGGTGCAGGGTGAGTAAAGCACATGGGGGGATTGTTTGTGAATGTGAGGTTTCTTTATGCTTGTGTAGGTCAGTGAGTAAGGTGGGTACAGAGAGCAGAATATATTATGGGTGCAGACAAACAAGGATGGCGGTAGTGAGGAAAATTAATAATGGGAATTGGAGTAATAGGATGTTGGAGAGAAAGGCGGTGAAAGTAAGTAGGAGAAATAGAGAAGGTAAGTTCAGTAGGTGTCTGGGGGAGTGATGTGAGAGATGTGGATGAATTGGATTATTTGGTAGATATTGAGAGAGTGGGAAGGAGAAGTTTATTTAGGTTGTATGGAGACTATTTTGAAAACACCCTGGCTGAGATTCTGTAGCCAACCTGTGCCTCCTAAACACATGGCCTATGGTGCTGACATCCTTATAGCCAAGCACCTTGAAAGTGGTGGATGACTTGAACATATACTTGCAAATGTATGTAACTGAGGCTTTGATTTCTTTTTAAAAATAGTTATATTTGTTTTTGTTTTTTTTGCTAGCTAGTTATTGAGTACTGTGTGATCTGTATATAAAATGTAATAAGGTATTATTTAATATAACTATTTTGTTTGAGAATAAATAATAGTTTCTTCCATGGCAATTTTTGCATAGCTCAACAAAGAAACTTTTATTTTTTTTTTTCTCTTTACTTTTTTTTTTAATGAACTTTTCTTTCCACAAATCTTTAAGTGCAAAGGTGGGCCCAAAGGACTTTTACGTTTAGAATTACTATGTACACTTCAAATTT
This sequence comes from Mixophyes fleayi, assembly GCF_038048845.1. Lineage (NCBI taxonomy): Eukaryota > Metazoa > Chordata > Amphibia > Anura > Limnodynastidae > Mixophyes > Mixophyes fleayi. The sequence continues at coordinate 239,922,979 of NC_134402.1, forward strand.
GCTGAAGCTGCAACCCATTTGGTATTGGGAGTGGGTTAGAGGAGAGTTGATTGATTACAAAAGTTTTACGCTTTGCTACTGTTTTTGTTTATTTTCAGTTTATGTTTAACCCTTTAATAGAATTTAACATAAACTGCATGGGTTACATTAAATCAGAGATTTCATTTAAATTGTAATTCCAGTTTTGCACCAGGGATAACGTTGTTAAACCTGTTCTTTCCCTTGATAACACAGACTATCAAGCTTGATGTATTCAGTATGTCAATCAGCTTTTGATACAAAGAAGGTTCTTAAAATGGCTTATGCTTGGAAAGGTTTTTTTTTTAGTACTGAATTAAATAGCTAAGAATAAGATTTCTTGCAGCGCAAAGAAATAAAATTCAACCTTAAGGCTTTATTTAGGCAAATGTGGACCTTTATTTTGACTGGCATTATGGATAATTGCATGGCTTGTTATCTTAAGTATCCTGAACTCGACACATAATTAGAATGTCCTTTGTGCAATATTACTGTAATAATGTAAAGACACATGTTAAAATGTATTTGCTCAGGAACACATTAAAAAAAAATTATATTTTATATATGTTAAGTGTATAGAATTCTATTCATTCAAGTTGTATGAATATAGAAAACATTGGTTCCTTTGTTATTTCTGGTTGACAAACTGTCCATAAAGTGCCATAGATTTGTAATTACTTGAACTGTGCTGCAGTCATCTTCTGTTTTCATCCAATGTAGTAAAAAATTACAATAAACTGATGATTAGTATGCAAAAAGAGTTAAAGATCACACTTGTATTTAATAGTTCACAACTGTACACAATGAATGAAGATAGAAGTAGTTTCTCCATAATGACAAATAGGTTTCTACACACTCCCATCCTAAAGCCCCATTGCTGTTTTTTTCTTTTTCAGTGACCATACCAGATTACACTTTAAGTGGGAGCATGTCTTCTTGTGGGGTAGGGGGAGTGTCTTTAGTCCAGCCATGTGATACTTTCTTCTGATAAGTTACCTCTTCCTACTTTTGAAAGTAGATAGTAGCTGAATGCATTTTATGTTTTAGAGGATAGAAAAACCATTTTACGGAATACTGTCATGTTTCTAGGCAGTATAGTAGACTGAGCAGAGCATCTTAGGGCACGTCACTGACAAAGGAGGCTTCATTCCTTGGAATGTTGTGCTCTTGCTAGTATTCTGGTAGTAAATATGGGATTTCCTAAGCCAGTGATTCCAAAGCAGTTTGTCCCAAGAATTTTAATTGTCAAAGGAGTATGTCTTTAAAAGAGGTTGAAATATGTAATGAGTTAGTTGTGTAATCTTTGCTTTAACAGAAATTAAAAAAATAATCTTTTATATATTATCGTTTATTTATTTTTTTTAAATTGTGTTCATGAATATGATTTTCTTTATTACAATAGTTTAACACTGTGTGTCATAAAATCATTTATCACATGGAAAATTTGTCTATGTTTCACAACTTCAAAATGTTTGTGAACCACTGTCATAAATAAGTATTTGGGACTAACCAATGGAGGCCCTCTAAGGATAATTCTGATGTCATAGTGCAAGCACAGGGCATTTACACAATGGTAATGTCTTATGTGATCTGTAGAAAACTTCTTAAGCAAATATACAAAATCATATTTCTATGTTGGAGTTGTTTAGCCTTTATCTCATTGCATTCTACAATTACGGAATGGTTTATATTAACATTGGCATCAATAGGTATTATTGATCCTTATGTATAACTACATGATCTGATTCTTGAGTTGTTTTAAAAATTGATAAACATTACTTATTACAATAAATTGTACAGAAGAAAGAAATTCGGCATTTCATCAAGAAAGCACAATTTAAATGGGGAATGTCTCCAACAAAAAGCAAATAATTAAATTCTATTGAGTAAATTACATAGTTTATGTGCAAAATGCATGGGAAATGGATAAAATGTATAAATTAAAGCCATACAAAGTACAGTAAGGATTTCAGGGTTAAATAACACTATATGTTGGAAGTAGAATTTAAGAAAATATGTTGTATGTATTTTAATTCTGTAAAAATTTGAATAGTGTTCAAATGATATAAAATACATTTAAAAAAAAATAATAAAAAAAATAAAATAATATATTTGAGAAACTTCTTTCCCCCATGTTCAGAAATATATGTAGTGAAAGAGAATTCATTGAGCGCATTGGTACATTGGTAGTTTGTTTAACTCTCTTGTCATCTACACCTCTAGGATGATGTCATATCCACTCATTTCAGGAAGTAATAAAATAGGAAACTCCTGGATTTATAATCAAATACTTTAGGTTTCATAAAGCAAAACACGACACAAACTGTATTTGTGTTTGAAATTGAAATGAAGTAAATTGAAATCGCCCATGGGTTGTTGATGAATAATACATTGTTCTGTGTACCTTCATGACAGCTGACTGACAGCTGAGTGGGGTGACTATTACAATGCATCCTGGACAGCTGCGAGCCAAAGGCAGCTCTTCACCTTTTGTGCATCAGCCACCAAATGTGGTAAAACAAGATGGTCCTCCAATAAGAATTGCTTTGGCAGTAATATAAAACATTTCCTTAACAGTTTAAATAACAGACACCATTGTACTTTGACATATTTTAATGTTAGATGTCAAAGCATATGCAAGTATGCTAAAACCCACACCTGTGTTATATTACTTTAGTAAATGTTTATTCTAATACTCTATTGTAGTGTTCGGTCTCATCTCTGCATATGTTGGAGTAAAGTTTGCTCCGTCCCTTAAAGAAATTCACTATTTGCTATTGAGGCTTGTAATGTGCTTCATTTAGATAGAATGCTTAGATTTATATTTCTTGTGATATTCAGCTATTTATACAGCTTGTATTTGGCGCTAGTGATGTCCATGAAGAGGTTTAGTCACTGATTATTGGATATCTACAAATTGCAACAAACTAAATTGGGAAGATGTCATAATAAAGAAATATAATCAAACCCATGTTTTTCCCCCTTGAGACAAGTGGCAGATTTTAGATGTTTTTCATTTTTATTTAGCTTTCCTTTAAAAACCATTACACCTTAAATACATGTTGATCTATTATGAGCCAATATCTTGCAACATCGCTTAATATGAAAACATTCATATCATGAAAAGGTATTTAACATTTATTTCTACCATACAACGTCAAATGACTGTCCTTTGTTAGCAGTAATTTTAAATCTTCCCTGGAGTGTCCCACAATATAGTTAATGTCTGATGCCCATAGAATTAGAGAGGCGGCTTTGCATTTTTTTCTATCTATATGTACTTCTGGTAGACTCCTGAGAATTGTTCACATACAGAATGTATGCCAATTACTGTCTATATAAAGCAACTCACATTTTACGACTAGTATCTACATTACACTTCTTTTTATTCAGTTTAGTTTGTAAGGTAAGTAATACCATTTACATGTCCTGGTAAGTTTTCACTGGTAACCGGAACTCAACAGAAAAAAAGTAGTATTTCCATGGGTTCTTTTAAAGCCAATAAATACAATGGAGAAATATGATTTTCCTTATTCTAAAGCAACAGCATAACAAAATAGGTTGAGACATATTTTTTTTTATCATACAAGGAGATTCTGATCATGCCGAAATATACTTTCTAATCAAGGGCCAGGCAGCATAAAGATTTGATGCTTCGTTTCCACGAGACACTAACTACTGCAAAAAACTGCTGGTACATTCACCTAATTAATTGCTTTCCTGGAAACTTGATGATGTTGTTACCTCTGTAATCAATGTCCTACCGTGCAAAACTTATGACTGCATTTGTTCAACGCATTACTGAAGCATTTGAAAGTCCTGTGTGGAATACATGATTGTATCTTCTGAAAAGACACTGCTGGAAAACATGTCTGCACTGTATGAGCTAAGAAATAATGATAATTATTATCATTGATTTGTAAAATGCCACAGCGCTACTCCAAGCCGGACAATGGGGAAAAAAAGATTTTATTATTATTATTACTGTTATTATTATCTTTTATTTACAAGGCGCCAAAAAGGGCCTGCAGCGCTGTACATGACATATACAGAAAGCAGTGATCGATAACACATCATACATGAAGAACAAAATACAAAGACCATACATTTTGAATGAACAAATATACATATAAGACGTTAATGCAGATAAAATAATTTACGGGATAGTCCGTGGGAGTGATGGAAGTGACCAGCATTAAGTAGGCCTGAATTTAAGCAAACAGGCCAAGAGGTACAGAGGGTGAATGAATATTAGGAGAACACAAGGAAAGAGAGTCCTGGGGAGACACATAGCATGGTATTGATTAGCGGGGTGGAGGTGAAAGCTGAGGCCAGGGAATTAGGAGAAGGGCTGATAGATTTGAATCAAGAAATGAGTCTTAAGGGCACGCTTGAAGCCTTTGAGAGTAGAGGCTAACCTGATAGAGCGTGGGAGATCGCTCGCCAGCTGAGGAGCGGCCTAAGCAAAGTCCTGGAGGCTGGAGTGGGTATAAGTGATCAGTGAAGTAGTGAGGCAGCGGCCATTGGCAGAGCGGAGGGATCGGCATGGAGTGTAAGTAGAGATGAGGTTGTAGATGTAAGGGGGAAGATTGATTGAGAGCTTTGAGGGTAAAGATTTTAAATTTAATTCTGTAGGCCACAGGGAGCCAGTGTAGCGACTGGCAGAAAGGGACAGCAATCTAATGGCAAAAAACAGCAAGATCTACAATAAACAGGGACATACACTGTAGACATAGAAACAAAGGGTAGGGAGAGCTTCCAATCTATTTGGATGAGGACACAATTCAAACAATAAGAGTGAGTGTGGCTCATAGTGGAGATTGGGACAGTTGTGAGGGTGCTTTAATTATAGGTAGTTTTGGTGGGAGTATGGTCTACGGCTGTGAGTAATGCTATCTTAACCTGGAGGTGAATACTGGTAAGATTTATGAAATTAAATAGAGGGTTATACCATTCCAGAAAACCAAAACTCGACGGTGATTGCACAAAATCTAGGTTGTATGATATATCCATTGTGGTTTTGCTTCCGCATTTTATCGGTTGTCTATCTTAATTATTAACTAGGGCCACTACTAGTCCTCTTTCCTATTACTAGATTAATCCTAAAACGTTACTTGATTGAGACAATCTAGAGCCACAGTGTAATATTTGCAGTGATGTGTCTTCTGTTTATTTGTTGTTGCTGTTGATTTGTGTTCGACAGTGTCCTCTAGCTGAGAGGCCAAGAGAACACTGTGTGGGAATTTTGGCAATCAAATGCTTAATGGAAATGATCATGTTATCACAGGTTCTATTACTTCCATAGAGCAGGGCTTCCACATTTATGTTGTTGTTTCTGTAAAGACTCAATTCAGTGACATACATTCTACTTTAAGCATTTATATAATATGTAACATATGCTGCTGTTTCTACAGCAAAATGTGTTTTAAAGCCTATAGTGCATAAGGAGATGATGTTCAAACAGAATTACCTGTGTAACTGCCTATTCAGTTCTTACCACAGTTGCAGTGGCCTATTTCTATTTAGAATACTAGAAAGCCTGCACCATGTGTCTGACATCTCTTCTACATGTAAATCAAGAAGCATTAGAAAGTGATAAGAGGAGAGAGAAAAAAAGACTGAACCGATATAAACATTTCTAAAATACATGGTTAGCACTAGGTATGTGTTGCATTCTACTCTAAGTATTTATAAATGTCATTCAATTAAGTATATTGGGTATAGTAAAACAGGAAAAGGTTATTTATGGAGATGGATTTGTGTTACGCTGTATTTCTGTCTTTCTTTTGTAATGTGTTTGTTTGTTTTTTTTACATATATTTTAATGCATGATTTATGGTTTAAAGAATGATTTTTCTTTAAAGTAATAAGCAAGTCAGGGAGCTCGGTGGTAAAAATGTTGCCATTTACAGTTTTAATTTTCACTTTTGATTATTTGCAGCACATTCAACACAATACTGATTTGGGAATCCAAACATATACATAAGTGAAACCATTTGATTGAATGATACTTAGAACTGCACATTACTGCATCTGTAACACATTAATTAGATCTAAATTAAACAGCAAGTCTATGCATTGTGGACTCTATTGTGCAGTTCACCCTACTAAGCATTCTGTGGCACATTCCTATAAGCACTTACATGTCATAATGGAATGTGGTTTTATCTGCGTTATAAATGGGGAGGGCATACCTTTATCATTAGGGCTTTCATTTTGGATTTTTAAACTTATACTACATTGAGTGCTAACGTCAACAGAAGAAAAAATCTGTGTACGAGTGTTTCCTGAAATGCTTATATCACCTGTTATGCTAAGGATTGGGGTATAGAAGGAAGGAAGGAAGGAAGGTATATTTTGTTAATTTTTTGCCTTTTACTGGATGGACCACTGAACCCCAAAATTTTAATCTTCAGACATGAAGAATGAAGTTGATATTCATATCTTGTTATTAACCGGACTCTCCACTCTAAGGGGGGTATTCAATTGACGGCGGGATCGCCGAAAATCTCGCGCTCAAAAGATATTACCGTTAATACGGTAATATCTCGCTGGATTTCAGCTCGCGGCTCCCTGAGCTGCGAGCTGAAATCCAGCGAGTAAATTACCGTATTAACGGTAATATTTTTCGAGCGCGGGATTTTCGGCGATCCTGCCGTCAATTGAATATGCCCCTAACTCTGCTAAAAAATAATGTTCAATAGAATAATTTAACAGTATAAGCTACTTCCCACATTTCTAGATCATAGCCTAATTGGAAACTAATACTGCACTATGTTGAGTTTCTCTGCTATCTTTGGTTTAAGACTGTGTGTTTTATCTGTAAACCAATCAAAACATTGCATTCCTGTAAAGCAAATATGCAATCTTTTCAATCATTGTCTACCTGTTACAGCTATAACAAAAGCTGACACTCCACCACCACCGGCCAGCATGGCAACTCATGACACAGAGATAAAGTGAGCACGGTGGACATAAGTTTAAACATTTGGTTTTTGTGCTGTCTTCTATTCAGCTCCAATATAAACAGAATGTTGTATATATTAATGTCAAATAGTGGCTGTAATCGTAAAATATTTTTTTTTATTTACTTAGTGACAGGAGGGGTCTGGTTGTTGATGGACAACACTCTACACCTTAACCACCTTTACATTAAATAACCATTTTGCCTTGCCTCCTCCCATTAGTTATTATTATTTTTCTATATACTTAGCTATCATGTGATTCCAGTGTTAGACTTTACTATAATTATCACAGACTATGAATGGAAAAAGAGAGCTGGAAACAGTGGGTGTACAGACCTCTTGTGTACACTACCGAGCAGGCAGAACCACCTGATATGTTAGTACATTTAAACTAATATATATATATATATATATATATATATGTGTGTGTGTGTTTGTATATGTGAGTGTATATATATATATATATATATATATATATATATATATATATATATATATATATATACATACTATATAGTGTGTGTGTATATGTATGTGCGCATATATGTGTGTGTGTGGGTGTGTGTGTGTGTATATATATATATATATATGTGTGTTTACTCAACCTATCTTTTATTTTTCCATATTGCTTATGCTCATGTTACCATCTGGTTACCCTTTTATTACTCATGACCCACAATTTCTGGTGACTAATTTAATCAGATATCTCACACACACACATTTTTGTCCACATTATCATGTTGTGCGTGGTAGAAATTATGTTTACTGTCCCTTAGCTCCTCCCGATATCAATGATTTGTAATTTATTTTGCATTCTGTATTTACACAGAAAATACTTACATTTGAACAAAGAACAGATCTTCAGGTTCATTGTGAATGTTGCATGATTTGTGTAGATAGAAAATTATGAATATCCTCAATGCCACCACATAGTAAAATATTAATCTGGATCTAAGGAGGCTGTGTCTTAGGAGCATTTTGCCTTGCTTGCACTAAAGCCATCTTTGATAACTGAGGGCTAAAGACTGTATGCAACATTATAAAGTTCATCTTGTCCATTCTCTATTTTTGCAGAAATAAGGGATAATGTTGCATCTCTGTGCCAATTGCTGTAGTTCTTGACACATTGGTCTTCTTACATCAGAAGAATAAATGGAATCGCTGTGTGTACAGGGGGTGTAGCCACTAAGGGACCAAAAGATGAGGGGAACCAGGGGGCTTTTCAGAGTAGAGCAGGGAGCCTGGGAGATTAGCTCTGTCCCCGGGCCTCTACCCAAACTTTACTATGGGGCCCAGCAATGCAGATTTCCACCACTGATCAGCAGTTTGGTGATATTAAGCACATATGTGTAGCACAGTGTTCCAAAGTGGCAAAAGGCATCTTTCAGATACTTGTTGCTTCTTTATGACGCTATTTTGAAGATACCATACTTGGTGTGGAGTGATCTGTAAAATAAAACCATATATTACTTGCCAATGGTATAGGTGGAATAAGTATTGTTAACCTAGGCAGAAACTGTAAGTGTCATGTTGTGGTATAACTATTGACTTCTCTACCAATGGGTTCTGAAGAAGCATTCTATTCACAGGACAGTTTTGTCAAAAAAGGGTTGGATAATGTCATGTAGAATTCATGAACCAGTCAGTCACATCTAATTTCCATCAGTTCTTTTTGTTTTGTTCTGTTTTTAAAGAACCAGGGAAGATATGCATCCACTGACATAAATAGTTGTAGCTCCTAGGAGTTGTGCTTCAGAATTTTTTTTACAGTCTTTGTCTAGCTGTTTCCATCCTTGGCTTAAGACATGTAACAATATTTAAACTTAGCAAATTTGTAATTTTTAAGTCAGAGAATTGCCTGAACCCAAAAGCGGCCTGACCTTCTGATATTTCTACATGCATCCTGCTTTTAACCTTTTTGAAGAACTGGAGGAGTAGTTGTCTGGCTAGTGCTGGGATATCAAGCCAATATCAACCTGTTTATCTATACTGCCATTTTAATAGCTTAGCAAGTTAGAGCCAATAATATCACAGTAAACTCCTGCCTATGTTGTTATTGGGTAGTGCTGTCTGTCTCTACTCAAGTAACAATCATTTTGACAATGACCCATTTCTGCAGAGAGGGGGGGAAGAAATGTTTCAGATTTGAGACCTTATTCTAGTGCTATCTATACAATACAATGAGCATTCTAGTTAATCCTTTTACAATACAGTGAGCATTCTAATGGTCAATATACATTACAAAAAGCATATGCGTGGGTCTTTGACAATCTTAGTATAAAATGTCTTGCCACTGTTGTCAGGACCTGAAGTCTCTGAACACAATACAACAAAGACCCCCCTAAATCACTGTATGCTGTGCAGTATAGGCCCCCCAAATCTCTATAAAATGTATGATTTTTAAAAATAAGATTTTCTGCTTTAAAATGTTTTATTGCCAATTGTATATTATACCATTAAAGGAGGTAGCTTAGCATAACCTTAATGATCAAATATTACAGTACAAATATATTTATTTGAAAAACATGCAATGTTATATTTAATATTTTGTGTGTGTGTATATGTGTGTGTGTATATATATATATATATATATATATATATATATATATATATATATAATGTATATATAATATGTGTGTATTTTTTTGTTTTGTTTTAATATTTCATGGAGCTATGAAGGAAATTTTATTTTATATTTTATTTATCCTTAATCATAAAGAGAGGAAAAAGAAATCTCAATCTTGCCCTCTGGTGTAGCTTTTGTGATTTTCTTCTGCCTTTCTGACTTAAGGGCATGCAAGCTTTTTAAATCGGTAAGACTGTTTAAAATAAAATCATTGCACATAGCTAAATACGTCAGCCAGGATAAATTGAGGGGCAGCAGCATCACTGTGCGTACTGAGATATCATGTGTGGAACAATTGCTCTTGTGACGGTTTTTACATTCAATACAAAGGACAAGGAGATTACCAATGACAAATGTACATTAGGCAGCCTTTGGAGTAGAATTAAGCTAGCTTCTCATTTTGTTACTTGCGTAGGATCCATTTGAATACAATTCCTTAATTCCGGGAGCAGCCGGCCAACTTAAAGCATTAGTCTGCTTTGCCTTCTGATATAACAACCACCTAGGGTATTAAAATTGGGTGGCTACAGCTGTGTCTGTTATAGGGAAACAACGGCTGGAAATAGAACTGATTTGCATGCCAGAGAAATTTTCTTTGTCACTTGCTGTTTTTCATTGTATCTTACATGTAAAAGACCTCTGCACAATAGCTGTTTTCAACAACCCATCACTGTGCTCTTGCAGTTGAACATAGCATGTGGTCTGTAAGTGCTTTGCTCTGTGAATCTTCCCAGGTTCTAAAACAATGTAACAAGCATATGTAGTTTCAGAAAACATGTCGGGCAGATAGAAAACTCTTCATATTATTGGAGACCAACAAATGGAAGCCTGCTTCTTTCATACGTTTTACCGTATCATTTTTATTTCCACTTTCTTCAGTGGGGTCATGTAAATAGACATTATAATTTATTTTCTTAGATGATAACCTCCACTATCCTGCATGCATGCATTTCAATTTTTATGGCACCAGAATACAAGAGTCTTCCCACTTTTTCTAGAATAGCAAAAATTCTGACCTTCATGTAATGAACTCGGACTTGTTTTCTTAACCAAGTTCTATTTTCTTTTCATGATGTAAAAACATTAAATATATAATTAGCGTTGCCAAGGAATTTCTGCCAAACAAAAACGTGATGCAAGTTTATTAGATTTAGCGAACGGATTTGGATTTGAATTATGTGGCCAATTCGACAAAAAATATTGACATGAAATTAATAAATGAGTAACAATCAAAAGTGGCACACTATCAAAAGTATAATTAATAAAAACCTTGGGGATTTGTGATTTTATTAGGCCGGAACATGTTTGTAAAAGTGCAACAGAAAATTATTTGTTGTTTTTGCCTTTTTTTTATGATATTCTTCACTTTCACATATTAACATTGTCTTAACTTAACAAGTTCCTGTCCACACTTATTTGCAGTTGTCTGTGGCACCATGTGAATCAACATTTAAATTAATGTGTGATGCTGAGAAATACAAATGTAGGATATCTCGGTATGCAGATAGTAGATATTATGGTTCATATTTATACATATTGTTTATCCTTGTGTGCATTCTATGGTTACTAAAAATCACCATGAAGTTCTGTGATTCTGTAAAGGCTCAAATATGCTGTCCAAGTTTATGCTTCATACATCCATTTCATTTACAGTAGAAGGTAAATAAGGGCCAAGTTACGACTGTATTACTTATAATACTGAAGCTGATACCTTATTGTTTATGGATTGTAAGTGATGGCATAGCTACTCATCATTTATACTTATATTCCATATGAATCATCCTAAACCACCAAGATGAGAATACACATTTACAGTATGTATTCTATACATTTACTCTACTCAGCTTATGGGTAAAATAAGTGGTAGAATATGGCTGGTCATGGGATTATTAGAATGGGTTATATAATGGATGCAATGCAATTTATTTTGTCAGCTATATGTGTAGTGTAATTATAGCAAGACAGCAGCTCTCTTTACATGATCGTTTACCTTTATGCCGTATATTGTTTACGCAACACATTAGAGGAATCCTGCTTTTTTTTATTACTCAAACGCAAAACAACTTGTTTGCAGTTTTGGTGGCATGTAGTAAAATATCTTTTTAAAGACGTTTTGAAAATCTACATAGCCACCCAATAGTCTTAGATACTTCACATTGAAACAGCAAATGTACTTTAACGTATTGCAGTCCATTTACCCTAATGACTATTTTTTTGTGTGATTAAACAAATAAAGTTCTTTGTGCCATTTTGGTTTCCCCAATTATATTTTCAGAATAGTTTTAAAATGATTACTAAACCATCAGAATAACCACTCCCACAGCCCTTTCACTTTAATCTCTTCTAATTCTGGGTTACTTCTCCAATTTACACCTGTTTTCAACAATTAATTTGTTTTTCTGTGTGCTTTTTCGTTTGTTTTAACATTAATCTATTTTGTTTAGTAGAAATTTTAGTTTTCGTTCATATTTATGCTCCAACACTTGGATGTTCATTAAGTTGCTGGTCCAGTGTCTGTGGCATCAGCAATGTAAAGGATTATTGTTTATTTTCTGGTAGTTTAAGCATGTGAGATTTCTGTTTATAAAATGGATGTAGTCAGCAAATATAGACCAGTCTCTTCTATTACCCAGTGCATAGTGAAAGATGTTAAATTGCAGTGGCATGGAAATGATTAATATTCATGCTCTGAAACTAGGTAGCCTGAGAAAGAAGTCCGACATATACATATTTTTATCCAGTGTGTGCTGGAGAAGTGGTTGATCTATAATTGGTTTATCCTAGGTCACTGCTTTGCCTGTGATTTGGGAGAAAGAAACAGTGACATAGACAAACCTGTCTGAAATATGTTTGTGTGTTTATACATATATTTATGAGGGCAAAAATGGAAATGATTTTCCATCCTCATTGGCCTACTGCTGTCAGATAGCTGTTTAATTTTGTGTGGATAAATTGAGTCTCGTATGTAGAAATCTAGTCATTTTAAAAAAGATTAAATGAAAAGTTGTTGGAAACATAAAATCTTTCACAGTGCATAACAAATTAATGTGAACTAATAAAAATATATATCCTACAAAAATGTATATCCTCTCTGTTTCGTCATCAACTTTCATCTGCATATTTATGACAGAGCTTGTTAAAGTAGCAGTCTATGACTTGATAAAAAAAATTTTTATTCTCTTGTGGTTCTACGTAAACCGCAATACTACATTTTTAAATAGTAGCTGGACTGTTAGTTCGTTGTGGCCTATCAAACTTAAACTTTAAACTGGCCTGCATAGATAAATGTTTAATCTTCATTAATGAATTTCATCAGTATCTTGGTCCAAATGCATTTTTGCTCATCCTTGCTGTGCATGTGCTAATATCGGAGCCAAATGTAATTCACACATGGACTTTATTTAATATAAACATATATGTTTACATATATATCAAATAAATGGTTATAATGAAATGTCTTTATTTAATACACTGTATGCAGATTTAGTGCTAGCCAAACTCATTCTTTATGTGTTATGACCAGTAAAGGTTGGATATGGTATTGTTAGGTTTACAAACCAGTCCACAAACATTGTTTTGTAAACTGAGGCGTGATAGAGTAATTGAAATAGTTAAGAAAAGACTAAATGCAATTGTAATCTGTTACCTGACAGTGTTACGGAATGGGTTGAGACCTATATATAAATGAAAGGAAAATGTAAATGAAAGTGCTCATATGTTACATTCTTTTGCTGCTCACCTCTGACAGTCACT